>NW_023596155.1:75000-143996 GCF_011947565.3 Pollicipes pollicipes
GTTTTCAACTTATTGACTGCATCTGTAACTGGGAACCTATCGAAGCTGCGGATTGCTTATGCGAGATGAATGAATATTCCCCCCCCCCCCCCCCCAACGGGTGCTCGGAACGCTTCCGGGCTGACTATTGGTGATTACGCACTGAAAAATGTCCGATCCCCATCGGAAATTGCCAATCTTTCGCGAAGCGATCGGTGAGGGACACCCGAGCGTTCTCCGAACTGCCTGTGGTGACTATGCACTGAACAACTTTTCGAAGCAAATCCCGTTCGGTAAGTCACAATTACCCCAAGCGATGACCAACAGCCAGCATTCCGTCGTACGAAACTTGGGAAACCCCAAGCATTTTCCATGCCGTTTGAGGAGACTTGGGGTTTCCAAAGCTTTCTTCAGCCTTCACCAACCTTTTCCCAAGAAACCGCTGACTGGAATTGTAGGCCTCTGCGTCCGCCATTGACATAAACAGTGTGCATCGTATAATTACAAACACCGTAATTTATATTTTTGTAGCGTGCCGCTCTTACCCACGAAATAAGTGCGTCTTAGCGATGTTTCCGTATCAAATTGAATTCCCCAGAGACAAAGTCGAGGCGGTAGATTTAAAGATGTGAGGGGGGACACAGTGCACCCACAAAGAATTCAAGCAAACTATACCACATGAAAACAGGGTAAACATAATTCATCGACTGGTTCCATTGCCAGCCACTCAGGGACAGTCATACCGTACCAAGCTACACAGGCTGGCCATCTGTGGTCATATAAGTTCAACTGATATGTGCGGAGCTAAAAGGATTTGTCACTCTCAGTTTCGAAAATAAGTCCGTGCCTTTATCTTTTCATACATGCTATTTCTATACAACGTGTGAACCGAAAGAGCACAAAATTTCATCCGACCTGACCTTCGCTTGTCATGCAAACACCAGTCTCTGGCCCCTGGTTTTTATTGGCATCACAGTGTGGACTTAAAACTGCAAGATCACGGCCATTCGTTTTGTGCCGGCTGCAAAACCGAAGGTCTTCCACTCATCCGAAGACTTCTATGGTTTTTAAGGTTCTTGGTGTGTGCGAAAGTGTTTCAGTTTTGGAGCCGACCGCAAGCATTCTCCAACCGTAAAATTGGGGATCTCGGTCGGGATATCCCGATGTCTGTTGGTATCAGGCCAAAGTTGTTGGCTGCTATATCGGGGAGGGGGGGGGGGAGGCGGGGCTGGGGTACGCTGGTAACATTTGTCATTGGCTATGCTTTTAAAATATTCTGTTTGCCCTGCCCAGATATGACTGTAACTCTAAGCGCAGACACAGAATGAAAATGTGTAAAAAATAAACGGTCTCGAGGCGTCATTGGCAACAGGGCGTCATTGTCGAATGGCTTGCACCTTTGACTTCCACACGAGGTCCCAGCCTGCAATCGCGGTTGCGCCACGACCCCTGGGAGCTAATATGGCGTCTGCAGTCACAGGCGCTTCATAAAGGGATGTGCGTCGACGTGCATCGCGCTCACTTAAAAAAAGCGTTAATGGGGGTCGCAGGTTCGATCAGAAGGGAGCCAGAACACCGGTTATTAGGTGCCATGATGCAATGCTGATATCTTCACAAACACTAAACGCAGCCACAAATGAAAATCGCATTAATTAAGCAGCCCCCAAATATCAGTGCTGGCCGCAGGTATATGGTCAGACAGATGGCAGGTACATATGGTCAGAAATGGCAAAAACACAGGTTATTATTTGCTATGGCTCAGTAGTAATGACTTTCCGGCATTGTCAATTCTTATGCCGGAATGCCTGACCTTTAATATGTCAGATGAATCTAAATAAAGATGTCGCACGGTCATTACAGCATGCCACAACAACATTTGACATTTCCAGCAATGCTCATAGTTATACGTGACTGCCTTGTGCGCAAGGATCGTCACCCCGGGCGTCTCGAGAAATGTCCAGAACTTTCGTAATATTTTCCGAATGCTGCTTGGCAGCTTCCTCTTACTAGTTTCTCCAGGAAACTTAATGTCGGTGACCCTGCAGAACAATCTAATTGGTTGATGCGACATGTTACTATGAACCATTCTTATCTAGATTGAGTTTATTTCACAGGACACTGCATGGAAGAGTGTGGTGACCTGAATATGGCTAAAAAGTATCAGGACGATTCATTCTAAAGGCATTTAACAGATGGCAGTCTTGAGTCCCTCAGATGACGAACAAGAGGTTACTCTACCTTTCAGCGGACTTCCGGTCGCATACGTGCGCTCGTCTTGGGGTGAGCGAGGCAAGTGTTTCTAGCATATTATTGAAGGCTATTGTGGTCCATGTAATTGTGTATTTAAGGACTTAAGGCATGATTCGATCATCCTGAATGATGTGCTGAGTGTGTTTGGGGGGGGGGGGGGGAGTGCATGTGCTGCCTATGCTGCAAAACATTTAACATTTGCTAAACGGGAATTTCAGGGCGGCGCGAACTTTCACCCGAGAATTCGGGTGGTATATCTTTTATCAGCTGTGCATGGGGCATGTTGTATTGTTGATACAATGCACGGACAATATGTTATTGACCGACTTACCGTCAATCATTGGCTAATATGATTGTCATGACTTATTGGCATTGTGATAACATATCGGCATTTGCATGACGTAGGTAGTTTCTTTATTTCCGTAGTTCCGTAATTCCATAATTTTCAATAAGTCCCGTGCTCAGTAGTTATAGCGGTAGGGAGATCAGAGTAAAAACTTATACAAATCTCCCTGCTCTTCCCCACAGCTCAACTTTCGTCCACCCATGGCGCCAGCGGACATGGGCTACGCAGTCATTTATAGGGTTCAAATTTGATAAAACAAGTCATCAGTTAATCGTAAAATTCGGAAGATAAAACGAGTGGTCAATAACGGCACAAACACGTTTAAGGGTGGGTAGCTTTGACAAAATTGAACGTTCTAAAGCTATACTTTCATGGGAAAATGATTAACATGCTCCATTCCCTGGAGGTTGAGGCGGCCGCTGCCAAACCTGGCATATCGCATTCTCATCACATGGGCACATCATGAAAATCCGACAAACGTTAAGCTGAGAATTAATCCATGACAACATATTTCTCACAAGAACGTGATCCTAATAAGCAAATGCAGTTTCTGTTCTAGATGCAGCTTCCCCAAACTAGTTTGGAGGCTGAACCCTGGGTCGTTTCACCTAGATCACCTGACTGTTGTTTTTCCTCCGTTTTTCCTCGGATTTTCCTCGGATTGGAGCCACTTTATTTGATGAAATAGAGATGCCTGCAGCGGTAGCTCAACATTGGTGTGTGCTTTGCTGCTATCGTTCCTCAGGGGTGTAGTTTCCTATTCAACTAGGTTTCAATACCCCTCCCCAGCTATAAGAAGAAAGTTTTCTAAATCCGTAAACACCCCGTTTGTTGGTGCATTTTTGAGTACGTGGTGACGTTTTCCCCGCTCGTACTGCCCCTGCCCCCCAACGTATTTTGCGAAACTACGCCACTGTCGTTTTTACAAGTACCTACAAAATTTCAGCATATGATTTTAGTCACAGAAAGGTGCCCGAAGTTTACAGAAGTTGCAAAGATGCCCTACTCCTTTGTGTTGGGGTCGGGTCGGAGGCCAATCTTCTCAGGACCGAAACATTACCGGATGGCCGGCAACAACGCTTACATCACCGAAGCCGCAAAGCACGCTTGGACGGGAGAGTGTGCGAGGAAGTGAGAAAAATTTCGTGATTGCGCAGAGATTAACTGAGATTTTATCGGCACTGATTGTGGAACTGAGCCTCATTTAACACAGCGTGATTTGGTGCCCGCTCCGGGTCGTCCTGTCCTGCTTGAAGTCAGAGCTGGAATCAAACCGCGTGTCTTATAAGTTGCAGCCGGCACCGATCAAGCACTAGTTTGACTCGGGTTCCTGGAGAAAAAGTACACCTTTGCTCTTGCTCTGGTCTAAGGCTGTCAGCGTTGTCGCGATTCGACGTCTCGTCTGTAGGACATCAAAAGGAAGTCTGCCGTAAAACGGCGCAGTCTACTCATGTACGGTGACCGCAAGCTGTGGCTTAGGTTCGGTGACCTGTCAAAAGGTGGCGCGGAGGGCGCCAGAGCGCGTGACCGGTGAAGCTTTGAATCGACTCGGTTTTCAACCTGGGTTCTGGCGGGATGCGGCTTAATTTCAAAACCAGTTCCGATATAGTTTATCCGGGTGATAACCGAGAGGCTTTTTCCAGAGAGCAGCCCGCGTGGAGCTTTACATTTGGCGCTGGGGACGAAAAAAGAAGTGACAGATGGCGCCACCGATTTGCAGTAGGAGGGAACGAAACAAGGTCATCAAGGTCGTATTTAGGTCATGGGGAGGACCAGTCATGAAATGGTTTGGAGTGTGTCACTGGCGCCTACAATTGATGTGGCAACAGCAATACAGTTGTTTTCATCACTCGGAACAAACCTGATGCTTTAAAACGTACAGAGAAGATAAAAGCATCTCTGGGTCGCACCGAAGGCGCGCATAAATTTCGGGAACTCAGAGCGCTGAAAAATGACCCCGTGCGCATGCCATCGAGTTTTTCTTGCGAGGAAGGGTCATTATCGAATACATCGTGTTCAACTTATTTTTAGCTACATGTCTGAAGTCTAACTTCACACGACACAGCGCAATTCACTGAATAGCTGAAATTAGAAATTGCCTCGAAATACTGCTAGGCGGAGGCGTGCGCGGAAATTCGCAATACAAATAAGTGTTTCTCAGTTAATCGGAACAACATCAAGGTTGCTGAGGTTTCATCGCAGAGAAGGAAGAGCGGCCCCATCTTCACCGAACTCCTCGTTGAAAGCGAACCTACCTTCCATTATCAAGCCTGCAAACGTTTATCGCGATCTGCGTCCTAGAGGTGAGCAACTAATGCAAAACAATGCATGGTAAAAACGCATAAATGTCATCGTAACCGATCATGGGGTCGTGAGCTGGCCGCTGCCGGTGTCGTCGCACGTTGTCGGCGATGGGTTCCGATCGTCAGGCCCTGCACAGCTTTCATACGGGTGCTGCATGCGGCCCGGTGACTGATTCTTCATTCCCGTTGGCGAACCCCGGCACCTTTACACCAAAGAGAACCTCGGGTGCCCGCAGGTATCACGATATCACCAGCATACGATGCCTCGAACAGCATGAGTTCCGAGCATTGCAAGCCATCCCGCAGAATTGGCTTTGCTCGGCACAGCCCGTAGCTCAGAGCCAATATGGACGATGTCCTGCTCCCAGTCCTCTTGAAAATGTCCTGGTGGCAATGGCCGGGTGTCAGTCCTCATAGCAATAGTTCCAGTCCTCATAACAACGACCTGGTCCCAGTCCTTATGACAATTGTCTGGTGCCAGTTCTCATAGCAATGGTCTAGTGCCAGTCCTCATGGCAATGACCAGGTACCATTCCTCATGACAAGTCCTGGTTCCAGTCCTCATGGCAATGGTCTGGTCCCAGTTCTCATGACAACTGACTCCTCACATGCGTTCGGTGCGTGGGGCATAGCCTTCTCCTGAAGCAGCCTGGTTGATATGGGAAAGCTTGGTTGATATGGGAAAGCCTGGTTGATATGGGAAAGTCTGGTTGATATGGGAAAGCCTGGTTGATATGGGACAGGTGACCGCTCGCTCCAGGACCGGTGAAGTAGCCGCCCTCGAACCGTCCAGAGCAGCGGCGCTCAAGTATTTTTCGTCACTCATGACATGATCCGAGAATCGATTTCGGTCTGATATTGTTGTTTTTCATAACTGGTATCGCATTGCTCCCGTGGGAAGCATGTTACGCTCGCCGAATTCGTAGACTCGATCATTCCAGCGGAGCTACGGGAACTAAAAACCGCTTGGAGCGAATTCTTCAGATAGCTCGTAACTGGTTCACACGGAACTGACGCTAGGTCCATCGCGACGAGACAGACCTGCTGCCGATACACGCGCGGCGCTGCGTGGGCCCATCTCGACAAGACGGACCTGCTACCGAGACAACCGCGGCGCTCTGCGGGCCCATCTCGACAAGACGGACCTGCCATCGAGACATACGCGGCGCTGCGCGGGCCCATATCGACAAGACGGACCTGCTACCGAGACAACCGCGGCGCTGCGCGGGTCCATCTCGACAAGACGGACCTGCCGCTGAGACAAACGCGGCGCTGCGCGGGCCCATCTCGACAAGACGGACCTGCTACCGAGACAACCGCGGCGCTGCGCGGGCCTATCTCGACAAGACGGACCTGCTACCGAGGCAACCGCGGCCCCGATGCCAACGGTTTTGGGTGCGCTCTAGAGATAGTGCCGTGATGTCAACAGTGCATGCCAAGATGTTTCCAATTGTAGGGAGTCCCTAAAATGATGCCGTCTCGCTTGCGTTACTTCATTTGCCCGGGACCACCGAAAAATGAATGCTATTTCACCGGACCTCAGCCTCAGGGCATGGGCATGGGCTGGCTGGTCATGTGACCTTTCCGGGTGGCCTGGGCTTTGTCAGCGGAGCGGAGCAGATGTCAGTTTTAGACTGATACCCGGAGAACATAGATCCAGTGTCCAGGATGGTCGGAGAGCAAACACCATGGACCTGCTTCCGGGCGGACGGCATGGCGTACAGCGGGATATCCAGGGTCAGGTGGCTAAGCACAGCTGGATGCCCAGGGTCAGGTGGCCAAGCACAGCTGGATGCCCAGGGTCAGGTGGCGAAGCACAGCAGGATACCCAGGGTTAGGTGGCCAAGCACAGCTGGATATCCAGGGGCAGGTAGCCGAGCACAGCAGGACACTCAGGATCAGGTGGCCGGGCACAGCAGGATACCCAGGATCAGGTGGCCAAGGAACTGGGCGTCAACGCTCACATCACCAAACGTTTGATTTGCGGCAGAGCCGGACTGCCGCTGGGGAGCAGCACGGGTCACTGATGAAGAGATCGGGGCATAGAGAGGCCATCGATGAAGAGATCGGGGCATTGAGTGGCCATCGATGAAGAGATCAGGGCATAGAGTGGCCATCGATGAAGAGGTCGGGGCGTAGGGTGGTCACCGATGAAGAAATCGGGGTGTAGGTTGGTCACCGTCGAAAGGATCGGGGCATAGGGTAGCCACCAAATATATCGGGCATAGGTCGGTCACCGAAAAGATCGGGGCATAGGGAGACCACCGATGAAGAGATCAGGGCGTAATGTGCTCACCGATTAAGAGATCGGGCCATACGGTGATCACCGATTAAGAGATCGGGGCATCGGGTGGTCATATGAGGCGGCAGTGACGAGAACACTGGCTCGGATGCTAACAGCTAACGGACACCCGAAATCCAAGACCGCGGTACACAGGTAGATGACGGCGTCTATGGACCTAATGTCCTTGAAACAACGACTGACAGATTCGCAGAACTGCAAGAGGCACGGCATCACGGCTTTCCTTAAATTCAGAGAAGGTTACATCCATGCAGGAAATTAATGCGCACTGCACACCGAAAGACGATGGAACATTGGGGCAGCTTGTATTTTGACTATAATTTCCCGCTGAGAAAAACAAATACTAGAAATATCATAAGTAACTCGTGTTTGCAACAATATTCTAGCAGAAATATAGCGTGTGACACATAACATTTTGAAAAATTACACAACTGTTGACTAATGCTCTTGTATCTCGCCACATTTAATCCCGCCTTACGATAAGCGGTGAATGCAGCAAAGCGAAAAGGTGTCGGCTTCAAAAGGCCACCAACTACATCGACTCGGCTGGCCACAGGCCTCAGTCGCAGCCAGCACATCCCGCCGGTCGTGGATCCTCCGGGATCGCTAGGCTGGGATGGTGGCTTGGCGTGGCATGGCCGTGTCGTTCGCAGGCTGCGCGCGTCAACAGCTCTCAATGCCCTAGCTGAAAGAGTCGAGCCTCGCTCGGTGATATCGACCCGAGGGACGTGAGTGATGCAGTGAATAGCTTTATCTTTCGTAGCAAGCAGGGACAAACGGTTTCGGACTATGCACCAGAAACGAATGAAATCGCCGGCTCCGATCCCTGTTAGAGTCTCGCGAGCATTATTTGGATCATTCGTCTCAGAATGATCTGTGCAATAAAAGTCAGCGTAACGTACGAGTATTTCTTACCTCACATGATTCGCTAGTGAGGTATTGTTTCGTCTTTGAATTTTGAATGTCTGAGGTATTCGCTGATAAAAGATAGTTTGTGCTATATTTTGGCATGCACATGTCCATGCCGTGTAATATGTGCAGAGAATCATTACAACACTGAAAGGAAGGAACGATTGCATGTTCGCGAACGCTTATCAAATTTGAAAATCAACATTTCAGAGTGCAGTAATTCGTTTGTCACAGTAAGCGCGCAAAGCCAGTGTTATTTCTTGCCACCCAGATCAAATGGCTTCTTATATCAGCCGTTTAACGAGTAGCTTGGAACTCGGTGAAAGTGGCTGAACAGCGTGATCTAAACTCGGAGCAAAAGTCAAGGTGGTTTCCCACCTTCCAAACGCCGTCATCTTCTTCAGCCGAAGGTGATATTTCCAGCGGGGTGCTACAGTGCGGAGTGTCTCGACAGCTGGGTGCAGGCCTGGACGCCGCCTGGTGGCCGTGGCCCTGGGGCACAGTCCTAGCCACGCCCTGGCGCCCGCACCAGCCCCAGCCATCCCTGCCGCCAAGTGGCGATGGTTGCTGCGCCCTGAAACTGGGCTCCGAACTGGACGGAGCCATCCACAGCACCGTGGCCAGAACAACGCAGCGGAGGTGTCTGTTAATCACACCGAATGCGTGCAAATGTGTTCCATGTTTCAAAAACACCGGGACGCAATCCCATCGGGTGATCCGAGAGCACCAAAGGCAAAAGAATACTGTGAGTTCGGAGAAACGGGCGTTGAAAAATTCAAAATGTAAGGCGCATAAATTGTAAAAAAAATCCGTGTCTGCCAAGAGTCATTATCAAACGCAAATAGATCCGCGCCCACTGCGGAGTTCCAACGCGGCCCTATTGTTCTCAGGACAAGCAAAAAGTAACAACACGGAAGCCGTTGCACTGGCTCCAAGACCTTTAAGTAGCCTAGGAGTGCGAGGTAAGTTTCAGAATGGTTCAAGTGTTAATGTAGTCGGTCAGCTATGATTGAGTAATCATTTTCAGTGGCCCGGCTTGGCCCGACCCAGCCATTACGCTTGCTGAAAGATGATGTATTTATATCCACTGTGACAGTCTTGTGCAGTTTCCAGCGGCAATAAGCACAGTTTGTTGTTTGTTTGCTTGTTTTGTTTGCTTTTTTGTCTGGTTGCTTATGTTTGTTAACAGTTGCGTGTAAGTGTTTCGACCAAACGTAGTTCTCTTGATGCGTTGGAATTTGCAGACAATTGTTAATCAAATACCTTCCGATGTCGGTTAAAACCAGACACGTAAAACATGCTGATAACAAAAGATGAACCACACGGACCAAAACCGAGTCCCGATCTCGATGACCCGGCGTGGAAGCTACACAAGACCAACTAATCCCGGCAGCAAGAGAACGGATATCGTGTCCTTAAAAGGCGTAGGTTGATGTGTGCGTCCAGCCCGCCGATTACAAGCCATTGATCCGCCAGCTTTGGGGCACTCGTAAGGACTGATGAGAACTCTGGACGACCAGAGCAGATAAAGTCGCGGTTCTTACTGTTGGTTGTCTGGGAGTTTATCGTCCACGAATCACTAAGCAGACTCAGCAGTGTTCAGCTGACAGGCGGGTCAGTGTTCGACCCGGAAGCGGTCAATGCATGTTTTCCGAAACCAGCTTCAAACACAACAGCTTTGGCAATGTACCAAAAGGGACTGAATTATGAAATGTGCGCAAGAATGGCAAGTGCCCCAGTTTGTTGTGGCACTTTTCATCAAGAGTAGTTGCACCTTTCCCATTACCTTAGTCACAATCATCAAAGACACAATTTGTTGAAAGTTATTTTGTTCTGACTTCTAAATTGTCAGACTTTCGTCGTGATATCGCAATGTTGATGTTGAAGCTGATGACGAGTTGAGTCGATGTCCGCCGATAACCGATTGACGGCTGAGTTGAAGTTGTTGACGTTGATGTTGAAGTAGTGCTTGCGTGGGTTCCTAAAGGCGACTGTCTACATTAACTTAAGTGTTGGTTACATCAACGTGCCGATATCACTCGCGTCCGCAAGCATTTCTCACCCAACGCCGCCAAAGTTGTCTCACTGGCCGAGCTTCTTCTCATGTTTCCGGGGGCGTTTGCCCTACTGTTCACAGCCGCATATTGGAGATCAGAGTGTGCATGGGGGCTCCTTAATTATCCCTGTTAGATGCAGGCACCTTCAAAGAATCTGTTAGGGTAAAGGGTCTCATCGGTGGGCAGTGAGTTCAGCAACCGTCCAGGGCCTCAACAAGTTGATTGGTCAGCAAATGGGGCCAAAACCGCCTTTGTCTGCCGACAAGTGAACAGCCAGCGGGTTGTCAGAGATGATCTACTTGATCCACATCTTAGGTCAACAGCCATTGAGGGCCTGCGAGGCTGTTTTTAGGCGTCCAATTACCTTCTAGCCCGCCGTAAACGAAAAGCGTCGGCTATGATGTATATCGGTCGACTCATCTATCATCTCTGCGCGACCACACGTGGCGATCTATTTGACATGATGAGTGTTGCTGTGCTGGGCACAGGTCATAGCGTGCTGCAGTGCTTCGTTTGCGATCAGCTGACACGCCTGGATGGGCTCCGTACCACGGTGCCCTGACGATGGCTCGTTTGGAGATACTCCGCCAAAAAGGTGCTTGCTGAAAAGTTCAAGGAAAGTTTTTTCTCCGGACAGCCTCAAGGACAGGCTCAGGGACGCGTGAGGTTTTTCTGAGCGCAATCTGCAGCGTCTTAAATGCTGGATATTGCCCAGGCAGCGATTTGTTAGCGATATTTCGGGAGTCGCCGCCTGACGCGAGGCGTCGTCTGGTGGCGCATGCGCGATGCCCGCGGTATACCACCGATTAAATCTGTGCACGTCCAACATGGCTCATGTTCAGTCGGCACTCTCATTCCCGTCCATGAGAGATAAGCTCTGGGGACAGTACAGTGGCCGTGTCATCCGCGCTTGGCATGGTAAGCGGCTGTGTCCTGGTACCGGGCTGAGACAAGGGCAGGTGTTTTCCGGTAGCTCAGTTGGTTAGGTGGGTCGTCCTCGGATTCGTCGCCCCCCCCCCCTTGGTGGCGTAGGTTTAAGCTGCTATAAACGGTCGCCATTTGCCCCTGGCTGGGATGACCTGCGGCTGGTGGGAGCGGCCGCGCTGAAGGGCAGCTGACGTTAGCGATATGAAGGCTATGTCGAGCGTCATGTCACGTGACATTCAATTTTCGCCCTAAAATTGCTCCGGTGGGTTTAAATTTCCCTATCGGGTGTTGGAGTTAGAGTCCACGCAACAAGCGCCGCTTAGCTGTGGTTCTGATCCCGGAGATCCGTCCAATCAAAAGGTTTGGACTCAAGGCTTAAAAGGTCACGAAAAAAGCTAGCTCCAGGCCCATTTCAGATGCATCAGTGCTCAGCGACTAAAAAAATTCCTAGATAAAAGCAGCCAATTCTGGTTGATTCATGAGCGCTGCTCACCTATATGACGTGTAAAGTTATTGAATGGTTTTACGTATGTTTTCCAAGACATGGGAGGTGGTATATTTTCCAAGATGCGGGAGGGTTTAACATATAATCATGTCTGGGTCCTTGTTGTGGTAAGCCTTCTCCCAACGTGGCACATTTAGTATCAACACGGTTGAAAGAACGTTCTGCATTTTGTCGACAATGGTAGATCAAGCTATACATTTGTGTGTAATTTATCCGGGTTTGTTTCAGACATGCTTGTTCGTCTTAACTATTGGTACTGGGCGAGTTGGGGGCTGAAAACACCTCACACGGAGAAACCGGATCTGTTTTGAGATGCCTCCAGTTATTGGAAAGGCCCTCGTGAACATTTTATCTCAAAAATCGTTGCTACAAGCTTCCAAGTAGTCTATATGCTGCTGTACCTGTCATATCCAGCCCCATGGAATTACACATGAAGCCCGCATTATCCCGACACCGTATCCGGTGCGGGAAACTAAAACCAATCAGAAATTGTTAGCGTCGTGCCATGATGAACATCCGAAGTAGGTCGGAATCTCCTGCGACCACCTCCTAAACACGACAGAAGTTGAAAAGTGTTTCTCAGGTGCAATGCTCCCCATTTTGACGAAAAGTGAGTTGTCCATGTCCCCCTTCCCCCCCCCCCCCCCCTCCCCCTCCCGCTCCCGGACTGCAGACCACAAACTGGACAACGGCTGCTTGCTGCTGGATCGACAGACGTTGTCCTTTCTCCAGCTCCCTGAGCCGCCTTCGGTAGTATTGCGTTTTGAGTCCGTGATCTTCTGCGCCGTGCTCTCGGGTATAGTTCAGCGTCGTGCAGCCACCACATGGCTGTTACTCATGCATTAATTCAGTGGCACACTCAAGTCGTCCGCATACCTCGAGTCCTACAACCGTGCAGGTGCGCTACCCAGCATCTCGTTGTGAGCCAACTGTGTGGAAAGCGTCGTAATGTCTTCCGCGTCATTGGCATGAGCAGTGGTTCGGCCCCGTGCTTCCCAGCGGGAGGAGTGGTGTCGGTTTAAGCGTGCAAGACGACCCGTAAATAATCCAGCCATTGAAACTTGGAGTTGGTAAAACGTAAAGGTAGCCAAAGCTTCATCTTATACGTCTCGCTCACTGATAGCTCTGGAAGAGCTTGCGCTGTACCGCGATGCAGTGACAAACAGTGTCAAGCGTGGAACCACCGATAGCCTTTTTAGGGCTGCCGAGGATGCGCACTGAGATGGCCCGAAGCTTTGTCTTCCGGGCTGCGTAAAGCGACGGTAGTCGCCTGCATGTCAAGCCATGCCCGAGGCCATCCGATGACGTCAAAATGGCTCGGCTTACCCGTGTTACTAAATCGACCTCAACAACTTGATTATCCCTGAGGCGCTGGTGAGACTGACGGAGGGTATGAAGACGGTGGCCAGCGATCGAGTGGTCAAGTCGAACGCATGCGGTCGGCTTGCTGAAAGGAGTATGCCACCTTTTTGTACTTATCACATGTAATTAGATCAGACGGGGCCGGTTTGGTCGGTAGCATCAGCTCTGGTGAAATTCTTTCAGGTTCTCGAAAACTCAACTTGCAGTACCTGCCGCGACGAAAGAGATTGTGCGAAAAGAGACGAAAGAGATTGAGATAGAGATTGTAGAGATTGATTGTAAGAGATTGTAAGAGCTTGTATCTCCTGCTAATCACCTGCTATGAAGCGGTATTTTTTTCGTTTGCCTTGCTTTTTCAAATATACATGTAGCGTTATCTTCGCCACATGTCAGTAGACCAAAATGCGTTGCAATTAGTGGTACGAGAGGTTGAAACATTGTCTTGAGGAAAAAAAACTATGCCAGGATGAGGTAATTATCACACGAATTCAATTTAACGTCTCGCCATGGTTTGAATGTCTTTCTTATGGCGTTTCGCATAGTAGCCTTTCCACACTTCAGCTTTAGGAAAATATCGTTTACTTCGTCACTCAGTTTTATACGAAGTTGTGTTAACGAAGTAGTTATAGACAAGTAGCATACCACGCGGTCTAGTAACGCGCATGCTAAAACTTCCATCAGTTCACTTCTCGTTAAATGGCTTAGTACCGTCCGCTATTTAAAAAATAAACACTCACTTCTAGTGACGTCCTGCATAGCCATAACTGGCGCGGTACGTTCTAACCACCACAATTCAGGTAAACCAATGGTCTGCTTGTCGATGTTTGCAGTAAGCTTTGTCGTTTCACCACGCCAACTTGTATACCAATTTTGAGCGAGGCCGAAGTGAAGTCCTCGCGCACAGCTGCGAGAGACCACGATGAATATCTCGCTTAAATGTTGTGTATGCTCCAAGATTGCCCATTACAGATATTAAATTAACGGCTGCAAAAAAGAAAAAGCGTAGAGCTATGGCGAAACGATGGCTGCGTGATTTGGACGGCACACACCCTAAACCCATTTCAGCAGCCCTTATAGGATCACCGATGCAATGAAACAAGACCAAACTATACAGGAAATAACGCAAAAGTATTGCCACGACTTGTTCACTGTAGCGGAGAATCCTTCTCATTCTCCAGCCATGTTCGCACTGCAGGAATGCAAAAATGCACTCAAACGATAGAATCCGGTCACCCATTCTCGTGCGTATCTGTTGAAACTCACGCAACTAGCAACTTATGGTCGCAGGCCATGTGGCCTGTGCGATGTTCCGGCATGGACATCTGTCGATGGTTTAGTTTACAGCAGCGTCGAACAGTTGGGAATGCTCTGTCAGGTATCAGGTCATCTGATGACCCTTGGAAAGCCCTTTAAGCCTCGTAAAGTAGCTTACCACGCTAACACAGCTAACGAGTGTAACACGCGAGTCTAGCCAGACACCGCGTCTGTCGCATCCAACAATATCAGTATATAAAATGTGCAGCACCACAACAGTGCACCAGTGCGAGGTGCTGCGGCCAGGTCACTTGGACATCCCAACTACAGGGAGTGAGAGGGCGAAGTCTACGCTGACGGGGGGGGGGGGGGCGGTGCTGTCGCCATGGTCTGCTCAGCCGCCGCCCTCTCCGTCTTCGTTGCCCCCTCTGCCGTCTCCTCGAACGCTGCCTGCAAGGTCGCGGTCTCTGCCAGCCGCCCCCGCCGTCTCCGCTCCCAACGCCTCCACCCCGGCCGCCTCCGCCTCCTCCATCTCCGCCCCCTTCGTCTTCGCCCCCGCCACATCCAACCCCGCCGCTTCCACCTCAACCCGCTCCTGTCCACTCTCCACCTCCCCCAGCACTGTTACGTCCACGGCCACCTCCTCCACGCGCGCGTCGGCGAGTGCCTCCTCCGCGCGCGCGTCGGTCGCCGGCGCCACCACCCGCTCCGGCGTGCCGTCCGAGAGGTAGCCGAGGTTCACCATGCCCTCCTCGGGCTCCTCGCGGCCGGCGGCGGTGACGGCCGGTGGCGGCATGGAGGCCATCAGCGCCGCCAGCAAGCTCTGGCTGCGCAGGTTGTCGCCGATCGAGTGAATGCCGCGCACACCAGCGGGGCGGGGCTCGCCCGGGCTGCCCGCGTGGGACGTGCCCGCCAGCGTGTTGCTCATGCTGAGCATCAGGTTCAGCGCCGTCTTGGAGTGCTCCGGGATGAAGACAGCGTCCCGGTGGATCAGGCCGACGTCCGAGAGGACGTGGCGCAGCTCCTCGGCCTCGCGCGCGATCAGCCGTGAGGTCGACTTCAGCGTCTTCATCACCTCCTTCGACTTGAGCGTCTTCTGCAGGAAGTTGAGCACCAACACCCAGTAGCCAAGCCCGACCAGGATCCAGACCATAACGAACACCTTGTACACCGTCGTCCAGGCGTCGTCGGCGGCGACCGCTGCCAAGCGGACAGGACGTTATGTCAGAGACTGTAGGCACAGCTGCTGGGCGTCAGCTGTCGCGCCATGAACGACGACATGGACCGAGAGTGAGATGCGGAGCATTGGTCGGGCTGTCTCCGCATGGGAAAGGGTCTCCGCGTGAGAAATAACGCCAGGTGCTTTGGGAAAGAGAGCACTTTCACAACAGGCAGGCTCAAGCGTAGTTTCAGCTCGTTCGCAATCCGGATTTCATGAATTTTAATCGAAGTTGATATTGGAAAGCAAAATTACAATGTCTGCCGGGTAGCGTTATCGACGAGCCTGTCCTCTTCAATTCCATCGATAATCATACGGTAGTCCAAACTTGGATTGACTGCTTCCACCCCAAGCCTATCGCGTCACAAGTTGTGAAGCATATGCTTGCCCGTGCCTTGGCGCGTGCCAAATTTCAAATGGATTGTCTTTGCACCAGGCAGCCGTTCACGCTGCCTGGTGGGGTGATGTTTCAGGGGGAGAAACACTTGCACGTGCACCTTACAGCCCACATACCACGAGCGCACTATGATTAAGCTGGGCTCGCTGTAATCGATGCGGATCAAGAGCACAGCTGTTTGGACAGACTGATTCTATTCAAGCGGCATATGGCGCCGTCTGGAGAGTATCGAAGTGATTCATATGCACAGTGTGCATCTGCCAAGCATGACGCAAGTGCCTGAGAGTCAGTAGTTGCGCACCACAACCGCCTGTGGTCTCGCCGGGACGGCGAAGGTCAGCCCATGCCCCTCCCCCACTCCCGTGCCTGCGGGCCCGCCCGTGTGGTATCAGGGTGACGGGACGACGCTCCTCTGGGGTCCACCCGCGCGCGCCGCTCTCGGGTACACACACCGCGCGGGGAAAATCGCGCGTGGGAACCCCTGCCGTGTGCCAGTGCACTGCTTGGTTTGCGAGACGTTTGTCTTCAGCATGCTGGAAAACGTCTATGGCGCGTGCATTTATGGGAACGGATCGAGCAAGTTACGAAAACACTCCGTTACTACGCTACACATTGTTATTGTAAAAGGCGTGCTCGACTGCTGGCAGGCCGCATCCGATTTCGCCGCAGTCGGTCTATTAGCGACGGTCTTCAACGACGAGAAGGACCCCTCCGCACTTAAGCTTCCAAGCGATGTTTCGAACCTGCTGTGTAGTCTCCGAAGCCGATGGTGGAGAGTGTGATGAAGGCGTAGTAGACGGCCTCGCGGTAGTTCCAGTCTTCCAGCCACGAGAACACGATGGCCGGCACAAAAACAAACAGCAGGAAGCCCACGAGCAGGTAGATGGCGGTGAAGGCTGCCAGGCTCCATCTGCACGGCACACACGGACGGGTGGCAAATGAACGCCGTGCAACTCCAGCAAACACATCAACATCACAGGCTGGGTGGGGAGCAGTGCCCTTTGTTCTACAAGGCAGGACTGCATATCGAGCAAAAGCTAGCACTGGGTGCAAAACGGCAAGACTGTCTGCATTTGCAACTAACGATGGAAACGAAACGCATGTTACAAGCGGGATTTCACCCGCTTCCACCGCTTTATCTTAAAAGCTCGACGCCAGTTTCCATTTCACAAGTTCTAGGCTATCATGAAACAAAAAACCCGCCGTTGTTCAGATGACGAGCGGAGTGCATTTTTTATGGAAAGCGTTCTCGCATGCGTGCTGGTGTTAAAACGCGTATGGTAAAAGTAAAGGTAAAATGCGGGGACGACAGTTATCGCTGGACCCGATGATCCCAGTGAACACATACGCTCTTAAACGTCTTTCGCGGGAAGTTCAGCACCAACACCCAGTAGCCAAGAACGCTCGGAAGTCCGCTCTGTGTCACAGCAGACTTTCTCTGTGTCAGAGCGGATTTCCGAAGGCGTCAATCCAGGGACCTCTGCTGACTACACAAACTGAAGCGCGCACGTCAGTTGGGTAATGAGGTCATGCAACTTGCTGAGCTTTTGTAGCTAGACTTATGGTAAAGGGAGCTTTTGTCCATTTTTCACGCGGCATTTCTTCCAAGAAATAATTGCGTTGTGCGTTGAGGCCTCATGAGAGGTTCTGTCACGCTGCAGGAAAATTTATGACCGGTGGTAGCATAGCGAAACGCAAACACCCACCACCTGGAGATATCGCGCAACGTAATACTCCTGCTGAGAACAGCAAAAATCTAACATAGGCGGCATGAAGTAAAAATGGCACGTTGTAAGCAGGGCTCAGTGCATGGTCAGGCCGCTGAGGACGGAGCATTTCTCGGAAGCTGGATTGGACCAAGACCGGTTCGTCGTGCGGCCTCACGCGTGATCAGGCTGAGCGCTTCAGAGAGAAGTGATGCAACACTCGCAAGTTACAGTCCAGTCGCCCCAATGGAACAGTGTCATATCTGGCATTGTCGGAGCTGGTGACAAGAATGCCACCAGCGGACAGTGTCCAAAAGATAGCAAAATGTTTGGAGAAATTATAGGGTCATGTATCTAGGCCGACGACTCTAACACTAAGGGAAATCGTTAAAAGGTGAATTAACACTTGTAGTGAACCATACTCAGCGGTGAATATGCAGGTCAACAGTTACCGAAATATGTTGTGCTGATCCAAAGCATTTAGCGTAATACACCATCCTGGACACAGCGAATGATTGGGCTGAAACATTGGCTGCCTCATGTTTAAAAGAAACAGCACCGAGCGCGCGCGAGCAGCCTCCTTTCGGTGAGAAG
The DNA here is from genome assembly GCF_011947565.3 of Pollicipes pollicipes. Lineage (NCBI taxonomy): Eukaryota > Metazoa > Arthropoda > Thecostraca > Pollicipedomorpha > Pollicipedidae > Pollicipes > Pollicipes pollicipes. Next base: position 93,111 of record NW_023596155.1, read on the forward strand.
GAAACTGCGTGATACTGCATGCATGACGACAGTTCCAATATGCAAAGCTCAGAGATGCTCTTCGTGGGTGTTCAGAAACTACCCGATGGAGACAAATCGTCAGACAAGCTTGACGGGCTCTACAAATCACGGAGTCCCGAGACCGACGCCTCAATGTCCTGCAATTTCCGGCACTGGCCGGAACAACTCTAGTATCCGCCCAATGACCCAGTTTCAGCAAGGACGAACTGAGCAAAAACCTGCAGCCGTCGCCAGCAACGCCATACATCAGGCTTCCCGGCCGCCGCCGCTAGGCCCGGCGTCGCTGGAGCATGTGGCCGGGACGGCTGTGGCCGGCATCGTCGAAACCGACGAGCGATCGTCGGCCGCGACGCCGCTCGCAAATCGCCGGGCGGAGTGGGTCAGGATCGTTGACCTGCTTCGCGGCGCGGCCCGGCCGGGGCGGCAGTACCTCGAGTCGCCGTATCGCCGCTGCCATTTGGAGTCGTAGAAGTTGAGCAGGTTGCCGGCGAAGAAGTCGGAGAGGCCGGCCAGCAGCAGGCCGCTCGTCGGGATACCGAGCAGCGAGTACACGATGCAGAAGATCTGGCCGCCCGGCGACGACGGCGAAATGTGGCCATACCCTGGCGATGGACCACGCGTCAGTTAAATGCACTTTGTGAAATATTTAGTACCAACTATTGAAATATTATATACCAACAACTAGAACCTTAGGAGGACCCAAGGCGGGGGCGCGAGCAAAATGGGCAGCTGCCCTTTCCAAGCTAAAGTCGCCCGGGAAAAACTATGTTTTGCCCCTCCCAGAGCTTTAGCTTAATGTCCATGTTACCTCGCTGTTTTGGCCAGCATCTTTACAAACCAATCGCGCTGGTCACGTTTTCCTCAACCTTGGCTTATGTCGCGCACTGGTCGACACACTGGTGCACAAAGGCAATGTTCCAGTTTTTAATAAGCGGTTTCAGTCTGCTATTTGCTGCTCTGGTCGACGCCTTTCTGCGCTATTTTAGGTTGGGGAATATTTTTCCCTAACTGTTTTTCATTGTTCATGTGGTGAAGCACCTCATTGTGTGCTATTTGCGCCGGGTGTCTTTTTCCCTAATCACCTGTTTTTTTTTATTTCTGTATAATGTTTTAACTAGCAAGGTTGTTAGATCTGTTTGGGTCACGGCGGCAATTTAAACGACTTTTTGCACTATTTCCTGGTCACTTCAACTTATTGCACATCACCGAGGACTACAAAACTGGTCGGCCCAACACATGGCATACGTTGCTGATGGGGGGGGGGGGGGGGGTAAAGAGAAGCACGGTAAAGATTAAGAAGGGGAACAATGTGAAGGTAATTTCACCGGAACATTTAAGTCAGCCTCATTGGTATTAGGTCCAGTAGTCGCGGACCCGTCTGGTACGGGAGCGTGGCGCGCAACGCATGCCATAAAAGGGGCGGGAGTCGAAATGGAAGGTCATAGATCTGCTCTCTATCGACAGTATGAAACTATCTTAAGATGCTGCAAGCTGATCTGATTGTTAAACTATCATTCTTGAAATGTTGATCGTATGAAACAGGAGGGAAACGGAATAGAGGCAGATTAGTTGCTTAAAGTCCATCCACAGTAAGCTACCCGTTTCTGATTTCCGTCCATATGCGGTGAAGTCATACTTAGGAAGGCGGACGAACACAAAAATAGACTGTTGCGGCACTTCAAACCGAGATGGTGGAAACGGCACATTTCATGTTTTGGATGTCATGAGTTGGCTGTGTTTGATAAAGTGTGGGACATTTTGACCCACTTGACGCGAATCGAACTGATCCCGAATTAACTTCCTGTGTGTGGACAGACTAGGATGAGGGGAGGGTTTGCTGGAAATGCATTGTGTGGGATTGGGGAGTGCAACTGCCACCTCTGAAAGGTCTGACTTCCTGTAATGCAAATATCAAAGCTCACAGCTGCCCTGTAAGATAATTTTTAAAGAAAATCTTGCGAAAGTCGCTCAAAGTTTTGAACCCACTGGCCATATGGAGCCAAAATCACAGTTTCAGGTACCTCAACCTTGTTTTTTTACGCTTAAGTGATGAGCTTGAAGCTGTGCTCATGAGCCACGTTCCCAATGGTCAGCACACTTAAGTGTAGTCTAGTGATTTGCACAGAGTGTGCGATTTACTTGTACATTGGGCGTGAGAAAAGTAGTCCACAAAACATACAACACACTGCCAACGCAAACAGCTGACAAAACCCCGAAATCCATCCAATCAAGCCAGCATGAAGCCCGGGGGGCCTTTTCAGCCGCCGCATTGCGCGCTGTGGGCCCAAACGTAACAGTTCACATTGTACCTTATTTGGGAGGGAGGACTCAATGGGATGTCATTGTGAAATAAGACTTTGTTTGGTACTGTGTCGGGCATAGATAAAATGATTCACAGATACAATATTGAATAAACAGCGAGGTTTGGCTGTTCTGTGTTAACATCCGGTCAAGCCCTCCCCTTCCTCCCATCGTACCCTGCCTTGCCTATCAATAAATACAGATAGATCGTCTTGTGACTTTGCTGTCTCCTCTCGGACCGCACGTTACTCCTGATCTTCTTTGTGACCTTTTCATAACATCCAAGCAACGGTGGAAAAAAGGAAAGAGTCGCCAGGCACTTCTGTTCAAGGGCAGGCGGGGAAAAGTACGCAGGTTTTTGTTCAACTTTTTGGTGCGTTGTCACCTGCAGCTGGGAGTAAGTCACCAACTGCGATCCCGCACGTTATCAAGGCCGGGCAAGTCAAGAACCTTGAAGCCCCTGAGACGAAGAATGGTGCTACTAACATTGCCGGTCAATCATCGATCTACAGATATGACCTCCAGGATGCTCCGAGGAAGCTGACCAAAAGGATATTAGCAGGTTGGCATCGAAGTGGTCGGATTTGGCGTCGATCGTCGTGATGGATTGCAAAGCAGATGGGCTCCTGCCCTTTGCCAGGGTTTCCCGGCATGTCGGCACGTGGTTGACAAAGTTCTTTGCCCAAGGAAATGCAACAAGGAACTTGTCGAGCAATGCAAGTGGCTTGCTATTTCACGGCACACAGAAAAGACCGGGTTCTGGCACTCCATCTGTCAGCTGCTTGGTTAAGTGGGGAGGGAGAAGGACGTGGCAACAGCGGCCAAGTGATGGGCAAGTTAGTCCATCACTCTCTGAAGTGTTTCAGGAGCCAGACGGACGCTAGATGCAATCTGAGGCTGCACAATGAGCGTGGCTACCAAAAGGACAGCGGCGTTCGCGCCGGGGAGTTTTTGTCAAGGGCAGGAACGTAGAACAGGTCTTCATACAGGCCGATGCTGCCATGAGAAGCGAGGCGCCGTGGACCGGGCCTGCGCTGCCTTCGGTCGTAGACACCGTTGAGCTTGCTGCCCTGCAAAACCTTGCCCTCGGGGCCACCGAGATGTTGGTAGGATTGATCCGTCAGGAGCTTTCCCAGAGAAAAACGATGGCAGTTTTTGCATGGTCGTGCGGTTCAAAACTCATGCCGGGGACAAAGATTTAGCACAGCACCTCAAAATGACTCCGGGAAACGCGACGTGTGCGTCAAAGGCGACGCAAAATGAGGTTTTGCAAGAATACAGCAACATTTTCAAGGAACTCGCTGTGCTGCGCTGCCACAAGTCTCCCAGTTGGGGCATCAGTGCAGACGAGACCACAGATCACACCAGCAGGGAGATGGTGGCGCTTTCAGTGTTCGCTACGTAGCTGAGACAGGGGCATGGCGTGGTTTTCTGGGAGGACCCTGTGGCCCTCTTGGATGTTCTCGGTGAAACGGATGTCGATGGTGAGAAGAGAACGAGCGGGGCTAACTTCGGATAAATTGTACTGAAGAGAGCATCAGAATTAAACCTGCGTTCGGAGTCGCTTGCTGCTCAGTCTTACAAAGGACCAGCTTTTATGTCTAGAGAGGGCATGGGAGTCGTACCAGAAATAAAGAGTATCGCCTTAGAAGCGAATTACCTTTACTACGCCTCCCACGGTGTGTCAGCTTGGCGACATCTAAGATGACCAAGGACGGGTATCAGAAACGCTCTCGGCGTTCTTGAAGTCACGGTGACGTTTGTGACTGGTGAAGCGAAACGGTGCGAGGCTTTGCGTCGCGCGCAGACTGAAGTCGGGCTCTATGTCAGCTCAAGCAGCTGGAGATGTGCCCCACGAGGTTCGTGGAGAGGCATACTGCAATAGAGAGGTTCGTGGAACAGTTGCCCGCCATTACCGCAGCCCTACAGGAGGTGACTGAGTGGCAAGATGGATGGGTAAGCTCTGGAGCTGCTTTACATCGGACAGGACTGCGGACATCCGAACTGATGTTCAGCCTACATGTTCTGCTGAAGCTGTCCGGCCGGCTACTGCCGCTGTGCAGAGCTCTGCAAGGGAATGGTGCTGACCTGGTCACAACCATGCACCTTATCAACGAAGTCGTGGAAGAGCTGGAGAGGCTCGGATCCAGCGATGCAAAATTATCCAACATCTTCTCAGAGGCAGAGGTATGTATGAAAGCAGTAGCAGGTGTGGAAATAAGCCGTCCGCGTGTCGCAGATTGGCGAAGCACACCCCGCGGCGCGGCCACGCCCTTCACTTTTGAGGCTGACGCGGTCGGAGGCCGCTTCCGAGTGGAGCTGTTTTCCAGCGTTGGACCACTTGCTGGGTGATGCTCGTGCTCGCTTCGGTGAGCATCAGCGGAAGTTCATGACGCCGTGGGAGATGGATTCCCTGCCTGGACGAGGTTCGCTCACTCGAGCTCAGCGTCGGTGAGGCAGGCCGAGGCGGAGCCCATGATCTGGCGCAGGGTGTGGACGCGTGTATGTTCTGTGAGGCCATTCTCGGCACGCAACGGCCGACACGTGACTGTACGCTCTCGATTTTTTGCTCTAAGCGGACCTAGGCGGAACGGATTTTTTTCTAGGCAAACGCCTCAGTCGTGACAGGATACGATCGTATCCTGTCATTTGACCACAGCTCAGCTAAGTGTACCCGGTGGGGTGGGATATTATCTGGCGTTAGTGCTGAGCGTGAGTACGGAGCGCAATGCTGCATCTCGCTGCGGGGCGATGGTGCCTGCAGATACAGATCCCTGTGGTCGGCAGAGAAGAGCACCGCGGCTGACACGCGGCTCCACCGAGCTCTTCGGGTGATGTCGTCACAGATTGGTGAGTTTGAACGCACAGGTCTGTGAGATTGCGCTGTCGTCATCACTCCGTCTGCGGGATCCATTCTGCCCGTGAGCTGCCATAAAGCTAAGCTCAGTAATACGTTGGATGTTGTAAAACGTTGATGCCCCAGCTGTCAGACGTTGCATCAGTTCGTAGGCCCAATAAAAGAACCGCGGAATCGACAACGTTTAAATGGCATCCGACAGATAAATGAGAAATTAATTTGAGTATTGATAACAGATGTTTAGTAGCACTGAATGAAATTCGGCACTACAGTCATCAAGCCTGTTTTGAGTGCCCATAGCAACAACTTGTGTGTCTTATTCTTAGTAACCGCCCACCGTCAGCTGGCGCTAGCTATCAAAGCGTTTTCAAGGAATGGAGATTACCCCGCTTGCACAAAAGCTGGTATTACACTCAGCTGAGTCGCCGAGATCGCTGTGCCGGAGCCGTCCCAGGTGAGCCGAGACAAGTATTCCGTGAGGCTGGCCGTAAGTTGTGCGGGCCTCTCACAGTTGGAGGGACGTATATGACGCGCAAAGTGAGGGATGACATGCAACGGCGCATCCCACGCAAGGTGAACACCCCGCGTGACGTAACCCGAGATGCGCGCACAACCTCACCCCTGCGCCTTGACCTTAGCCTTAGCGTTAAGGTTGCTTGCGACGGTCGTTGGGTTTGTATGAATCGCTGCATGTGTGGAAAATTGTGATGCGTTGTATTGAAGCTCTGTGGCGCTCATCTTCTCCGGTGAAATAGCCCCCTCTCATCACGTGTTTGACACTGTACGGACCATTTATGTCCTAATGTGTGCAACAGGCCTCGCAGTGTCTCGAGGGCAGACCCTCAGCAGCACAGGATCACGACCGCACTGACCCGGCGGCCAGGCCCCCCGCACGTCCTCCCGCATCCCGAGAGAGGCGGCTGCAATGGGCAGGCAGCGCGCTGGTCTGTAGGCGCGTGGCATTGGCCGAGTGCCGCGGCCATGGCGTGCTGTGGCCGCTCCTCCCGAGCGCTAATTACGTCACGCGTACAGAGAACAGGCGCGGTCGCAGACAGATACGGAATGGCAGCCATTCGCCGGGTCAAGCCTGGGATGGCGAGAGTTGGTTTATCTATTTATTAGCATGGTGGAGCGAACACCGAAAAGCCATTACCAAGGCCGCTTTGGTCCCGTAATTATAGATTTTCCACTTGTCCCGTTGACCATTGGAGGATATAAAATCATCCAAGCAACAGTGTCAACCAATTACCCACAAGATGGATAACCCTGGGCGCTGCACGTAAAGATCAAATACTTGCACGAGCAACGATAGGACGGGAACCGATATCAGAGTAGTAGAGACAGAAGTGGCCGTAAATGGCTCCTTCGCATCCTCGAATTTCTAGACCTGCAATCGCATAAGAAGTTATTTCACGCACGTAACCGATGTAGACCGTTCCGAAAAAAGACGAAGTGTTCCCCTCCCCGATGTCTTTTCTGCATCCGCCTCTGCTTTAGAATTGGTGCATTGGCTTATCTCGGCCTCGTAGATTGCAATATTCTGGGCTCCAGGGTTTGTCTGGATGCCAGTGTTCATCATAAGACGGATAGGCTTGTCTGCTTCCGCCGTTAGACGACTGCATCTAGTCTGGCGCACATGACAGCAGTGTAATCGATCCCCAGCCGACGAAATCTGGCCATCCATAGCACATCTTGAAGGATTTTGGCGATGTCCAAGGTTCATGTCCGACTGATCTTTCACAGCAATGTTTATGGAGTATGTGTTACAATTTGGCGCCCTGCTTAAAGGGAAAGAACCATTGGTAGCTGGAACTAACATCCTGAATGGGCTGTTACTATGAGCGAGGCCACGGGTCGGGCGGAACCGAACGGAAGTGGTACAGCCTCGGCGGCCGCTGGCTAGCTCTGGGTAGGCACACCTTCGATGGGTTTGTATCTGTAACCTTTGCGTCCGCTCGCTTGCGCGGGGACCGTTCGTAACCTACGCATCTGCATCATGCATTCCGATGCGCGGTGCAATTTCAGTAACGAGAAATACACTGATTTAAAAGCAGTCTCGCAATATTTTCAAGGACTTTGCATTCGTACTGACTGGCCAGGCGGCGTTCCCTTGCAACGTTGCCTTATCACTATAATTTCATCTTCCCCATTCGATTGGCATGGAAAACGGAAAATTTACAATTTGATCGAAGCCAGGTCCAGATGTCAACGAACGGGCGGCGTAAACACATCAAGCCATCGCATTCTGAAAAATGCACAGCGGACGATCGGACTGCCAAAGATCTGGGTCGATGTTGACAAACTGCCAGGCGTTAGTGTGCGAAAATCATGGATCCGCCACTTTAAGACCGTTTTAGGGATCGATGTCAGATTTCAGTACTTAGAGATGATTACGACGCGAAATCATGTCGGCAGATGTACCATCTACAAGTCACAGAGCAATCTCGGCACACGTCGACCCCGTCGGTGCGACGGTGGTGGCGGTCAACGTCCTCGTCTCCAAACCCAGAGTCGAATGCGTCACGGTGAGGTCCAAGGCAAGAAATATCGGGCTTGGAAACTGAAAAGGCGTGTGGTGCAACTTGTCATAACCGATTTCCTTGCACGATATTTGCGTGTTTCACAACACTATGATCACGACCAACGAGCGTGTAAACAGTTCCAACTTCCGTTATTTCGTCGATTATCGGTTTTGTCAGGCTAAGAGCCTGCCATGTTTTAAGCAATAGCTGGTGAAGGTGGGCGCGGGTGCCAAGCATAAGTGTGCCTTTGCCTGCTGATATCACTTACTGAAATTTTACTGCACGTATTAACACTTCATTTAGATGGTTTTCATTTGTGATTAAGTAAGTTTTGTTGGCCTCATGTCGTTACTTAATTTCGGTGGTTGCACACACTCGTTTTGTGAGAGCACGGTTGTATTCTGGCATTGTGAAATGCAACGGGGCACAGTGGCCACCAGAGCAGTTGGCAGCGCCCGTCTGCTGCCGTCGGTTGTCTCGTGTCCCCGCATGCGCTACTTCCAGGTGATGGTAGAGGAGCACTTTAAAGACGAGGTCGTTGGAATAATCTCATTCCTCACAAAAAAACAGAAGAATGGCGAGATAGATACGTTGATATTTCGCCTCTATGTCTTTATCGAAACGGGAAAATCAGTACATGCATTTAGTTTCAATAAAGGTGTGTAGCCGTAATATCAACGCATGTATATATATATATATATATATATATATATATATATATATATATATCCACCATCCCCGTTTTTATACGAGGAATAAGGCTATTACTACAGTCTTATCTATATGCACAATGTTCCTTGCAAACGCACTTAACAACTCAAGAAATACTTACGTTGACAAGGTATAGAATAAGTTCTTCAAGGCGACAACTCACGTTCTCTCACGTCTCTCGACTGCGTCATCACGTATCATCCACGTGATGATGGCATCTGTTCTCCCTTCGCTCGTCCCACGACGAAGACTACGTCTCACTGCTCCTGAACTCTGCTGTTTGGACTGCCGGACGTCGGGGTCAGACTAAGATCCCTTCCCAATGTGACCAGTTGTTCATTCTTAGCGGGGCGATAAGCATCCCGGCGGGGCGGCGCTCACAAGCTCGTAATCCCAGGACCTTTGACAACAGTCACGTTCGAATGGCGGCCCGGTGAATTTGGTATAGCTGTCATTGGAGCTTTGCAGCGAACTCAGTGACCGGGGCGATATGGCGTCGCCTGCCTCCTACCCTGGCGGGAAGGGCGCGCGCCGCGAGATATCGAACCTCGTATCGTTGGTTTCCCAGACTCGTAGATTACCCACCGCGCTATCGGCACCCATTTCGACATATCTGTAAAGAGGCTGTGCGGCGAACTGACATCCACTATGAAATATTGAGCCAATGTCGGGGCATTGGTCATTTCTTTTATTAAATATGCTGCAGTGTGCAAAGGACGTCTTTACCCGTCCTACATTTTGACAAGCAACTTACTGGAAAAATACCTTAACTTACGTAAGCCTCAGAAAAAGGCTGGCCTGGCGACTGGTGTCATAAAAACTTCCAGAAAAAACAACTTTACGGTCTCGTTTCATAACCTGAATCCCAGTGCATACCACACGTTAAAGCATTTGTCATCGTTCCGCCGCCTGGACATGGCACAGGGACTCCGGCGCTGCCCCTGGCGAGCGGCGGCGTCTCGCCTGCACCGCCGTCCTCTGCTCCGGGCGGCAGCTATCCTCCGGGTGGGGTCACGGTGCCGTGCGGCAGTGCCGGACGTGCCGTGACAAGGCCGGCGCTCGGCACGGGAGGCGAGCACGCCCGCAGCACGCTCTGAGCACGCCCCGCCGCCGGTACGTGCCGGTCGCACCGCGGGGCTGATTGGCGACCACACGCCGGATCCCACAACACCGGGTTGCGCCCGCACGCTGGACCGTCGTGCCGCCTCGGAAGTCCATCAGTTTCAGGTGGCCGCAGCCAGGCCATGCACGGCTGAGGCAGCCGCCCACAAAAGCCGGACGTGGATCCAGCGAAACGTTTGGTGTGCCCGAAAGCACCGAGTGCAAAGTTGATAACGTGTACTTCTCATTTGCACGTGGGTTTGTATTGATGTGTTTGTGTGTGTGTGGCTGGCTGAAATTGCGTTTGAAACAGTAAATTGCAGCCTGAGAGTATGACCTGCATGCATTGCATCGAGACAATGTGAGCCTGACCTGGCCCTAGCTATAACTTTTCCCCGACCTGCATGGTCATGTTGCAGTAGGTGACGGCTCATTTTTAGTTAATCCGTGATTTCTTTCTATATTTTGACGTGCACTTTTGTTTATCTCATTGCATAGTTTTTATTTATGTGCATAGCCAATCAATAATTTACTTTCATAGTCTAGGCCCGGCAGCTACTTTGCTTGTGCCATTGCATGCCTGATTATGTACATCAGCAGCCTATGAAGCCTAAATAGCCGACCTGCAGCCGGCGACGGGCGTAAAATTAGCCTAATTGTCCTTGAATCTGAACATCCCGTTTTCTGTTCGGGCTGTCGTTCTTGCCGTCGTCAATGACGTCGGCTGCCCAAGGAATGCGGAATAACGTGTACCGACGCTGTGAGGAGGGAGAGGGGGGAGCCTCAGACCAAATATACTAGGTGTGCCGCTCCTTGTACCAGTGCCCTTATCTGTGTGTTGAGAAATTGATATCTGAAATGGCAAAGAAGCACACTTGGCGCACGGGTCAATGCTGGTGAGAATGTAGGCGTGCCTTGCCTTGAACACAATCACAAAGCTGCAAACAATTGAGGACATCAGCATCAACATTCATTCATTAACATCAACATCATTCGACCGCTGACATCTACGTTCGTCCTTCATTGAGCATGCCTCAGGGAGCTCACCGATGGTTGTGACGACCGTCATGCAGAAGAAGACGGAGTCGATGAAGCTCCAGGGGACGTCGCGCTGCTCCTGGGCCAGCTGGTAGGCGCCGTCGCCGCACAGCTGGACAGCCTCGTCCAACGTGTCCAGCTCGCCTGTCAGGCCATACGACTCGAGCAGGACCTCTGTAACGGAAGACGGGAGGTGGAACGGACGTCGGCTCTGACGAGGTGTGGAGAATGAGCTCCCATGCAAACAGTCATCCAGTAATTTTGGCAATTAGTCTACGAAATCGCAACTGCTTGATCACACATTCATTCATTCACACATTCATTACCTGCATTTTGGTCAACGCTCGCTCATCCGCCCACTCACTCTCTCAGTCAACCGCGCCAACCTGTCATTTGCTCACTCACTCATCTGCGACAACCAGTAATTCGTTCACTCACTCACTCCCTCAATCATCCGGAGTGAACCTGTCATTCACCCACTCTCCCGATCCCTCACGCACATTCACCGCACTCTCTAAAAGACCCCTCGCCTTCTCTCTCTTCCAACCAGCTCATCCGTGTCCGCTGCGCAGTCACTCACAAGTCCATTCATTTAAGCGAAGCACCCATTCCTTCGCCTCTTAAATAAATGAGCGTGGCCGAGGCCCTCCGAAGAGCAGCTGGAAGTCCTCTCCCGACACTCTGAACACCGCACAGGGTTTGGGACTCCGAAGGTCAGCCAGGCGGGCCGGTACTCCGCACAGGGGATGGGACTCCGAAGGTCAGCCAGGCGGGCCGGTACTCCGCACAGGGCGGCGCGGCTGACCTTCGATCATGCCGCACACGCCCAGTGTAAGTGAATTGCTCCGTGAAACCCGAACACGCTGGAATGCCAATGGGCTACCAGCGGCGCACGGCGTCGACAGGTCTCGGTGCTCACCGACTTTGCGGCTGATGGCACCACGAAGTGTCTTGTGTAGCCGATTGAAATGCAAGCCGACTTCACTCCGTGAAATGCAGACCGTTTACATCGACGCTAAAACCGAGCGTCTGACAATCATTGGCCAGAGCGGGCGATTGCGCGTCGTCTGCGGCGATAGAGCTCCGCCAGTAAGCTTACCCTCTTACCGACTCGGTGGGTGCCCTCCTCCTCGCAGCTGGAGAGTGCGGAGGTCTTCAGCGTGGACCAGCTGGGCCCCGACTCCTCTGTACTGTTGTCCTGGATTCGCCGGTACTCTGAAAACAAGGCAAAGCGACGCATCACTATGCTGAAACTCGCCCCAGACGACGGTGACTCAACCGAGTTGGACACTCGAGCAAGTTAGGAATTACCTGTCGACTTGACAACTTGGGCAGGGTTGCCGGCTTCCGAATGTAAAACAGGGTGTAACACGTACCCTGCTAATTTCGCATTCAATTGACAGCGTAAAGCGTAAAGAAACTGGGCGGTAACCCCATGACCAGTGCGTGCAACTCTTGCGGATGCCGCGCTGTTTGCCCACTCAAAGTTGAGGCATATTTAAGTCGTCGCTGCATGGCTTGTCACACATGCGCGGGCTCAAATTGCATCGAGTCGGGCCTTCCCACCACTTACCAGCAAGAGGTGCTTTAAGGCCACCTGAGGTATTCATGACTGTCCACAACCTTGGGTTTGGATGGCCTCTAAGCCCATTCATTTTTTACCGCGTTCATTGTTCACATTCTGCGAGGATGTTGACGTAGCGGCTTCGCCACGGGTCGAACAATGGTGGTGCGTCGAGCTTTTGCGACGCGTTTCCATCGAATGAAGCGTCATAAAAGAATTACGCAAAGTTGGGGATGCGTTCCCCGGTTTCTCCAAATGGCAGAGCCTATGCATTGACGCATTGTTGGCCTAGTAACTTCTCCCTCGCCGATGTTCAATTTTCAGACCTTGACCCGGCATGCTCACAGTTTTGTATGAAAGTAGTTTTCGCAGGGTGTACAGAAATTTCAAAACGATGGTATATTGCTGATTTTGCGCGTGGATGATCGTTTTATGTATTGTTCTACGTAAGACGTGCATACCTCTGTACTTAGGTCGGTGCAGCTAGCTGCATTCATCTATGACGGATTACACGTTTCCTAATTTCTGGGAACTATAACGGCATGCTTGAATTCCTCCTGGAAAATATAGAAAAGCTTGTTCAAGCACGCATGAATAACATTTCTTAGGGTGCTATTTTCCCATCAGTGCTATCAATATTTTCATATTGCATATCCGTGGCTTGAAATAAACCTCACGACATCACTGACATTTTTTAATATTTTTAGTTCAGGATAAGCTTGTGAATGGTCTTGGGAACTTTGGCATCAGCTTCGTTATGTAGCGTGACGTGTTTTCGTCTATCAATAACCCGCAAGCCATCACCCGTAATGCAAACCGTATTGCAGATAAATTCCAATGCAACGAATATCTCCCCACCCAATTTCAATATCAAACAACAGCCAGCAAACGCCCCCAATCCTACCGAAAAGGCGCCACACAGAAAAAAAAATGATGTATCTAACATTAAGCCACACCGATGACGGCTTATACACCAATGTAGTGAGATCCGTACAAATATCGGCATAAATACGGAGATCTGTGAAACAGTGAAGTCTCACTAAACCAACGGCTGTTCCGCAGAGACCTGCATTGGTAAGCCTGTCCGATTACAACGGGGAGGTGGAACCCATGCGCCTTTGCATTTGATAGCTGTTGCTCCACCAATGATGCAGTGCATCACATGCACCCTATGTTTGGCTATTTGTATGGGAGAGTATATTCTTTCGGTCCGTAAAGGGTTTTGCGACCACCGCCGCGCGTCATAAAACAAGGGCATAGCAACGCAATCGGGCTTCATTTCCGCACCGACCGCGGTTGTAATGCGCTGCGTGCCATGCCTGAATGCGGGGAGAAGTACTGAGCAAGCGTCTTGGGAAAATACAGAAAAAATTATGAAAGCATTTCGTGAAATTGTGACCTGAACCTTCCATGATCAAAAATGCCAGCGCAAAATTACCGCAGTAGTCGACGCGCCGGTTAAGTCCAAAAATCATTGAACAATCATGTCGGTAAGTGGCCCTTATTATGAAAGGTGAGAACACTTGCGCCAAACGGGCTGACTACATTGTCACTGTATGTATTTTGCTGCCCTTGTGGATCCATATTTCAGAGGCATCGTCCTTGCATTGTCATATGTTAGCCATTCTATTATCATTGAATGTTCTGTTTTCTTGTGCATGAAATGTTTTCGCATCCATCGGACAAACGTTAGATGTACAAATCTGCCGAAATATTTCACTAGATTAACATTTGCATTACGTGTTTTGCGTGTCCTTATAGATCAGGTGAAAAGGTGCCTCACTTCCGAGTCACCCGCCAGAAGCAGGGTGGATTTGAATTGCTTTAGGTACTCGCTATTTGCCCTTGACATATGTAGCCGACAGCCGGTCGGAGCGGCCGCGTTAAACGTCAGGTGAGGTCAGAGAATAGGACGAACAGTGCCGAACACTGCGGCACGTTAAGCTTTCGTTATCAAATTCTACCGTTGACCTGGCATTGCACGATCGGATGGCAGGGGTCAGTGCCCATGCCACAAGTATTGTTTGGCGTAAGCTGTGATCCCAGAAAGTCATTCATTTTGCTTGCCTTGAATCATATTTAATGTTTCACCATAGAATATGATTTTTCCATTCAAACTTGACGTGTATGCGCAAAATAGCTACTTTTGTGACACTTTGTATTCAATGCAATTCAAGCCCAATGTCAAGGGTGTGCATTACAGCAAGACAGCATGATCAGCGTTAACCCGTCCCATCTGGACACGGCCCTGCCAGTGTCAAATAGTCTCGATATACACCAGACCAGAGTGTCGTGAGAGGACATTACTCCCAAAAGTCAGCTGTTCAAAGCTTTCAGAAGTCGTCGCATCTAGCTGATTGGTGAAATACGTGCCAGGATGAACTCACCAGAGTATTTTCGGAATATTCACTGCTGCGGCAGCTATGGCCTATGGAGGCCGGCCGGTCCGCCATCTTGCTCTCGTTCTTATCCCGTAAATGTACCGGGCATGGCATGCTCACGTCCGGAACGGGCGCGTAAGTGAATGGACCTGTAAGAAATGGCCGTATGCGGCCACAGCGGGTCGGGCCAGAAGACACGCAGCTGATAAGGTGACCACGGCATGGCCGAGTTAATTGAGAAAACTGCATGTGATGCACTCGGAAATTGCCTCATCCTATCATGGCGAAAAGGCGCGGTGTTGTGTGAATGTCAGATAACCAATGTCAGCCAGGCCGACGTAGAGTCTCGGCCCTCTCCATGTCCAGCTCAGTTTGAAGTGCGGCGTAGCAGAACGTTTCAGTTGTTACAACGAGAAACAGAGAAACAACGCCCAGGGTAGAGGTATGGGAAGTAATAATGTAAATGCGCGCCTACTTAGCCCCGGTGCCACCCTGTCCAATTGTGCTTTCCGACAACAATTACGTCCACGGGCAGAATAAGATGAGGTCGGATCGTGATGTACCAGGAAAGAAAGGCCCAGCGTGCATGTGATAGGGACCGAGCCGGCAGGATCTGGATCAGGATCAGGATCGAGCCCTGACCTTTGACCAAGACGACGCACTTCCAAATGATTAAGTGGCCTGGGCTGACTGCGTCGGTTCTCATTTGAGCCGTATGGTGACGTATATGCAGTGAAATGCGAGGAAGGGGCCAATCAAGGAAGCTGTTTCGGAGCTCATATTCGTACAGCCCGAAGAATTGGGTCATGGGGTCTTGAAATGTCGGGAAAGAAGCACTGTTTTCCTCCCAAAGAATCTGAGAGAAAGGAGTATAAGCGATCATGCGCAGTGCCGGAGCTCATACAACAAAAAGGAATACAAATGTGCCAATTTGATTACTATAAATTTCATGCGGCTCATTTTCGTATTACGTCACCGAACTTTTATAAAAAAACTACCGAGGCAGCCGCGGGAGAAGTATGCCAAGAAAGGAATGAGGCATGTGTTAAATATAGTTGATGCACATATACAGCCTTGGAAAAATTTGTATCATCCATATAAATCCATTCGTCCTCAGCCAGGCTGACATAACAGGAAATGGATATGTGTATTTCATCCACATTATTCATTGAAAACTACTAGAACTCGCACTGAAGTTCTCTTTGGAGGATGCTCCCCGATCTCAAGGATGAGACCTCTTGCCGCGTGGTCTCATCTGAGACCAGTTTGTTACTCCATTAGACCATAAAGAGCGACATCCCTCTTGCGGAGGCTTTGAGACTGTCCCTTAATTTTGCAAGGTTTCCTGCTTGCCGCCACAGACACTTTGAGACTATTCACGATTTTCAGAGTTCTCAGTATACTGTCACCAGTGACATCTCCACAAAAATGCATGCACTTCACGATGCGTTTGTGATTTAAAGGTGACGCCGTAATGGAATCACAGTGACAGCGTTACACTGTCGTTTAACCTGAACATTAACTAAGTTGCATGCAGGTAAATGCTTAGTGTTGTCGGAAGTCATGTGAAATTTTGAGAATTTTAGGGAAAGTCATTTTCACAGGAGGCTCTTAATGTAACGCTTTACAAGCGACATAAAGAACTACCCACCCTTCCTGCGGCAAGCCTGAAAAAGTTACAGTTCTTTTTATAAATTGGTGATAAGAACAACACTGTTTTGCATCCACTTTGCAGGTATCAGATGGCAACGTCATATAACTTAATTACTGCACTTGGAAGCAATTTTGTTCCATGACGGCGGCCTGAAGTGACCTCGGTAGACACGTTCTTGTCGTATTACTTTCGTCGAACATCCTAGAACGCCCTGCGCTTTCGCCAGCGTGTACCGATTGCAGCCGCCGGCTCTGGAAGCCGGAGGAGCCGGAGACATTTAATGGTAATTGAACATTTCCCGTGCTTAGGCTGTGACGCACACTACTACTAATGCCTTGCAATTTCGACGCACAAGACTGGTTGGCTGATGGTCGGCGTGTCGCTCTGCAATCGATCGCAAGGGAGGGGTCAGCTGATATGGCTGACCAAATCTACAAGACGTGGCGGACCGGTCGAGGGGATGCCCAGAGCAGCTCCAACCATGACTTGAGTGGGGAAGGCAGCTTTTTTGGTCAGGGCAACGGTGGATCTGATCGGTGGGGGTCGGTCTCGTCACCTGAGCTGGTGAACTAATTTACGCCCATATATCACCCATATCACCATGGTGGCGAGCAGGGTCGCAGCCATGATTTTGTTAAGGGAGGAGCACGGAGCTCGGTGAGTGCGCGTCACGGCGATTCTAAATGTTTCGGGAACTTTCTGTCATCTGTGGTGAAAAACGAAAAACCCAGGTCCGAGACGGCGGTCCGCCCCCCCCCCCCCCTCGGGTCTGTCCTTATTTGGAAAGGACCAGGAGTTAATTGAATCCGCGACAGGGCTTATGCTTTGTATTACGTTTATTTTTCAGCGCAAATTTACAGTGTTTGATATGACGTTAAACAGGTTCAGGTCAAATAGAAATAGCTGTCCTTGGCATGAGGTGTTATGCGTGGAGAAAACTGTCTTACAGGCGGGTTGGCAAATCGTGTATCCCAAAGCTCGCTTTTGTCCCAAGACTTTCCCTGTGATTCCTGTCGGTGGAAGTAACTTCCTGGTCATGGGTTTGAAAGCCGCGCGTTTTATTTCATGTTCCAGGTTTCTGCGGAGTTTGAGGGTAGTACGACTTGAGGATCAGTAAAAGCGGACACGGAGCAGCCTTGGGGCTTTCGCCAAGCTGAGAACCATTGCGATGAGCCCCATCAGGTGAAAGTGAACGGGGAATTTTGATTGCTTTCTCCGTCAGTCGCAGTTTGTCCTCCCTCGTATTAATGTTTGCTCTGCATCATTAAAGACCTTGCACCAGAGCAGCGATATGATCATTTGCAGGGGCATATCCAGAAGGGGCATGGGGCCGTACCCCTCCCCTTAGGGTCCACGAGGTTTTTGGTGCTTCGAGGGAGCACCAAAATCTCAGGTTGACCGGGCACCAAATCTTCATTTCTGGACACCACAACCCTTTATTTCAAGAGAAACTAAGTCCTAGCGAAAAATTTCAAAGCCCCAGTGCCTTTATTTTATAAGGAACTAAAATCCAGGGGACGACAATTGCTTTACTGTTCATCCTGACAAAATTTGGCAGTCATGCGGCTGGCGGATGGGCCCCAAAGCACTTATTTCGGGGCAGCATAGTCTGCATTGTCCAGAGACACCTTACTGCAGTTGACAGCACAAATGGCCCAGGACCTTTATTTTCAACAGGCAACAGATTCCGGGGGGCACCATAATTCCCGTACCTTTCCATTGATGGAATCCTCGGACGGCCGTTCGGCGCAGGGACACCAAAGCATTGATTTCGAGGCGCCATAGCATTGTCCTCTAAGGGCACCAAAGTCAAGCGGGGCATTCAAAGGGCCACGAAGCCTTCATTTCATATGGGCCTAAATATAGGGGCACCACAATTATTTGCCTTCCGCTATCACAAAATGCTGGATGAGCCCTTCGGCGGAGCCCACCCAAGGCTTTTCTTTTGGGGACGTCATAAACTTGATTTGCAAGAGGCACCAATTGCAGAGGCACCAAAAAGGGAAGCGAAACCTTGATTTGCACGTGACCAAAAATTCCAGCGGCACCACAAATGACTCATAGCCTTTATGTTTCCAGAAGGAGCCGAAGGCTAACGCTCACGGGGCCCACGACGGCCCCGATTACAGGGTCAGAAGGGCGGGCCGAAGGTCATATATAACGGAGGCCAGCCCGGAGACCTGACCCGAAAATGTTAGTCGGAGGGCCTCTTACACTGATCAGGGGCTCCTGAGACAGGATGGGTCCTAAATGAGCTGACTGACCTTAAATACCGAGCAGTCGGTTCCGTGTCGGTCTAAGTTTTATTAGGCCCTTTCCCAAGCATGGGCAAGGGCGGGCCTGCAAATATCAATCAGAGGGCCTCTTGGATCAATTGGGCCTTTGAAATAGTGAAGAGCACCCTGTGCTGTTCAGGGGACCACAGTGTCTAAAAAGAGGCCCTGTGTCCACAGCGGGCCCGAATTCGGTCGGAGGCCTTTTCTCAACAGGGACGGTTACGGGATCCCAAATGTCGAGAGGCCTCTTGCGTTTATTCGAGACCATTTCTTAATGAAAAGACATATGACGATGCAAGGGTTCACTTTTACGACTGAGATAGTGGAAAAGCCTTGTGTCATCCAGAGGTCCCATTATCGAACGAGAGGACCTCCGTGCTGTTTCAACAACGGACCGATAAGCCGACCTCATGTATCGTTGCCATTTATTGGACTCCCTACGCCGCTTATGGGTCATTTTGTATCAGTGAGAGCAGCTGTGTCGATCCGATGCCAGGTACACCCGTCGAAGGACCTGTCGTACCAGGGAGGGGACCCACGTAGTGCATGATGTATCCTTTGAGGGTCTCCAGATCGACCAGGCGGAGCGGTACTCGTGTCGCCAGAATGGCAGCTACTAAAAACCACGGGCAAGGTCGGAAGAGCCCTTCAGGCCCTGAACAGGATGTTTTGGCCATGAACTTTCGAGGCTGATTCCCTGAACGAATTTAGCAGTTTCAGTAGCACGCGTAATAAATATTACGCCATTACGTCACCAGCTTGTGAGGCTGTGCGGGCCAATCCGTTCTGATCATCAGGCTGAATGGCGCGCTGGTAAAATCTACGACCTAGGACGCCTTTTACACGCATGCGAGTTAATTTTTTCAATAGTTTGAAAGCACCATTTTTCCGGTGCGCGGTCGTTTTTGCTCGCCCGTTGACCAACGCCAGATGTTAGCTGCGAGGCCGGTGCTGTACAGCGTACGGAGAATGCAACGCCAGGCGTCAATGTTGTCCAGCCCCCCCCCCCCCCCCCCCCTCGCCCCCGGCAAACGTTCAATCCTGGCTGTGGGCCTTGTAACCAGTCATGCCTTAGCTGGAGCTGATGTCAAATATTACTCGTATCTAGCTTTTAGCAGTTCGCTGTTGGGTTTTTCGTCAGATGCGATTGCTGTGGGCACCTCGGTGCTGTGCACTGGCTTGTCCCGAGTTATCTCGGGAACAACAACCGGCAGCCGAGGCTAGTGGTCTGGCCGGAAGACCGCTTTGCCGTGGAGGCGGAGGAGGTGACGGTGGCGAAGGTGCAGGGGACAGTGGCTGCCGCTCTGCAGTGGCCGGTATCGTGCACATTCTTTGCTCGGCAACTGGGGCAGGGCGAGCGCCGCCCGAGCCAGCGTCTCCTGCAACATTTCGTGCTGCAGGTGCGTGATTGCGGTGCCGTGCGCAGGTCGTGCTGGACTCTGACCAAAGGGCCGAACATAAAGTAAGAGGATACAGAGAAACTTGTCGATCGGTGGTGATGACGCACTGGCCCAGTGACTGTGCAGTACTGTGATGACGTTAGTAGTCGACGCGAGTTTGTGTTGTGGCAGATCTGGAAACCTGATCCCGAGCGTATGTCCATGGGGATGAGTCGTACTGTTTTGGGATGTGCCGTTCTGCTGTGGAGTGTGTTCTGTCGTCCTGACTGGGACGCATCGATCTGCTGTGCTGTGATATAACTACGCAAGGTTGTTTTTAAGGCGGATTTGGAAGTTTTGGTTTCTGTCTTCAGTGTATGTCAATGGAGATGCGTCGCTCTGCTATGGAATGCGTTGCTGTGCTGTAGGATGCGTTTTCTGTTGTGAGATGCGTCATTCAGCTGTGGGGTGCGCCGTTCTGCTGTGCTGCGTTCCGACGATACGGCATTGTGCTGTGACGCGTCTCCGGTGTTCGTCGACGGAGACGCGTCGTTTTGCTACGGGATGCGTAGATCAGCTGAGATGCGTTTTCCTATTATTCTTATCCGGATGCGCCATTCTGTTGGGCCAAGTTATGGTGACCACACTCGTTCGTGCTGTTACGCTGATCTGAATGTTTTTGTTTTTGTCTCTGGTGGACTTCGATGGAGATGCAGAAATATAGCCGCATATTGAAACTGTTTTCAATATGATGACTGAAAAACGGGTGAAACCGTCGAGAGTGCTCAGAAACCATACGGGCGTCGGTTTGGTCTCTGCAGAAATCCACATTTTACGAGGACCTTGGAGGAGATCTCTTGGTTTCGGGATGTTCTTTTTTGCAAGATTCTCGGCGTCAGTGTAACTTATCTTACTCGAGAATGGTAGATTGTCTCCATGATCGACCAATGAGAACATGAAGACGATCTAGCATTCTCACGTGAGATCACTTTGTCGACGTTGAGCATCTCACAGAGAAAAGAACGACCCAAGACAAAAAGACCTCCTCTTAAGCTCTCGTAAGAAAGTGGGGCTCTCCGTAGAGAGAAAAATTATCCTGGATAGGCTCTGAGAAGTTTAGACTGGCCTGCTCGCTTTTTCTTTGAATTGTGAAATCGCTGCAACAAATTATTCATTCGTTTCGTGTATTATATGATGGTGGTACCAAACGTGCCCTGAAAGACTTCATTGGGTCCTGACCAATCCCTAGGCGCAGCGAGCGCACCAAGGGAACTAATGCGCTGTGATATTATTGTAATAATGTGAGTTCCTACGTTTAGTGCTGCAAAGTGTTACTAAAAAGTTAACAATGATGTTAGCAACTAGTAAATCAAGAGCTCAGTTACTTACAATGCACATATTTTCAATAGGATATAACGTACTCATACTTTTATAAATACTAACAATAATGTAGATTATTGTAGGGGCGGCAGCAAAAATGACCGTCAAATGCCAGGCTGAAGCAATTTTTTCAAGTATCATCTTTTAATGCGAGTACCGCAACGCTTTCATTTCGTGTCTTTGTGTCTTTGATTCGAATGCCTAAACATGAGGACTTGATTCATATATTTGCCCAAGCGATTCGGAGTATCAGTTTTTCTAAACCTGGGTATATGACCGATCCAGTTACCAGACAAAACATGTCTGCCTTAGCGCTTGGCTCAAATACAAATCTGGCTGGGATCTAATTAGTAGTTGCCTTTGCTGTCATCGAATGGTAGCCTGCTTAGACAGTCTGGACCATCGATGTGTGTGTGTGGGGGGGGGGGATATTTGTGTAACCGGGAAGGGGTGACGTAATGCATTTGCTGACTACAAACATTTCCACAATTGAGATATCGACAAAATAAAAAAGGCCAGAGCGAAACGTTGTTTACCGCTACGCACTGAAGCCGAAAGAGCGCGTGGTATAACTTTGCTCTTCGAACTTTACTCGGAAGCCCGCAACAAATTTTGAGACGCAACTAATTTCACTTCGCAACCGAGCAAGTTGAAATGGCCTCCTCGCACGCAACGGTTTATGACTATGAGGAAAACTCTTTCACGAATCGTCAGCCTTCGATTATTTATTTTGAAAACAATTTGAATGAAATTGCACAAATCGCTCCGGAGAACATCACAATGTGTTCTGAGAGGGCTACGTCAAACATCGCTGACAAAAAAAAACAAGGAAAAGAGGGCCACGCCAACATGACCTGGGTTCTTTGCATTGCGATATTGTTTCATACTGCAAAGATGCAGTTATGACAAAGCCGCATGCTAAGACAATGTTCGGCTAACGGTCATAGTACTCTTTCAGCATTAGCGCGAGCGTGCGGGAAAAGGCTTCCCAGCACGCTCGCTGGTATTCAATAATAAGTCGGGTGGTCGAAGCTTTCGGCTTACCGAACATTTGCATCTTACCGGGATATCTTCCCACACGTCTTTCAAAATAGGTATCCAGGGTCTTTAAAGCATTTACTCCGGGGTCAGGGTCGGAGTCGGGGCGCGCGCCGTCTGCCCTGCGTTCGGCACGGGGTGAGTCAGAGCGCGCGCCGTCTGGCTCGGTTCGGCGCGGGCTGGGTCAGAGCGCGCGCCATCTGGCCCGGTTCGGCACGGGGTAGGTCGGAGCGCGTGCCGTCTGAACCGCGTTTGGCACGGGCCGGGGTCGTGGCGCGCGCCGTCTGAACCGCGTTCGGCACGGGCCGGGGTCGAGCGGCACGCCGTCTGGCAACCGCCATACCCCAGTTACCAACCGTCTGAGATAGCCGGCGTCAGGCCGTGGCAGAAATCTGAATTGCATGATGGCTGAAGGGCCTGCGGGTCAGTTCTCCATTGCTATGCCATGCAGGGTGAGCACCGCGCACCGAAAGAATATTGCCAGTCACGTGTTCCCAGGTCGCCTGCATCACGTGTTGTATAGTCTGCGCCACCTGGTGATGGCGCAGATTGGGAGGAGATTATTGACACAGCCCAGCGTAGCTTCTAAGGTCTTGACCAAGCTATTGGAGCGTGAGACAGCAGGTTTTTAATAGACTTATAAAATAGTACGGACTTTGCAATGACCGAAACTGATATCCGATGGCTTTCACAAGTCTTTAGCTCTCGCCGACGGCCCATAACAAATAAATGTATTTCGCATCGTCGTTTTTGCGTAAATTAGACTACGTTCTGCTGGAGATGGTTCTTGGACTTAGCCGCTGACAAATACAGCTAGCTGCAATGGCAAGACCTCTCATCCCAGCAGCGCAGCATAGCATTTCCAACTGAACGAAAACTGTCGCGGGAGGACTAACGTGTCACGTGTGACGTCATTATCAGCTGGCATGGGCCGTCAACGGCAGGTCACACCACCGCCCAGCGCAGTTCTGCTTCCGAGACGCCGAGTTCCATGCGTCTGCCACTATCAGTCAGCGTTCGCGGCGCCTTACAAACCAAGCTGCGACCCCAGGGTCGGCATCGCGCTTTATGGCATGGACGCTCGTAAAACGATGTCCATATTCCCAACATGGGTAGTCGTAGTGGTTATTCTCTCATACGCGTACTTCATTGACGCGTTTAGTTTTCGTATTTCCGAGTCAAAATATAATCCCGCACATTCCCGCGTTTACTCAAATTCCACTCTAGTTTCTGAGCCTCACGCCCGCGAATATGTGCTGGCCATTTTGTGCGGACTAGTTCAGGGCTGTCCAGGCATGCATGACGCCATAGCAACGTCATTAAAATCCTGCCACCCCATAGACTATGCGGCGTTCAAGGCCAAGAAGAGTATAGTCGTCGAGTCCTTCAGATTTGACATTCGTAAGCCCGATGTTCAAATAAAATGGGCGTCAATTGGCTCTCAATCAATGATGAGCAGGCTATGCACGGTGCAACCCGGAATCACGGTTTGTGCTGCATAAAATAAGAAATGGGACATGAATGCATTGCGGAAACAAGACCTGTCAGCGAACAAGTAAGGAAATGCGCTATAGCCGCGTACGTATACAAGTCAACATCTTGAACTCACGAATCAATATGTAAGAAAACCACGAGAAAGAGCCAAGACACGAGGGCATAACGATACTGGCTGCAGTACACGCTTCCAGCACCGCCATGGCCATCTATTGGTCGATTGAAGTACTACCTACATGTGAGTGCTAGGGTGACAATTTCACACGGCTGGTTTCGTAGCACCTCAACGTTATACAAACGCTCCGTGAAGTGACCAAACAATGACGTATTGAGGTACATATTTACTAAGTAGGGCAATTGCGTTGTGCAGAGCAGTCTTTTTCACGCAAAAGCATACCATTCGCTATAAGTGAGCTTATTTCGTCCTATGTCGTGCTTGCTTTGAAATCTTCATATGTCGAATATTCGCTTCGAGAATGCTTATGTGCTCATGCGTGACATTCGTAGCATTTTTTCAGACACTTCTGTCTAGTACAGGTGGCACCTCCTTATGAAATCGCTTTGTGCGGGCGTGCTGACACCGTACGCGTCTGCACCCCCTATATCTTATCACGCTCTGAACCGGAATGCGTCGAGATATCGTGTCGGCCGCACAAAGCAGACGACAGGTCAGCTGCTCGTCAGCTACCAAGCGTCTTTGTGTGCAGCAGTGCCGTCTCTCTGAATACATAGGTACATCTGCGGTGGCTACAAACTGGCCCATTTGCCTGAGGGAAAACAATGTTATCAAGCTGAATGGCGTGGCGAGCTGAGTAAATATCGGCGACAATAGCGTAGCTCGCACTGCTGTTTTCTCGCCCAGCATATTAACAAAGCCCGTTCTAACGAGACGAAACCCGCAACACTCCTGACGATTCCAACACCCCTTGCCGATTTTCTGTCCCATGCACCACCGCCGCCAGGACCTCTGGGCAGCGTGGGCCGGCCGGAGCGGCCTGTCAGGTGCCGCCGGCGGAGGGGGCGGAGGGGGCGGAGGAGGGGGCGGAGGAGGAGCGGAAGAGGAGGCGGAGGAGGAGGAGGCGGTTGGCGCTCTCACCTCTGAGTACATGCCATGCGGCGCGCGGTTGCCGCACAGTCAGCGTCTTCGGGTACGTCTCGAGGTAGCGGAAGGCGATGCCGCCCAGCACGAGGTACAGCACGAATACCACGGCCATCACCAGTGTGCGCCGCGTGCGCTTGTTGCGCCCGAAGTCGGCGCCCTTGGGCAAAGGCACGGCCATGGTTGCGACGCGGAGCCTAGCACGAGGGCGCCGCGCCGCTGTCGGCGCCACACTGGCCGCCACCGTCGCCGCCGCCCGCGCACGTCCGCCCTCTGACGGCCCGCGACGCAGCGCCGCCGCCGCGGAGCTGGCGCTGGGGCCTGGCGCTGGGGCTGGGCTGGGCACTGGCGCTGAGGAGCGTTGAAGACAGCTGAGCTGAGCTGTGGCTGTGACGGGAGCTAGAGATGAGCTGGAACTGTGACGGGAGCTAGAGATGAGCTGGGACTGAGGTGCGTAGCTAGAGATCTGCGCCATGCAGCTTTGCTGGCGGACCTGGGCGAGGGACCGCACACATGTATCGCCACCGTTTGGCCGCTCCGACGCCGCTGCCTAGCACAGCTCGCGCCGGTGATTCGGCTGGGTCTTATCTGGAGGCAGCTGCAACCTGAGCCCAAGCTGCCCGGCGGTCATGAGCCGGGCAGCTCGCAGCGATGCTCGGGGACGTCCGGAGCGATGGTCCGGCGCGGGGTATCGATTTCGGTGTCCTGCAACTTCTCGGAACTGGACGTGGGGCGGCCCTGACAGCGCAACGCAACTTGGAAATGCCCGAAGCGGTCCGGGTGCCCGTCTCCTGACCCCGACCTCCGCCTTTGGCCGCTCGTCATCCGTGCGAACGGGACACCCCGGTCTCGTCTGGTCGCTGCTCCGCTTCTGGAGGGAGCGGAGGGATGACCAGACGCAGAAAAAAGACGTTGTGCCGTGTCTCATGAACTGCCGTGACACTGAGGATGGCCAACGAACAGCTCGGAGGTAATTTTTTACGTGCCTTTCAATTAAAATCCCTGACTTGGTCTCGTAGGCAGCCTTATCCAAGCAGCAAAGCCAAAAACAGTCTGATATTGGCATACGATCGCCCACGGCAAACTGGTGACGTTACCCGGGAACTAGCTCTATAGGAAGACCGTCGTAAGATTCTTAGAAGTCCAGCTTAAGCCCGCCGCCGTTCTGATTTAATAACGCATCGCATAAGTTTCAGGCCTTCGAGGTTTCAAGCATTGCTGCGTGAAGGAGTTTTTGAAGTGCTTTAACCAAGCCACGAATATGGGATGGTTTCCAAGTCGTGTCGGTTCCTGGAGAGGGTTCTCACTTTCCACTCCGTTGTCGTTTTCCTATCCATGGCCTGTGGCCTATGAAGAGCCTGCTTTGGCCATCTGGTTGCTGGAGGCATATGACAGGACGTTGCTGGTCGCATCAAGACTACTATAACGTCCAGATGGCCTTGGTTTGCTCGGATAAGATCTGCCGCCGTCCCCGTCCCCAACGAGCCTGACCTTGCCCCGGCCAGGTGAGCTGGGACCCCGTGCGGAACGCCGCCGGTCAGACCCTGGTGGCAGGGAGCCGCAGCCACGCACCCCGAAACACGTGTCACAGCCAAGGATCCGTCGCACCGGACTGACCGGTTTGGAGCCGGCGACCGCCTAATTAATGAGGGCGTTCGCGTCCGGGGACCGGTGCGCCTTCAGTTCGCCGCTGTCAAAAATGCCGTAGACACTGAGATGCACTTTCCAAAGCCTTGCAGGAGATGGAAATCGACGGCAGCTGCAATCCGTCCACGAATGGGAGACCAAAATTACGAAAGCGCCCCAAACTGAGAGACCAAAATCGGCTGTAAGCGACACCACTTTCCACGCAGACTCTTGAATTTTGACGCATTGCGGAACGCAGCCATATAACGCCCCACCCCGTATCACCCGACAACGTGTCGAAGGCAACGTGCCAGGTTACCAGTGCCGAAGCGAGTCCATCGGCAAAGGCTTATTACACATGGTACCTGCTGCCGGGTAGGCCGGCGGCGGGGCGGGGCGGGGAGAAAGGGACTTTTTGTTTGCTCTAGTGGGGCTGTGGGCATGACCTTGCTGTCACTATGCGGGAACCCCGTAATCAAGAGGCTTGGTCGGCCCATCCGACCTGGCTATTTCCCTTTCCAGAGGCTGATGTCTTTACGACCACTGATCGTAGGATCAAGCCGTTTGGCAACACAAATTGTAATTCGTGAATCGCAAAAGGCTGCGCTGTATAACTTGCAATCGATTTTCATGCAAACCGCGTGATCGTTGTATATTCCCGTGCCTTCACATAGTCATCATGGTTTCACATCTCGTTTTCATTGACATGAAAACAGTGGAAATTTCCAGCTTGCAAAGAAGCCGGAGAGCGTGGACTGGTTGAATCAAGGTGTGCGCAACCAGGCATCGCAATGTCATGGGAGTAATTGGCTGCAGTAAATTTGTTCTTGCTCCGTCTACGTGATAACAACTGCCAAATTGCACGTACGCTATTGCTTTGCTCACTGCACGTTGCACAAGGCGTATTTTTGGTGAGAGAAATGACTGATGTCACTGGTGGTCACTGGTCCACTTATCTACAGAGGCCAGTGACCTTAGGAATTCCAGATTCGTGAGACAGCCAAACCGGGGATTTCGGTTTGGTGCCTGGACACGCCGACATTCCTGGGAACGAGCGGACGGACACTGCGGTAAAGGGAGGAACAGTCGGAACTCGTTCTCGCCCTTCCCGGGTGCCGTTCTCTGGCTTGGGTCAGGTGCTGTCAGCTCGCTTAAAAAAGATTAGCAAAAGGCCCGGCACCTGAAAAGCACTTATGACCATGGAAATGCGGGAAACAAGCTTAGGGCTATCAGGCCAAGCGTAGGCGAGTGGCAATCCTCTTATCGCGTCAGAAGAAAGGAGGAAGTTAGCCTCCGCAGTATCCGCATGGGTCACACATACGGTACTCATGGGTTTTCTTCTGCCAGTGGGGCAAGCACCAGCATGTCCTCGATGTGATCATGAGCTGTCCGTCGCTTATGTCCTCGTGCAGTGCCCACACTTTGTCGCCGAGCGCTATAGTCACTTTGGTCGTCAAAGACAACGGGATTGTCCTTGGGTTCACTTACAGACGAGGGCCCTACTAGTAACGTGAGAGCAGTTCTTGCGTTTCGTAACGACATCGACCTCACGGTCACTTACTTTTACGGCATCTTCTGACGTAACGGCATCGACCTCATGATCAGTTACTCACCTTTACGGCATCCTCTGACGTAACGACATCGGTCTCACGGTCAGTTACTCACCTTTACGGCATCTTCTGACGTAACGTCATCGGCCTCACGGTCACTCACCTTTACGGCATCTTCTGACGCAACGTCATCGACCTCACGATCAGTTACTCACCTTTACGGCATCTTCTGACGTAACGTCATCGACCTCACGGTCACTCACCTCTACGGCATCTTCTGACGTAACGACATCGACCTCATGATCAGTTACTCACCTTTACGGCATCTTCTGACGTAACGACATCGGCCTCACGGTCAGTTACTCACCTTTACGGCATCGTCTGACATAACGACATCGGCTTCACGATCAGTTACTCACCTTTACGGCATCTTCTGACGTAACGACATCGGCCTCACGGTCAATTACTCACCTTTACGGCATCTTCTGACGTAACGTCATCGGCCTCACGGTCAGTTACTCACCTTTACGGCATCTTCTCACGTAACGTCATCGGCCTCACGGTCAGTTGCTCACCTTTACGGCATCTTCTGACGTAACGACATCGGCCTCACGGTCAGTTACTCACCTTTACGGCATCTTCTGACGTAACGACATCGACCTCACGATCAGTTACTCACCTTTACAGCATCTTCTGACGTCACGCGTCCTTGGCTGAAAACACCCTAGCATACCTGTTTTGCACTCTGCGTGTTGAGACTGTTCATTTTGCAACTTGTGCTATTTAGACGCGCTTGGGAAGCCAACAACAGCAACCTTTATCTTATAGCACGGCATAGTTCTGCACAGCAATAGGTTGTGCTCAAATTGACCGCGGTCGTTGACGCGCGCTTAAGCCCAAATAACAACAACGAAATGCAAGCGGCAGACAATAGTGAACTTCACCGTAAGACAACTCTGTGGCCCCTCCCCACCCCATCCCCACCCCCACCCCCACCCCCACTCCACCCCTCTACTGGGGACGGCCTGTTCAGGTAAACAGCGGGCCCCTGAAGCCCGAAGAAGAATATTCTGATCTGATCTGAGAAAGGAGCGACGCGAGCCAGCACGCCATCACGTTTGGAAAAGAAACTCATCAAATTAGTGGAGAGACACGGGGTTCTCGTCATGAGAAGGAATTCAGTTAGCTATGCCCATGATATGTCCAGGACTTCAAACAGCGACAAGGGTACCTGCTTTTCTGAAAGGAAGTTCTAGACATTAATATACTTGTCATGCGATCCCCCCACCTAAGGAAAGGAATTTGTGAATGCCTTCAAGGAAAGGACATGCCAGCTGAGGAAGATGAGCTTTTAAGTCATAATGCGTAGTCATTGGAGACAACTGAACATCACAGTGCATTAGTATGCCACACTGCCCACTTCGCCTGGAGCTAATAATACCCACCACGCAATTTAGTGGCTACTACCTGCCATACAACAGAGCACTTGCTGCCCCAAGGTCCAGCCGTCGAATGCCTGATCAGTATTAGATTGTCCGGCTTCTCAGAGTCGGGCGCAGGTCCATGCAAGGATTGCTCTTCCTTGTCGTCCGCCACTGTTTTTCATACAAAATGAGATAACTATCACGGTATATACCAAAATGGGCCAAAACAGGACAAATGCTCCACCTTTGCCGCTCACCCAGTGTCAGTTTTTCCAAATAAAAACATTCCGCACACTAACAAAATTATAAGCCACGTGTTTTCAACCTCCAGACCAATCTCATTGGAGAAAGTTTCAGCTATGAGCAAAGTTTACCTGCGCTGCAGTAAGGACACATGAACAATAAGAGGTGGCATGTGATTAATACACACCGGGCAAGTGACTTCCGGCACAAATAAAGTACTGTTGTGTACGTGATTAGCTGCCCTCTGTCCTGCCAACGCGATCATCGTGCTGGTGGCACAGTGGTTTAGCGCGCCTGCGTTGTGACCATGTACGAGGTTCGTGTTGGGTTCGAATCTCAAGAGCGGCGGCCCTTCTGTCGTCAGGAGACATCCCATTTTCGCGTCTGTTCTCGAAGCTACGTGGTCACGTGACCCGGCCAATCACAGGCCGGGGAGTAGGTCACGCCTGGGGTCGGGGTCGGCGGTGGGTCAGTGGTGGTCCGGGCGGCGCCGGGGAAGGTAGTCAGTTCTCGTTGATATTCACGACGTAGCTGGCTCCTTTCCCTCCGCTTCCTTTGACTGCCACCCCGGTCCTTCTACCCTCAGCTCTCGTTGATATTCACGACGTAGCTGGCTCGTCTCCCTCCGTTCCCTTTGACTCCGATTCCGGTTCTTCTACCCTCCGCTGTCGTTGATATACGCGGCGTCAGCGTGTCCTTGTCAACACTTGTTCACGATGTTGACACATCTTTAGTGGCCGTTGTTGTTACCGACGGCTGCTACCTGCCCTGGGGATCATAGCCGCCGTGTATTCGTATCGAACATGGTCTAAGCGATGTAGGAAATTTGGATGACTTCATGCGTGTATGCTCCCGTGATCAATATACTCCATTTTTGTTAAACGTCTTTGGTCTACTAGAGATTAAATCGAGTCCGCCCAATATGCCAGTACAAAGGGTGGGCACTAGTATTGTGGGGGCGACACAGGATGCCACGATGAAACACATGTGTTCAGGTCTGAGTGGCGGTGACGAATGGCCGTTGATTCCACTTTTTTAGCGCAGCGACATCTTTGAAAGCATGCGAGATTTTAAGGGTGAGCGGGGGCGTCCTGTTTGCAAATGATTGGGAGGAGGGCTACCTGACGGTCCGATGACCTACCCCCCCCCCCCCCCACACTTTTCCTGGCGGACTTAGCCCGATCTATTTTGGCGAAAGGAAATTGACTTTAAGATTTGTATATCACTAAGAAAATGGTACTTTATTTCGCCCGCTTTGATCGGAAAGTAAAGGTGCCCCTCTAAAGGTCGCCTCACGCCAAAGGCACTCTTCTATGGTGGTCATGGGCGGCGGCACGTATTTTTGGTTGCATGTGGAGTGTGATGGTGCTAGTCACAAAGGACTTAGTCATGTCTGTGGTGTGGAGCTTTCCATCCCAAACATTTGCGTGTCATATAGCCCTAGGTGTGAAGTTTATAGCATCTTCCATCTGCTCAGCTGCGACATTATATGGCAGTCAGAATAAACACGCCTTTTTATCACGAGGGGAGGGGTGGCGTAGTATTGGCAGGTGCACCGCTCCAATTTTCTTTTTATCCTTGGATATAGAGCTCACTCTATGTAACAAAGTGCTGCTTTTTTTAGCTGCAGTTTTTGCGTATCTTGCAAGCGGAGTCCGAAAACATTGGTCTGAATTTGGCGTTGTTCCATACTTTTAAACTCAACTACGTCATGGCGCCAACCATTGTAATAGCCAGCATAATAGTAGTCAATAATGATCAACAACACCAGACTATGTTTAACAACTCGTACTGAACAATAAACATTGGACAATATTTAAATGAGATTAAGATTAAAAGCAGACTGCTTCATCTAGATACAAAACAAAACGAGATTTGCGCTGTAAAAATAACAATGAGGGTGAGATTGTTCTAACCGTGGTGTAAGTACAGTCTGACCTTGACCGCCGTGCGGTGCGT
This sequence comes from Pollicipes pollicipes, assembly GCF_011947565.3. Taxonomy (NCBI): domain Eukaryota; kingdom Metazoa; phylum Arthropoda; class Thecostraca; order Pollicipedomorpha; family Pollicipedidae; genus Pollicipes; species Pollicipes pollicipes. The sequence continues at coordinate 124,729 of NW_023596155.1, forward strand.
AGGTGCCTTCGAGCTCCTGGCCGGCCGCATGTGAGCCTGAAGCGGAACGTAGCCGAGGGTGCGTGGCGGGATATTCTTACCCGGTGTTGAACGGCGTCTCTTAACGGACGCTGCCGATGTCTAGGTTTACCTGGACCTTTTGGGTAGTTGCCAAAAGATGTGTAGGTTATGGCCTCCGGCGAGGACTCAGTTTTCAGCGACGCGGAGGCAGGGTCAGCGGACGAGCTGGAGACAGGGAACAGAAGCCGTCAGACATGGAGCACGGACATGATCTCTTCGCTTCAGAAGAGGCAAAAGAAGTATCTAAAAGGCAAGTCTCCTCTAAATGATGAACTCGTGAGCTTCATCAAAGAGGTCATTGAAAATATTATCGAGACAATTTTGGAAAAGCACATCGCAAACGTGCCCACAACAATGGAAAGAAAGATCGCGCCCTCCTCCTCCTCCTCCTCCTCCTTCTCCTTCTCCTCTTTTTAATCGTCCTCCCAGAAGAGGACGATTGAAAATGGAAAATGAGCTTTTTCAGAAGTCACAGACGTTTGATCACTTACAATATGAGCTCAAAATTGTCGGAAGAAAGTACTGGAGCTGACAGAACGAGTTGATGATATGGAGGGAACAGCAGAGACCATAACCTACTGCTTTGGAACAGTAAATATGGACAAAGAAAGGAGGGAGGGCACGTTAAGACTAAAACTCCCGAGATATTGAGGAGCGACTCCTTTGACAAGAGGACGCCTCTTGTCAGAGCCGCAGACATGTTTTCTTCCCCAGAAGAAGACATGTCTGCGGCGCATAGTCTGTCAAGAGCGAACACAGTCACCTGCGCCTCCATGACAGAAACCTGCGTAACAAGATATAAGTATATCGTCTGAAACTAAAAAACCGATCGACGCCGTACGGCGATCGCTTATTCATGAGCGGGCTGCTGACCCGAGCGAAGCGTGAGCTCTTCGACCATCTACCAGGGACGAAAAAAGGCTGCTGTTGGCGGTCTTTACGAAAAATGGTTTCCCAAGCTATAAGATCACCCAGCGGTCCAGTTCTGTCCGCGTTACGACGCAGTAAGATCTCGGAGATCTGCGCCGACAGTTGGCGGCCGCGGGTGGCGTGCCGGCTTCCACCGGCTACCACGGTTTGGGCCTGCTTTTGGGTGGCCCTTCGCGATGTTCCGGCGGTGGCCGGCGGTGTTCCAGCGATGGCCGGCGGTGTTCCGGCGGTGGCGGGCGGTGTTCCAGCGATGGCCGGCGGTGTTCCGGCGGCGGCGGGCGGTGTTCCGGCGGCGGCTGGCGGTGTTCCGGCTTCGGCCGGCGGTGTTCCGGCGGCGGCTGGCTGTGTTCCGGCTTCGGCCGGCGGTGTTCCGGCAGCGGCCGGCGGTGTTCCAGCGGTGGCCGGCAGTATTACGGCGGCGGCTGGCGGTGTTCACTCACTCACTTCGTTCATTTCGGCTGGCGGTGTTCACCTGACAGTGTCGGGTCTCACCAGTATGGTTACGTAAGCTTCGATGGCATGGATCAGCCATATAAAACCCGTCGCCGCAGCTGTCGCTGGCTGTAAACTACGCCGCTGCGTTCTATTTTTCGGGGTGTTTTGTCAAGTGCCTATAATGATAGGCTGTGTTCCGTCTTTATTCCTCTCTCGCGTTTTCCTTCCTACTGGGTGGCACCCCTTGGCTAGAGAAGCACTCATGAATAGACGCAGCGCTGGAGCGCCCCCCCCCCCCCCCCCTTCCTGTCGCCGTCAAGCCAAACATCAAAGCTCAGCATTTTTCTGGTACTGCACCCTTCCAGTCTGTTCTTTGTCATGGCTATGGAATTCGATTGATCGACCTTTGGCGCGCCAGATTGTTCCCGTGCTGGGACCGTTTCGCAGCTGATTTTGCACCATTCCACCACTCGTGTGTTAAGCCAAGGATGCTCCCTCCCCTCCACTGACACTGACCACTCCCACGTGACAACCATCCACCGCTCCAGCAGTCCAGCCGATGGATCCCTGCGGCAGCGGGCTAACGTTCCCGTGCTTCAGGCTCACTTCGCCGTGCGTTTCTGGTTTCGACGAAGTCATTTGCACGCGTGTGTGCTTTGCATTCGCTTATGCCGTTTGCGTATGGTCGTTGAGGCAGTTAAGCTCTGTACGCTTCGATGCCCTTTTTCGTCGGGAGCTGCGCCAGCTAGTTTTTTACCATTGGTGTGCTCATCCTAACTTATCTGCATCAGATAATGCTGCGTGCCATCACCATTGTCATTACGTAAATGGCTAAGCTCAGCGTTATAAGCTGGGATGTTCGGGCTTGAAAAATGAAAAGAAATGGAGACCAGTGTCAAGGCACATTCACACCAAGTACTCCAGGCACATCGCAAGGCTCCAGGAAACGCACTTGACCCCAGGTTGTGAGCAGTGCTGGAGGAGCGAGTAGGGTAGTGGCATTCTCCTCACACATGGTGACAACGTCTCGAAAGGAGTTTGCATACTCGTCCCACAGGGACTCACGAGTTTGATTGAAGCGATTGACACTCAAAATTATCGCGATCACAGGAGGGCTATGCTCATTAAGGTTGCATTCGATAACATCGTTTTCAACTTTTAAGTTTGTATACACATTCCTATGCGGTTAGGCAGCATCCTTGTTTAAATATGTTGAGGGATAGCTAAACGCTCAAGATGATCTATCCAACCTGATCATCGCGGCGGACCCAAACGTGCATCAAAGCGAGTTGGATGCAGATGGACCGCAAAGAGGAACACTACAACCGTCATAAATTTTGAAGGAAATAATCAGCGACTTTGGGCTGTTAGGTATGGGGGTGGCTCAGCCCTCAACAGAAACGATTCACGCGGCGGATTCTGATCTCTCTACAGGAATCTAGAATTGATGACTTTGTAATGAGCGGCACCATGGGTCTTTCTCAAAACGTCGCCCCTGGAGCAAAGAGCCGCCTGTCTTCAGCCACCATAAAGTCATAGCTTCGCATATAGAGGCAGCAAATGAGAGGCGTGGTCCAGATGTATGGAGGCTGAATAACAAGCTTTTAAGCGGTGACCTGTTAGCTGATGAGATATAGGATGAAATCCGTGCTGCTAAGAATAAAGAAGGTTATCCATGCTGGCTGTAGCAGCCTTCAAGTGCTGATTCAGATGTTGCTGAATAACGTTAGGCTGCTATGCGTACGAAAGGGCAAAGAACTAACTCCAGCTAAGCGAGACCGTGAAAAGGAAGAAGAGGACAGAGTGTCACTATCGCACTCATGTTTGAGAAGCTCCTGTGAGGAGAGCGTGGTTCAGAACTATAAAGAAGCTAAGGCAGAGTTAGAAAAACCCAAACCAGAAGCTGGAAAAAGAGATGCTCTTCTCCAAAGTGAACTGGTTAGAAAATGGCAACAAAACCTCCTTAATACTTTTTGGGCTGCTGAAGACACGAGCCAAAGACAAGGTAACCTGCATGCTACAGGACGAAAATGGCTCGTCAGTTCCAGGGGTAAACACATTCTCGAAGTTTCTCGATCGTCCTTCGTGGGGCTGCATGGCTGGAACACAGCTCCTGAGAGATACTTAGACTTCATTGAAGATATTCCACAACTGTTGAACAATGGCCGTGCCCCATGCGAGGAAGAAACTACACGCGAAGAGTGCAAATACAGTTCAGATAAAATGGGTGTTCACAAGTTACCGTTGATATCAGGTTTTACAAAGGAATTTTCAGCGCTTCTGGGACGATTTTGGAGGTCTAATGACAGACTGCATCAGTGACATCAGTTTCAATCAGGTTTGTTGTTCATAACTTGAAGCCTGCAGAGGAGAGCCAAGAGCTGAAAAAAACAAACGTCCGATCTGGTGGCTTGACGTCATTTACAAAATAAGTGCCCAGGTTTTTATATACGCTTAGGAAAAGTAATCAAGAAATTGGTTACTTCGGATAAAAACGACTTCATTAAAGGCAAGAATGTTCGTGGTGACATAAGAACCATACAAGACGCTATTGATTATACCACCATTGACGACAGTACCGGCATATTATGTGTGATTTTAGGTCGGCATTCAAGTAACTGGAGCATGATTTCATATTTAACAGGTTGCGTCGATTCCATTTCGGAGATGATTTTATAAGATGGGTCTGGTAATTGTTCAAGTTGGCCATAATTAGCAACGGTCTCATTCCCAAATCGTTTTCTCTTCAACGTGGTACACCGCAAGGGTGCTCTCTCAGGCGTGCTTTTTGCACCGGCTGTATAGATGCTGCCTATAAAGATGCGCTCTTGCATTCAAATCAGGGAAATCGCCAATTTGGGGCAGAACTAAGTGCCGCAACGTGCAGATCACACAACTGTATTTGTAAAAAAAGAAGAGTTCGAGAAAGGAGAAAAGTATTCTCAAAGAATTTGCTGGGGCGTCCGGACTTGAATGGAATTTTAATAAAAGCAAGTCACTGTGGCGGGGCCGGCATCAGTCAAATCTGCAAACCGTATCTGGCAACCAAGCTTGCAGTTCAGTTAAGATTCCACGTCTTTGGTTTTCTGCAAAGACAGATTGTGCTGAAGAGACTCTAAATCTCATAATACGTGGCATTATGGGTGTGTTGGACATGTGAGCACAAGGACATTTAACTATAAAAGGAAGAATAACAGTTGCCAAGATCTGATGTTTTCTAAGCTGATGTGTCATTTCTTGCGTGGCTATTCACAATCGTTTCCTGGTGCAAGTTCCAAATTTAGGCATGAAGTCTATCTGGTGTCGCAGACCACACGAGGTGGCCGTGAAATACTCTTCCTAAATGAAAAGCAAGGAGGCTTAGGAGCATCTTCTGTACATTGCATGCACACCATCTCGTAGCTTTGCTAGATCGTCGGCCTGCCGCGGCGTACATCCAAGAGGCAGTTAATTTTTCAAAGACGTCTAGCTCCACTTCTCATCAGTGTACTGCTCAAGAATAGCTTTGGCGAAGAGAAAGTTGCTGGGTTAGCTGAAGAAGGGGAAGCTGCAAATTAAGCATTTTCTATTCAGACCTGCTCCGAAGATTACGAGCTTGGTTCCGCAAGACTGAACCAGACCCAGCATAACTAGTAAGGGACGAGATGATATGGTTTAATAAAGGCATCCTGATTGGGTATTGTCCTGCCTTCCATCGCCACATGGGTCTGTGTGGCACACGATTCTTTGATGACATTGTCAGACAGAGGTGATTCTTAACGCACGACCAACTGCGTGCAAAATATCCCAATCGCAGGATGGACCTCCTAGGGTATCAGGGTTTAGTGAGTGCAGTTCCCACGAGGTGGAAGCTGTTGCTGATGGAAAGCGGGAGCTTGGAACGAATATCTGCAGAAGCGAGAGAAACATAAGTGCCCCTTAAATTCGGGCCACGAGAACAGCCACTTCATTAGCTGAACACTCAGCACTCAGAACGGCTGCTTTTCGTTGAAAGAGAACGTATTATTTGGGATTAACGATGCGCGAACCAAATGCGTTCTACGAATGGGGATCGGTGGGCTTAGCCCCGGAGACATGGATAAAGTACCTCGAAATCGCCTGTCGCTGTCGTGCCTCCACCCAGTTACAGTCACTTTAATTTCATGTATTTTATTGTCATATACCCACTGAACGATCTTTGCACTTAACACATGTTATCGAATCACCAGCATGCACGTGCTGTGTGACAAATGATACATTAGTGCACTATTTTTTCAACTGCGGACCCGCGCGTGCCTTTCGGCGCAAGATATCAGCTTCTAACATCTGACACGCTAAAACTTCCAGAATCAAGCTTGACACGAGCACTGTCCTATTTACCGATCCAAACATCCGAGCCTACAGAAGCGAACGGAATAAACAGCGGTTCACGGAAAATGGCGGAGGTTTTGTGATGGTGATATGATCATATTCCAAGCAGTGAAGTCCAACGATGGTAGAGACACATTTAGTCGCGTAAGCATGGCGACGTGTAAATACGTTTTGCTCTTTTACCGGCATGTGCGTTGCTGCTCTGGGGGATGCACCGTCCCCAGCAGGATGACCTGACAATTGTCAATATTTTTACGCGCGGCTGACCGTTGTTGCGGCTTCTTGATTCTGAGGTAGTCACATCATAGTCCAGTACACGCTTACGTGTGTACTCGGGTGTTTGCGACAAATGTTGTGTTGGATGTTGTAGTGTGAAAAACTGTAGCGTGGAAAACGCATGTGTTATCAATAGGAGCGCCACATGCAAGCTATCATTAAATCATTGCTATGCGCACGAGGTTCGCGTAAATTTCCGTTAAAGGAATGTCTGTCATATCATGTAAAGCAGTTCAATTTCATGGGGGTTAGTTCCTCATCAGCATAAAAAGTGATAAGTGACCAGCCTATAAAATAAGTTTTACCTAAATGCGCAAGATTACATTAGATTAAATGTCATAGTTATCTGGCGCACGCGGCGAGGCACTGTTCTGAAAGCTTGAGTTAATCCCAAAGCGTTGAGTTCCTCACACTGGTAAAATAACGCGGCTAAATCAAGGTAAAACACACCAACCACGGGGCTCCAGACGAAGCTCTAACTTTGCCAAATATACTCTTGAAAGGCGTAACAGACGCGAAAGCAATACTACTGTTCCAATAAATGGAGACATACAGTTTTCCCAGTCTAACTTTGCTTGACTGCTTTCCTGGTCACATGTAATCTATCTTTAAAAAAATAGTTCATAAAGGGGCAGTTTACAGACATTGCCTTTCTCCGAATCCGTGTCTGTAGTACGCCAAATGCTCGCAAAACGAACATATGTTGCGGCGCACAGACACACAGATCGACGTGGATGAAGCCCAACTTCGGTAGAGCGCTGAAGTTATACTGACCACATTCGTGATGTGGCGAAACGCGTGGTGGTAGCTTTGCCGCCCAGAATAACTATTCGCATATGGCTCGTCAAAGAGGGTCATTTGGTTATTGGCTTGATGGTGTCAGCCTGGTTACAGGGCAGCTGATAGTCGTGTAGTCGCTTAAAACAACGAACAACAAAGGTCCATTCGTTCTATTTGGATAAGGGACCGGATCAAAATTGATTCGTTGAGCCTGCATAACCACGATGGGATGGTAGGTTCGGAGTGCGACCAATATATCACGCCACCACAGAATCAGATAACAAGTCCGTTCCAAGAAAATTTTCGTGTTCGTATTGCTTCTCACTTTTTAGCCGAACTGGACCTATAATCTAAACTTAGTATGCCGCATCAAAAACAACTGTGTTGCTCAATTTTTTTTTCTCACGAGACCTTGTATCAAAGCAATTTGGGTCGCAACTTCAAGTAAAACAAGGTTAGGTTCGTAGTCCACCATGGGGACCAAATGCCGCTCAGCATGAAATAGTCCGCGAGCCCGGTAAATCAGTGTTGTTAATGCCATGTTTGGGTAGTGAAGAGAAAAGCGTCAGGGCTTATGCGTGCCAGAAAAAATGAGAAAAGTAAAAAACGAAATGGTTGACCCCATGCCTTTGAGTACCCTCATTTGAGGATATTGTTTTGAGGCTGCGGGGTCAGGTTACCCCTATGCACCCTTCATGTCAGCACCACCACGAGGATGGGTCAAAGGGGATAGTCTTGATGTGATGGCCAATTTTTCTAAACGCTTTTTAATATTCCGCCCAAAACTATTGGGCGAAAGGGCCCAAGCCATCCTTGGGAGCCCAACTCAACGTTGGGGGGCGGGCAGAACCCTCACAAAAGAATACAAATCGGCACCCGTAGGAATGAGTTTTCCGGTGAGATGATTCCGTGCGATATGTTTTCTACGCGAGCACCAAGTGGAGCTCGAAAGTTTTGTCTTTCTCCACAGCTTTGTTGGATCGGTCTGGCGTTGCAACCAAACTAAATCACCTTGTCCGCACGGACTAGGAGAGCTCTGGCGAAAAAGTTGCAAAGCACAACAGGCGGATTAAAATGCGCGGCAGCAGGATTTGAGAGATTTTGCAGGGCACCATGACGCGTCAGGCCCAGGGTCACGCGATTCGTGGATAAGACGGATTATACGTCCCGTGCAAAGATTAACCAGTTGTATAGTGCAGCGAACCACTCTGGTGTACACGTAAAGCCCTACTGCAGATGGTCAGAGAAAGGGATGGCGCATTCTTCAAGCACGCATACCGCTAACCCGCTCGCAGAGCTGGATGGTACCATGCGCTCTAACCATTACGCAAGGTGACGTGCTGTAAAACGGTAACACGTCCTGTGAGCCAACGCGTCGCGCACAACTTTTGCAGATCACTTTGGGCTCACACCATTCACTTGCTGGCAAGACAACAGCAGGTGGAAGAGCTTCATCTGCGCTGCCACATCGCTGCCGCACATGAACGGCGCAAGCACGCCTCACAGCCCCAGGGTAGCGCATGCATGCCAGAGGTCAGGCCACACTTTGCGCGGCCCCCAGCCGTCACAGCAGACCTCTGCCGCTCGGCCGGCACCGTTGCCCCGCAGCCGTGAGGTCGCATAGGCTGTGCTGCAGAGGCCGGCATCGCGGACGGATGTATGTGCAGAGGTGCGGCTGTTGACACGAGGGCCGACCGGCTCCATCGAACCCGTGGCTACGTCACGCCGGCGGCTGCGACGGAAAGCGCTGGATATGACGCCGAATCTGACGCATGGCGGAGGCAGTCGTGTCCGGTGAGCTGGACGTCGCATTGGGAGGGGGGGGGGGGGGCAACAAATCAGACCAAGCTCGAAAATACGCCAGATTTTCAACCATGCAGAGAAATGGATGATTTAAATACAATCAATATTGGCGCTGGCGACTTGGTAGATTAATTCAGTACGATTACACTAATTCGATAGGCCCGACGTTGAAAACAGAATGCGTCAACGGTACAAGTGGATGGGCTCTCGGGTGATTTCATATTCAGTTTCCATTCAATCTGAGCCACATTCAGAGCCACAAGGTTTATTATTCGCCGGGATTGAGGGATTGCAAGACATGGGATAATGCTGCGACAAATGCTCCATTGGTTACCGGCCACATGATATCACGCAATCATCGTGTGACGCAAAAGGCCTGCGCGCTTCATATCCGCGAAATGCAGATCCGGACTGAGCGGCTGTGATGGGGTGACGGGCCCGCAACGGAGTTGCACTTCGGCTCGCGCCAATTCACCACCCGCCGTCAGAGGGCGCCATCTGGACTTTTGGTAGCACCGGACGCTGACCACCTGGGGGCCATTCTCCGCCCCAGCCCGGACAATATCGGTGCCAGCCGGGGCCGTTGTGCTTCCGGGACACTGGGTTGGAGAGGGAGGAGGAAAGCAAACTCAACTCGTGGTCGACGACCGCAGGGTATTACAAATGCTGATTTCTCTTCGGCTTTTGGTGACTTTTGCGCCACTTCGAAACAAACTGACGAGTGCTTGATTGTTAAAGCTTCGTCTGTGGATTACGTGGGAGAGAGAAGGCAGGAAAAATGTGAAAAGGCTCTTTGCGTTTTTTTTTCTATACCATGTACTTAACTGCTTGCATTTCCTGGAACCGCACTTCAGCGCAATGTCTTACGTGTAGAGTGTTCGCTGTGTGTAAGAGTTAGGCTGTGAGTTTGGGGAGCTTAACTGCAAGTGGGGAGCTTAGCTGCAGGTGGGGGCTCGCCTGCAATCTCAGCCCCCTCCCCCAGCCAGCCAAATATAACCATACGCCCTTTAGCCATAACGCATCCAGCCACGTCGCGATAGCGTGGCTCTTCCATGCGGAGGAATTCCGTATTTTTGTCTTTGACCGCGATGAGCTCCGCTGTAACGCTCGCGTCGTACGCCCCCGTCCGCCGCTGCTGCTTCTTCTGCTGGGGGCGTGGCAAGGCCGTGCGATGAGCCCTTTAGCCCATTTTGTGCCGCGCCGGTGTCGTCCCGCTCCGCCGTCCACCTCCGCCGCTGTTGGTCTTCGCTTCTGCGTCACCTTGCGTCGGCCTCAACAGGATCAGATCAGATCAGACTCCCGCACTTCAGATGAGACTCTCACAGAAGAGACGGGCTGCGAAATACATCCACGATGATTATCGTTTCGTTATATGACATCGTGGTACTCATCTCCGGCCATCCCACGTATTCCAAATTGCGTGGGGCCAAATACTCCGAGTTACTGCAGCCATAACGAATCTAGCCTCACTCGACTGAAATTCTCTCATCGAATGAACCATACGCCGCCCTTTGCAACGTACAGCCGTGGCATGGAAGAACGACAGGTGGTCGGCTGCAGGCTGTGAGGGATCCGTTCGTTAACTCACTCCGACATTAGGCACATGGCCGCGACTAAGCCCACGCTGTTCCGCTACGCCTCTGTGGTTATTCCCATGACCGACGGCGGGCAGGCGTCATTGTACGCCCGCTGCATCTACCTGCTCCCCTCGTTCCAGAAATACAGTGCAACGTGAGACGATTTCCTCCAAACAGAACGGGAAAAGCCAACGCGTATCACCTTGGACAATGAATGGTCATTCCGGAACACCCGTCACATAACGCCTCATTCCGAAATACCAGTGGAATTCCATAAAATATCAACTTTAATGCGTACCAACAAATTATCCACTGGTCACATATTTTTGCCCTCAAAGATGGGTGACGCTGAAGAGCCCTCAAAATTATCAGCCCTATGTATCAAGCTCTTCAGTTTTGCGGTTTTCGCATTTCATTAAAATCTCCTAGTTGCAACAAATAACACGATCAATGTAAACAACGGCACACGAGTTGTCGACATGCATTTCAAACAAACATAAACACATGGTAGAAGCTTCCGGCATCTTGCAGTCCACTGTCACCGACGGACGGCGAAGCGCGGCAACCTACCCCGCCTCCCAACAGCGCAAACAACAGCACCGCGGAACAGCTCCTTGCGCGTCGGAGAGCCCCACCACCGACCGGGGGAACGCTCCACACACGTCGAGCACGAGTCCAAAACCACGGGAGTTCTGTCACGGCGGACAGATCGACAGATCGAGGCCATACTGCCGTGCATCGCTCGCTCCCATCATCCCTCGCCACCGGTGGTCCGGTCTCGGGACGCGCCGGTCGACCCCGCGGCACGCCGTCTTGTCCGCTTGGCTGACATGCCGGGTTCCACACCCGCCCACCGCCGCCACCGCGGGTCACTCCTCGTCATCGCCCATGCTCTGGAGGAGCCGGCTGGCGCGTCGGTACGCCCGCTTGGAGGGCTTGGCGCGGCCGAGCGCCTCGCACGCCTGCTCGCGGCTCTGGCCCTCGGCTCGCAGCGACGGCCACCGGTCGCGCGCCTCCACCACGGCCAGCAGCTCGTCCGAGAGGCGGCGACGGGCGGCGCCGCGCACCGACGCCGCGTACTCCATCACCAGCGGAAAGTCCTCCCGGCTAATCTGAGGGTCAGCCATGGGTCACGGGGGTCACACCGACACCGAGTACTCCATCACTGACGTGAAAAATCCTCTTGTGTCCTTACCATGATACGGTATGTAACGATACTTTAAGAAAGCCGACTGATTGTACGTGAATTTATCGCAAAACATTGTGCTAGCTGTATCAGCAGTCAGCACATCTGAAGAAATGCTGCTGGCTTTCTAAGGGGCACCAAAACTTTTTTCCTTAATACAACTCTGGATTGCAGCATTCCAATGCGCTATCTTCAACCAACATGCACAATATTCTCCCACATCATAATTCCTCATCTTACCAAAACTGCAAACATGAAAGGGTATGTGCTAGCTCTCTCCACACAATGTCACGCACACATCGCTTCATGCCGAACAAGCCGGGATGACGAAGTCGGCCAGATTTTTGGGGGGAGTTTTTTTTTTGGTGTTGAAGGACTTAATTCCAGCTTCTCATCAGATGAAATTGCGCTTTCAGCGCCCACGCTGAGCAGCGCTCGTTGCGTGCACCCTTTCCCCGCCATCCGATCATGAAACTCGGGGCGATGTCAGAACTTTGCCGAAAAACTCAACGTACCACAACATTCTACACAGCCCATCCTGCTCTCCGTCGTCACCTGACATTTAGCGCGGACTTTGCCACTGACTGCGGGTCATTCCCATCAGGGATAGATAGTGAGTGCTTTGAGCCCACCGCACCACAGGTGTACATGTCAAAAGGCAAGTGCTCCATGTGAGTTAACAGCACAGCTTTTGCCAGCAGCCTTGAAGACTTAGTGAAATCAACCAGTTGGAACAAGAAACAGACTCAGCACCAATCATAAGCAAACAATATGATCATTCCACTATTCAAAACTTAACTTTTGTGGCATTTCCCGGTCAGAGTTGCCTGACTTTAGTGTCGTCCAGGAGATTTGCCTTACTTTAGTGTCATCCAGGAGATTTGCCTTACTTTAGTGTCATCCAGGAGATTTTGCAGAATCCAAGCCTGCACCAGCTTTTGAAACTTCCAGTTGTCCTTATCTTCCTTCCATTGCTGCACATATGCCACAGCATATTCTGGGGATGTTTTCTTTGTGGAAGAAACTGCAACCTCTTTATGTGCATTCAACTTTTCTTTCTTCACTCGCTGCTTCCGCTTTTCCCTTTTCATGAGTTTGTTAGCTTCCTTAATTTTTTTCTGCTTTTCCTTCTGAGCATTACTCTGATTTTTTAGCAGCTGCTCTGATATGCTCTTAGAGACAATTGGGAGTGATGTGTCTGCTTCAGCACTGGTGTCATGTGCTATTTTTCTTCGCTTTGCAGACTCTGCCTTTTCTCCCATGGTTGCCCTTGCTTGCTAGTCAACAGTGTTGACATAAACCTGTGGGAATCACTTCACACCACCTGGAACCAGAGCATAAATTTTTGTGAGCATTATTTACTGCCAACTGTGAATAAGTATGGTGGAAAAGAACAATGCCAAATTGTTTTATCTTGGAATGGCTGTTGCTGATGAAAAAGACAGTGACCAATATAAACATGAAATGAATGAAACTAATTACTGTGCTCAGCTAACCTAATTTAAATATTTATGGTGCATTACAGTTAAGTGCAATAAGGGACAAAAAGTACAGCATTACCAACTTACACAACATAATTTCCCTTCCCTTTCCTTGATCCTGATATCACAACCACAATGATATTGCTATCATCATCATAACTGATGCAATGGCCAGGTCAATTAAGCTCCTACTTTGCAAGCAGGAAATAAAATTTGGCAGCTACACATTGTAGTGCTTATGACCACATAAATGATAATATTGGGGAATTCTGATCTTATCCATTAAAGGTCAAACATGGTCACAATATATCAAGCCAATAATACTGGTAGCTGAAAATTACCTGCATTATAGCCTGGCTAAGTTTAAGCCAAGCTTGACCAAATGGGCCATGCACATGAACAATGCCTGAAAAATTGCAACAAGTTAAAAACATAATGGTGGGGTACTGCCATCTTTGTAGACAACCTCAGGTCTGGGACTATTCATACACTTTCAGTAAGTTAAATGAAATTATGCACAAAATTCATGCCTTCCTTTCACCCCACAACGCTCGTTACCTTGGACCGACTCAGTCTTAAGGCATTAAGCCTAGTGCTATAGCCTCGGATCGATACGACACTACACGTGCTTGCCGAAATGTTTTTTCCTGCCCCCTAAATGAAACTCCTGCATCATGAATGCCGAAATTTCACGGTACTAATAGACTGCTACGCCAAAACTGATTGCCTACGCAACTAGCTCATTTATCCCGTTTGTGCTTGATATATCAGCAATATAGACCATTGGGATTCTGCATAAAATAAAAAAGAATGGCATAAGTGCACAAATATTTGGGGTAAACATAAGAAACATATCACATTTCCTACAAAAACTGGCTGCACACGAAGGTGCCAGCTGGCCTTGCCCCGCCGGGAAAGCCTTGATGCATCAGCATCGTGCAAAGGAGGCAATTAAATATACGATTTGTCATAGGTTGGGTCAAGGCCATCTAACGGGTTGGGTCGACGGTTGGCTTTTTGCCGTGTCCTGTAGCTATATGGTGTTGTGTCATTAGTGCTGTAGATCGGTGTTTGCTGTCGCTATCGTAATTGCCATGGCTTGAATGTAATTTATAATCCAATGAATAAAATGTTTCTGTCTGGTAATTAGTGTCGTGAGGAAAGTTCATTGATATGCGACGTTTTTGTTATATTTAGGTGAAAATATCCACATTTACTACATGAAATAGGCATTGCATTAAGCAAGTGAGATAAATCATGTCATGAACATAGATGGTGAGGCACAGTTGACTAAATAGCCCTCTAAGAAGGTGTGTTTGGTTTGATTTAGCCTAAGGAGTAACAGCTAGTTATTTTTCATTCATGGCAGACTGACTGAGGTGAGCCATGCATTCATTGGCTTGGTGTGTTATTTAAAAGCAGCTGTGGTTTTAAATGTCAGGCAAATTTGGCTTGCATTCTGTTAGGCCCTCTCAGAATGGCTGTGCTTGAGGTGTCTTGATTATATATGCAAATCTGCAGGCTGCATTATTGGTATATTCAAATTCATACCTTGATGAGAATAAAAAATGTAATTTATCATGTACCAAGTTATCTGCACAGAATTGTGGGGGAAAATGAAAATATTCTGATAATGCTAAGTTTTGGATTTTTTGCACTACTTGAAACAGCCATGTATGAATGCTGTTGTCTACACTATTGCAGTTTTGCTGGGAGTCTGCATGCACCATACTTCAACCAGACTGACAACATTAGCATTCCTAGGAAGTACTGTAGTTCTGTGGGTGTTTGTACCAACTGAGGCTTGGCCATTTCAGAGAGAAAAAAACACTTAAACTTGCAGGTCATCTCCATGTTAAAAATGGATGCAGATTGCAGTGATACTGCCATTATACCTATCTTGCCTACATGTTGTTTCATATGCAACTCATCTGAGGCTGAAACAGATGTGAACCATTCCATCATTGAAGACACAGGTAAGCAATCAATAGCATGTTCACCATATGAAAAAATGTTGTCACCTAAAATTAATTTTGGGAAATCTTCACACTTCTTGCAGTACCTGTCTGAAAAGGGAATGCAGAGCATCATAAATAAATAGCATTTATACTGATATTTACAAAACAATGTTATCTGCTGTGTCTTGTTGGTCATGCATTCTGCAAGTATTTGCAATTATTATAAATGTCAGGTGATGTTTCCTGGATCTGCTGTGAAGACAGCTTTAAGGCTTTTTTGCAGCTCCCAATAATTTTTCATAATATACTGAATAAAAGCTATTCTGAATAAGCACCAGGCCTTGCCAGATAGCTGTACTTTATACTCTTCCTTACAACATATGTGTTTTGATAGTCTGCAACTAGTATTTACTGCCATCTGTCTCAGCTTGTCACCTGTTTGGGCGCCGACCACTGTGCGCTGGTGTCTGCAGGCTCCTCACTGTCAGAGCTGGTCCAGCTGGTGCTGCCGGACAGCACAGACGAGCTGCAGCTGATATCGGCAGTGTGCGCCTCGTGCGTTGGCCTGTTGGCCGAGTATGACCAGCTGCGGCTCGGCCAGGCGCGCCTCGCTGACCACGTGCGCAGCCAGTACGCCTCCAGCCAGCTGGCGCGCTCCTCGCTCGACGTCATCATAGAGATGGGTGACAACCGGGTGACGGTGCCGTACGGTGTGTACCGCGAGCACCGCGCGGCCGGGCCGACGGACGCGCCCGCTGTCGCTGAGGAGCCGGCGCCACTGCCGCCGCCGCCGCTTTCCCCTCCACGGCCACAGCCGTCTGGCGTCGCGGAAGCGGCGGCCGCCGAGGCGCCGCCGCCGGCAGAGCCTCTGCCGGCGGCCGACTCGCTCGACCTGGAGATCCACGTGCAGGGCGGGCGGCTGTGCCACGTGTGCGACGCGAGCTTCGGCACGTTCGGCGAGCTGGCGCGCCACCTGCGCGCCGCGCACCAGCTGAGTAGCAGCGAGATCCGCGCGGTGGCGCTGCGCGCGCCGCCGCCGACGGAGGCGGCGCCGGCTCGGCCCGGCCGGCGGCACGTCGCTTGCCCGCTCTGCGCTGGGCAGCGCGTGTTCGCCACGGCCGAGAAAGCGCGCGCGCACCTGCTGCTGCGGCACCGGTCGCGGCTGGCAGCCGGCGCGCCGCTGCCGGCCGAGCTGGCGCTGCACCTGTGCCGTCAGTGCGGCGCCGCTTTCCGGCGCGCCGACATGTGCCGCAAGCACGAGGCGACGCACCGCGCGCAGGTCAGCGCGCACCGCTGCGAGCTGTGTGGCAAGACGCTGTGCTACCGGCACGGCCTCAAACGTCACCTGCAGAGCCAGCACGGCCTGGCGGCTAAACACCCGGTCGTGGTGCGCGCTGCCTGGCCCAGCCGCCGCCCGCACGCCCTGTGACCAGTGCGCCGAAGTGTTCGCCGACTACGGCAAGTACCTGTTCCACTGCCGAAGCGTGCACCTGCAGGAGCCGGACGTCGGCTTCGGCTGCGAGTCGTGCGGGCGCCGCTTCGAGAAGCGCTCCGAGCTGCGGCTGCACCGCGAGACGCACCAGGACACCAGCTACTCGTGCGTCACGTGCGACAAACACTTCAAGACGCGGCTCGCCTACCAGAAGCACGCGCGCGTGCACAGCGGCGGCGGCTGGCGCTGCGAGCACTGTAACAAGGTGTTTGACACGCGGCCCAATCTGGCCACCCACCTGCAGACGCACTCGGCGCGGCGCGCGCACGCCTGCGCCGACTGCGGCGCCACCTTCAAGTTCGGTCAGACGCTGGCACGCCACCGCGCCGTGCGCCACTCGGGCGCCACGCCGCGCTACGTGTGCGACGTTTGCGGCAAGGCGTTCGCGGTGGAGCACAGCCTGAACCTGCACCGTAGCCGCCACGGCCCAGCCACACACTCCTGCCCGCGCTGCCCGGCCAAGCTGGCCAACCGGCCGGACCTGCAGCGCCATCTGCGGCGGGCGCACGGCGGCGCCACCGTCGACCCGCTGCAGAGGGCGCTGCTAGCGCTCGGCTCGAACGCCGCCGACGCTGGTCCGGTCGACGTCACGTTCGAGGTCGACCTGTGATGCTGCCGGTACGCGTTGTGCCCGTGCGTGGTGTTGGAGTGTGGCAGGGTGCTGTGCTGCAAGGGGCTGTGATTTTTTTGGTGTATATTGTCAACATTGTGTGAGATATATTTTGTACCTGTGATTTCAGGCTGCTTAAACGGCTGCATGATTTCAACGTCGAAGCGTTCCATAAAGTCAGTTTTTTTGCGAGCACTTTCATCATTGTTGTCATTTGTTGCATGGGAGCTCACAGTCAGACCTCAGAGCAGTATGAACATGAATGTTTTTGTAGCCACTTTCTGAAATGCCAGCAAGAAGCAGGAAATGCATTAAACAATGGGTGAGCAATCTGGATAGTACTTGGCTGTCATGCAAGGATCGCTGGGTTATCGGTGTGAATCAGCTGGTGTGAACAGCTGAGCAGGGCTAAGATATTCTGGCCTGTGATGGGAAGTACACATAAAAGTTGGGTCTCTGAGCAGATTGAAGGAAGATGCAGGTCAAGACGCGTTCTGTCATTGGTATAGACGCATTTTCATGAACTTTGGGCTACTGTGGGCTCGCTTACCACCTGCTCGCACCATTCATGATGGAGGCAATGAACGTCTCTTTCGCGCGACCCTTGAGTTACGAGTCAGTAGGTTTGAGGCCGCGAACATTTGGGCAGCCTGCAACGCCCAGGACGCCTGGCTGCTGCCGCCTATTCCACTGTCTCGGTGTATCTATCTTGAGGGTCTTATGTCTCATGGAGCCGGGTGCCTTTTCAGCTCCCCTGCGGGTTATGACGTGACTGTTTCGAGGCGTCTCGGTCGTATGCAATCCTGAACGTCCAGAACAGTTCCTCACTGTCTCAGAAGTCTGTCTATCCATTAAGTGTGAAACCAACGCCAATATCATCCCAGCTCGGCCTGACCGTCAAGGACCATGGGTAGCGGGGGGAGGAGGGCACTGGCGTAGCCTCACAAACTGATTTGGGGGGAGAGCAAGGGGGCCCTGACCAGGGCTAAATGGCGCAAACCCTAGCCCCCAAAACGCAATCAATAAATGCGTTTCTCGAACACATTTGACCCACTTTCTCCCCTTCTCAAAGTTGGAGGGGCGAACTTGAGCCCAAATTGTGGTGTGTGGGGGGGGGGGGGGGGGGGGGAGGGAGAAGGCTGATGCCCTTCTCCCCAAATGAGTGTAAACTTGCGCTCTCGGAGGGGGCCGCTCCCCTCCCCGTGGTACGTGAGGCAAGGTTTTAGTCATTAGCCTATGGTAGAATGAGGACATTGACCCGGGAAAGCCGGTTTGGCTCTCCCTGTTTCGGCACACCTCTACGCTCTGGTTCCTGCTTCGCCACCGCGTTTAATGCTCAGCCGCATGCACGCACGTGCACGCTGTGATTCTGTTTAGCACGGTTATTCCTATTTCGAGGGCGTTTGGGAGAAAGAAACGGCAAAATATGATGTTTCATATCGACGCCAAAGATGCAGTGCGGCGCATATTTGTTTCGTGGTGGGAGGTCAGCAGCCTTGTTTGGGAGCAAAAGTGGCATTGTTTGAGAGAGGGTATTGGGCGCGGGTGGTCACGTTTCTTTCTGCAATGTGAGAAGAATAACTGGTTTAGGACGAGCTGACCTTGTAAATTAGACACAGCTGGATTATGAGATTGTGAGATGCTTGCCTAGCTGGCCTTGTCCAGATATAGGTAAGTGATCGTACTGCCCCAGGTACAGACCCGCTGGTGTCCAACAAGACAGCCGGTCCCTTCTTTGACTATAAAAACATAGGTTTTTTGCATGAAGATCAATGCGAATATGAACGGTTCAGTTGTTAAATCAAGCACCTGGGTAACCAGGGCTCGATTCTCTGTGGTGCCCACCATTTCCACCTGGATGAGACAATGCCATGTAGCCTCAGCATTGAGTGCATTATAAACCCCCAAGACAATAGTGAAATCGAATGCAGGACCTTCTTAGCTTACGGTGTAGGTGTACTTTCCTACCTGACGTTAGAAAAAAATCACTGCACGCCATTCGTCGGTTTAAGGCAGCACATATTGTAATAATCTCAAAACAGGTAGAATCATGCTCTACCTTCGAAGGATCTTGTTACTTCGCCCGGTACATTTTTTATGGTTCTTGATGCTGCTTGATGCGCAGTAATGTTGTGACCCGCGCAGTAATGGCGCCGGGTGTCACGGGTGCTGTGTGTGCGGCGCTCGGGAGCTCGCCATCATAATTATAAAAAATTGAAGGCAAGATCATGAATCTACCTGTTTTGTGATTATTTACGATATGTCCTGCCTTAAACATGACGAATGGTTTACCTTGGTCCTGTACATTTATAGAGTTCTTGGTAAGCAGA
>NW_023596155.1:144996-168956 GCF_011947565.3 Pollicipes pollicipes
AATATTTTTCATATTGCTATCCGTGGCTTGAAATAAACCTCACGCAATCGCTGACAATCGTTTAACTATTTTTAGTTCAGGATAATTGAATGGTCTTGGAACTTTGGCATCAGCTTCGTTATGTCGTGACGTGTTTTCGTCTATCATAACCCGCAAACCCATCCCCGTAAGCAAACCCTATTGCAGATAAATTCCAATGCAACGAATATCTCCCCCACCCAATTTCAATATCAAACACAGCCAGCAACGCCCCCAATCCTACCAAAAGGCGCCACACAGAAAAAAAAATGATATCTAACATTAAGCCACACCGATGACGGCTTATACACCAATGTAGTGAGATCCGTACAAATATCGGCATAAATACGGAGATCTGTGAAACAGTGAAGTCTCACTAAACCAACGGCTGTTCCGCAGAGACCTGCATTGGTAAGCCTGTCCGATTACAACGGGGAGGTGGAGCCCATGCGCCTTTGCATTTGACAGCTGTTGCTCCACCAATGATGCAGTGCATCACATGCACCCTATGTTTGGCTATTTGTATGGGAGAGTATATTCTTTCGGTCCGTAAAGGGTTTTTCGACCACCGCCGCGCGTCATAAAACAAGGGCATAGCAACGCAATCGGGCTTCATTTCCGCACCGACCGCAGTTGTAATGCCCTGCGTGCCACGCCCGAATGCGGGGAGAAGTACTGAGCAAGCGTCTTGGGAAAATACAGAAAATTTATGAAAGCATTTCGTGAAATTGTGACCTGAACCTTCCATGATCAAAAATGCCAGCGCAAAATTACCGCAGTAGTCGACGCGCCGTTAAGACCAAAAATCAATCGAACAAATCATGTCGGTAAGTGGCCCCTTGATGATGAAATGTGAGAACACTTGCGCCACACGGGCTGACTACATTGTCACTGTATGTTTTTTGCTGCCCTTGTTGGATCCATATTTCAGAGGCATCGTCCTTGCATTGTCATATGTTGCCATTCTATTATCATTGAATGTTCTGTTTCTTGTCATGAAATGTTTTCGCATCCATCGGACAAACGTTAGATGTACAAATCTGCCGAAATATTTCGACTAGATTAAACATTTGCATTACGTGTTTTGCGTGTCCTTATAGATCAGGTGAAAAGGTGCCTCACTTCCGAGTCATCCGCCAGAAGCAGGGTGGATTTGAATTGCTTTAGGTACTCGCTATTTGCCCTTGACATATGTAGCCGACAGCCGGTCGGAGCGGCCGCGTTAAACGTCAGGTGAGGTCAGAGAATAGGACGAACAGTGCCGAACACTGCGACACGTTAAGCTTTCGTTATAAAATTCTACCGTTGACCTGGCATTGCACGATCGGATGGCAGGGGTCAGTGCCCATGCCACAAGTATTGTTTGGCGTAAGCTGTGATCCCAGAAAGTCATTCATTTGCTTGCCTTGAATCATATTTAATGTTTCACCATAGAATATGATTTTTTCCATTCAAACTTGACGTGTATGCGCAAAATAGCTACTTTGTGACACTTTGTATTCAATGCAATTCAAGCCCAATGTCAAGGGTGTGCATTACAGCAAGACAGCATGATCAGCGTTAACCCGTCCCATCTGGACACGGCCCTGCCAGTGTCAAATAGTCTCGATATACACCAGACCAGAGTGTCGTGAGAGGACATTACTCCCAAAAGTCAGCTGTTCAAAGCTTTCAGAAGTCGTCGCATCTAGCTGATTGGTGAAATACGTGCCAGGATGAACTCACCAGAGTATTTTCGGAATATTCACTGCTGCGGCAGCTATGGTCTATGGAGGCCGGCCGGTCCGCCATCTTGCTCTCGTTCTTATCCCGTAAATGTACCGGGCATGGCATGCTCACGTCCGGAACGGGCGCGTAAGTGAATGGACCGGTAAGAAATGGCCGTATGCGGCCACAGCGGGTCGGGCCAGAAGACACGCAGCTGATAAGGTGACCACGGCATGGCCGAGTTAATTGAGAAAACTGCATGTGATGCACTCGGAAATTGCCTCATCCTATCATGGCGATGAGGCGCGGTGTTGTGTGAATGTCAGATAACCAATGTCAGCCAGGCCGATGTAGAGTCTCGGCCCTCTCCATGTCCAGCTCAGTTTGAAGTGCGGCGTAGCAGAACGTTTCAGTTGTTACAACGAGAAACAGAGAAACAACGCCCAGGGTAGAGGTATGGGAAGTAATAATGTAAATGCGCGCCTACTTAGTCCCGGTGCCACCCTGTCCAATTGTGCTTTCCGGCAACAATTACGTCCACGGGCAGAATAAGATGAGGTCGGATCGTGATGTACCAGGAAAGAAAGGCCCAGCGTGCACGTGATAGGGACCGAGCCGGCAGGATCTGGATCAGGATCAGGATCGAGCCCTGACCTTTGACCAAGACGACGCACTTTCAAATGATTAAGTGGCCTGGGCTGACTGCGTCGGTTCTCATTTGAGCCGTATGGTGACGTATATGCAGTGAAATGCGAGGAAGGGGCCAATCAAGGAAGCTGTTTCGGAGCTCATATTCGTACAGCCCGAAGAATTGGGTCATGGGGTCTTGAAATGTCGGGAAAGAAGCACTGTTTTCCTCCCAAAGAATCTGAGAGAAAGGAGTATAAGCGATCATGCGCAGCGCCGGAGTTCATACAACAAAAAGGAATACAAATGTGCCAATTTGATCACTATAAATTTCATGCGGCTCATTTTCGTATTACGTCACCGAACTTTTATAAAAAACTACCGAGGCAGCCGCGAGAGAAGTATGCCAAGAAGGGAATGAGGCATGTGTTAAATATAGTTGATGCACATATACAGCCTTGGAAAAATTTGTGTCATCCATATAAATCCATTCGTCCTCAGCCAGGCTGACATAACAGGAAATGGATATGTCTATTTCATCCACATTATTCATTGAAAACTACTAGAACTTGCACTGAAGTTCTCTTGGGAGGATGCTCCCCGATCTCAAGGATGAGACCTCTTGCCGCGTGGTCTCATCTGAGACCAGTTTGTTACTCCATTAGACCATAAAGAGCGACATCCCTCTTGCGGAGGCTTTGAGACTGTCCCCTAATTTTGCAAGGTTTCCTGCTTGCCGCCACAGACACTTTGAGACTATTCACGATTTTCAGAGTTCTCAGTATACTGTCACCAGTGACATCTCCACAAAAATGCATGCACTTCACGATGCGTTTGTGATTTAAAGGTGACGCCGTAATGGAATCACAGTGACAGCGTTACACTGTCGTTTAACCTGAACATTAACTAAGTTACATGCAGGTAAATGCTTAGTGTTGTCGGAAGTCATGTGAAATTTTGAGAATTTTAGGGAAAGTCATGTTCACAGGAGGCTCTTAATGTAACGCTTTACAAGCGACATAAAGAACTACCCACCCTTCCTGCGGCAAGCCTGAAAGAGTTACAGTTCTTTTCATAAATTGGTGATAAAAACAACACTGTTTTGCATGCACTTTGCAGGTATCAGATGGCAACGTCATATAACTTAATTACTGGACTTGGAAGCGATTTTGTTCCATGACGGCAGCCTGAAGTGACCTCGGCAGACACGTTCTTGTCGTATTACTTTTGTCGAACATCCTAGAACACCCTGCACGTCCGCCAGCGTGTACCGATTGCAGCCGCCGGCTCTGGAAGCCGGAGGAGCCGGAGACATTTAATGGTAATTGAACATTTCCCGTGCTTAGGCTGTGACGTACACTACTACTAATGCCTTGCAATTTCGACGCACAAGACTGGTTGGCTGATGGTCGGCGTGTCGCTCTGCAATCGATCGCAAGGGAGGGGTCAGCTGATATGGCTGACCAAATCTACAAGACGTGGCGGACCGGTCGAGGGGATGCCCAGAGCAGCTCCAACCATGACTTGAGTGGGGAAGGCAGCTTTTTTGGTCAGGGCAACGGTGGATCTGATCGGTGGGGGTCGGACTCGTCACCTGAGCTGGTGAACTAATTTACGCCCATATATCACCCATATCACCATGGTCGCGAGCAGGGTCGCAGCCATGATTTTGTTAAGGGAGGCGCACGGAGCTCGGTGAGTGCGCGTCACGGCGATTCTAAATGTTTCGGGAACTTTCTGTCATCTGTGGTGAAAAACGAAAAACCCAGGTCCGAGACGGAGGTCCGCCCTCCCCCCCCTCGGGTCTGTCCTTATTTGGAAAGGACCAGGAGTTAATTGAATCCGCGACAGGGCTCACGCTTTGTATTGCGTTTATTTTTAGCATAAATTTAGTGTTTAATATGACGTTAAACAGGGTCAGGTCGAATAGAAATAGTTGTCCTTTGCATGAGGTGTTATGCCTGGAGAAAACTGTCTTACAGGCGGGTTGGCAAATCGTGTGTCCCAAAGCTCTCTTTTGTCCCAAGACTCTCCCTGTGATTCCTGTCGGTGGAAGTAACTCCTGGTCATGGGTTTGAAAGCCGCGCGTTTTATTTCATGCTCCAGGTTTCTGCGGAGTTTGAGGGTAGTACGACTTGAGGATCAGTAAAAGCGGACACGGAGCAGCCTTGGGGCTTTCGCCAGGCTGAGAACCATTGCGATGAGCCCCATCAGGTGAAAGTGAACGGGGAATTTTGATTGCTTTCTCCGTCAGTCGCAGTTTGTCCTCTCTTGTATCAATGTTTGTTCTACATCATTAAGGACCGTGCACTAGAGCATCGATATAATTATCTGCAGTGGCATATCCAGAAGGGGGCATACGGCCGTACCCCTCCCCTTAGGGTCCACGAGGTTTTTGGTGCTTCGAGGGAGCACCAAAATCTCAGGTTGACCGGGCACCAAATCTTCATGTCTGGACAACACAACCTTTTAGTTCAAGAGATACTAAGTCCCAGCGAAAAATTTAAAAGACCCAGTGCCTTTATTTTATAAGAAACTAAAATCCAGGGGACGACAATTGCTTTACTGTTCATACTGACAAAATTTTGCAGTCATGCGGCTGGTGGATGGGCCCCGAAGCACTTCTTTCGGGGCAGCATAGTCTGCATTGTCCAGAGGCACCTTACTGCAGTTGACGGCACAAACGGCCCAAGACCTTTATTTTCAACAGGCAAAAGATTCCAGGGGGCACTATAATTCCCGTACCTTTCCATTGATGGAATCCTCGAACGGCCGTTCGGCGCAGGGACACCAAAACATTGATTTCGAGGTGCCATGGCATTGTTCTCCAAGGGCACCAAAGCCAAGCGGGCCATTCAAAGAGCCACGAAGCCTTGATTTTATATGGGCCTAAATATAGGGCACCACAATTCTTTGCCTTCCGCTATCACAAAATGCTGGATGAGCCCTTCGGTGGGGCCCACCAAAAGCTTTTCTTTGGGGGCGTAATAAACTTGATTTGCAAGAGGCACCAATTGCAGAGGCACCAAAAAGGGAAGAGAAACCTTGATTTGCACGTGACCAAAAATTCCAGCGGCACCACAAATGACTCATAGCCTTTATGTTTCCAGGAGGAGCCGAAGGCTAACGCTCACGGGGCCCACGACGGCCCCGATTACAGGGTCAGAAGGCCGGGCCGAAGGTCATATATAACGGAGGCCAGCCCGGAGACCTGACCCTAAAATGTTAGTCGGAGGGCCTCTTACACTGATCAGGGGCTCCTGAGACAGGATGGGTCCTAAATGAGCTGACTGACCTTAAATACCGAGCAGTCGGTTCCGTGTCGGTCTAAGTTTTATGAGGCCCTTTCCCAAGCATGGGCAAGGGCGGGCCTGCAAATATCAATCAGAGGGCCTCTTGGATCAATTGGGCCTTTGAAATAGTGAAGAGCACCCTGTGCTGTTCAGGGGACCACAGTGTCTAAAAAGAGGCCCTGTGTCCACAGCGGGCCCGAATTCGGTCGGAGGCCTTTTCTCAACAGGGACGGTTACGGGACCCCAAATGTCGAGAGGCCTCTTGCGTTTATTCGAGACCATTTCTTAATGAAAAGACATATGACGATGCAAGGGTTCACTTTTACGACTGAGATAGTGGAAAAGCCTTGTGTCATCCAGAGGTCCCATCCAGAGGTCCCATTATCGAACGAGAGGACCTCCGTGCTGTTTCAACAACGGACCGATAAGCCGACCTCATGTATCGTTGCCATTTATTGGACTCCCTACGCCGCTTATGGGTCATTTTGTATCAGTGAGAGCAGCTGTGTCGATCCGATGCCAGGTACACCCGTCGAAGGACCTTTCGTACCAGGGAGGGGACCCACGTAGTGCATGATGTATCCTTTGAGGGTCTCCAGATCGACCAGGCGGAGCGGTACCCGTGTCGCCAGAATGGCAGCTACTAAAAACCACGGGCAAGGTCGGAAGAGCCCTTCAGGCCCTGAACAGGATGTTTTGGCCATGAACTTTCGAGGCTGATTCCCTGAACGAATTTAGCAGTTTCAGTAGCACGCGTAATAAATATTACGCCATTACGTCACCAGCTTGTGAGGCTGTGCGGGCCAATCCGTTCTGATCATCAGGCTGAATGGCGCGCTGGTAAAATCTACGACCTAGGACGCCTTTTACACGCATGCGAGTTAATTTTTTCAATAGTTTGAAAGCACCATTTTTCCGGTGCGCGGTCGTTTTTGCTCGCCCGTTGACCAACGCCAGATGTTAGCTGCGAGGCCGGTGCTGTACAGCGTACGGAGAATGCAACGCCAGGCGTCAATGTTGTCCAGCCCCCCCCCCCCCCCCTCCCCCCCCCCCCGGCAAACGTTCAATCCTGGCTGTGGGCCTTGTAACCAGTCATGCCTTAGCTGGAGCTGATGTCAAATATTACTCGTATCTAGCTTTTAGCAGTTCGCTGTTGGGTTTTTCGTCAGATGCGATTGCTGTGGGCACCTCGGTGCTGTGCACTGGCTTGTCCCGAGTCATCTCGGGAACAACAACCGGCAGCCGAGGCTAGTGGTCTGGCCGGAAGACCGCTTTGCCGTGGAGGCGGAGGAGGTGACGGTGGCGAAGGTGCAGGGGACAGTGGCTGCCGCTCTGCAGTGGCCGGTATCGTGCACATTCTTTGCTCGGCAACTGGGGCAGGGCGAGCGCCGCCCGAGCCAGCGTCTCCTGCAACATTTCGTGCTGCAGGTGCGTGATTGCGGTGCCGTGCGCAGGTCGTGCTGGACTCTGACCAAAGGGCCGAACGTAAAGTAAGAGGGTACAGAGAAACTTGTCGATCGGTGGTGATGACGCACTGGCCCAGTGACTGTGCAGTACTGTGATGACGTTAGTAGTCGACGCGAGTTTGTGTTGTGGCAGATCTGGAAACCTGATCCCGAGCGTATGTCCATGGGGATGAGTCGTACTGTTTTGGGATGTGCCGTTCTGCTGTGGAGTGTGTTCTGTCGTCCTGACTGGGACGCATCGATCTGCTGTGCTGTGATATGACTACGCAAGGTTGTTTTTAAGGCGGATTTGGAAGTTTTGGTTTCTGTCTTCAGTGCATGTCAATGGAGATGCGTCGCTCTGCTATGGAATGCGTTGGTGTGCTGTAGGATGTGTTTTCTGTTGTGAGATGCGTCATTCAGCTGTGGGGTGCGCCGTTCTGCTGTGCTGCGTTCCGACGACACGACATTGTGCTGTGACGCGTCTCCGGTGCTTGTCGACGGAGACGCGTCGTTTTGCTACGGGATGCGTAGATCTGCTGAGATGCGTCGTCCTATTATTATTATCCAGATGCGCCATTCTGTTGGGCTAACTTATTGTGACCACACTCGTTTGTGCTGTTACGCTGATCTGAATGTTTTTGTTTTGTCTCTGGTGGACTTCGATGGAGATGCAGAAATATAGCCGCATATTGAAACTGTTTTCACTATGATGACTAAAAAACGGGTGAGAACCTCGGGAGTACTCAGAAACCATGCGGGCTTCGGTTTGGTCTCTGCAGAGAGGCACATTTTACGAGGACCTTGGAGGAGATCTCTTGGTTTTGGGATGTTCTTTTTTGCAAGATTCTCGGCGTCAGTGTAACTTATCTTGCTCGAGAATGGTAGATTGTCTCCATGATCGACCAATGAGAACATGAAGATGATCTAGCATTCTCACGTGAGATCATTTTGTCGACTTTGAGAACCTCACAGAGAAAAGAACGACCCAAGACAAAAAGACCTCCTCTTAAGCTCTCGTAAGAAAGTGGGGCTCTCCGTAGAGAGAAAAATTATCCCTGGATAGGCTCTGAGAAGTTTAGACAAGCCTGCTCGTTTTTTCATTGAATTGTGAAATCGCTGCAACAAATTATTCATTTGTTTCGTGTATTATATGATGGTGGTACCAAACCTGCCCTGAAAGACTTCATTTGGTCCTGACCAATCCCTAGGCGCAGCGAGCGCACCAAGGGAACTAATGCGCTGTGATATTATTGTAATAATGTGAGTTCCTACGTTTAGTGCTGCAAAGTGTTACTAAAAAGTGAACAATGATGTTAGTAACTAGTAAATCAAGAGCTCAGTTACTTACAAGGCACATATTTTCAATAGGATATAATGTCCTCATACTTTTATAAATACTAACGATAATGTAAATTATTGTAGGGGCGGCAGCAAAAATGACCGTCAAATGCCAGGCAGAAGCAATTTTTTCAAGTATCATTTTTTTAACGCGAGTACCGCAACGCTTTCATTTCGTGTCTTTGTGTCTTTGATTCGAATGCCTGAACATGAGGACTTGATTCATATATTTGCCCAAGCGATTCGGAGTATCAGTTTTTTTTAAACCTGGGTATATGACCGATCCAGTTGCCAGACAAAACATGTCTGCCTTAGCGCTTGGCTCAAATACAAATCTGGCTAGGATCTAATTAGTAGTTGCCTTTGCTGTCATCGAATGGTAGCCTGCTTGGACAGTCTGGACCATCGATGTGTGTGTGTGGGGGGGGGATATTTTTGTAACTGGGAAGGGGTGACGTAATGCATTTGCTGACTACAAACATTTCCACACTTGAGATATCAACAAAATAAAAAAGGCCAGAGCGAAACGTTGTTTACTGCTACGCGCTGAAGCCGAAAGAGTGCGTGGTACAACTTTGCTCTTCGAACTTCACTCGAAAGCCCGCAACAAATATTGAGACGCAACCAATTTCACTTCGCAGCCGAGCAGGTTGAAATGGTCTCCTCGCACGCTACGGTTTATGACTATGAGGGAAACTCTTTCACGAATCATCAGCCTCCGATTATTTATTTTGACAACAATTTGAATGAAATTACACAAACCGCTCCGGAGATCATCACAATGTGTTCCGAGAGGGCTACGTCACACATCGCTGACGAAAAAAAAAACAAGGAAAAGAGGGCCACGCCAACAGACCTGGGTTCTTTACATTGCGATATTGTTTCGTACTGCAAAGATGCAGTTATGACAAAGCCGCATGCTAAGACAATGTTTGGGTAGCGGTCATAGTACTCTTTCAGCATTAGCGCGAGCGCGCGGGAAAAGGCTTCCCAGCACGCTCGCTGGTATTCAATAATAAAACAGGTGGTCGAAGCTTTCCGTTTACCGAACATTTGCATCTTACCGAGATATCTTCCCACACGTCTTTCAAAATAGGTATCCAGGGTCTTTAAGGCATTTACTCCGGGGTCAGGGTCGGAGTCGGGGCGCGCGCCGTCTGGCCTGCGTTTGGCACGGGGTGAGTCAGAGCGCGCGCCGTCTGGCTCGGTTCGGCGCGGGCTGGGTCAGAGCGCGCGCCATCTGGCCCGGTTCGGCACGGGGTGGGTCGGAGCGCGTGCCGTCTGAACCGCGTTCGGCACGGGCCGGGGTCGTGGCGCGCGCCGTCTGAACCGCGTTCGGCACGGGCCGGGGTCGAGGCGCACGCCGTCTGGCAACCGTCATACCCCGGTTACCAACCGTTTGAGATAGCCGGCGTCAGGCCGTGGCAGAAATCTGAATTGCATGATGGCTGAAGGGCCTGCGGGTCAGTTCTCCATTGCTATGCCATGCAGGGTGAGCACCGCGCACCGAAAGAATATTGCCAGTCACGTGTTCCCAGGTCGCCTGCATCACGTGTTGTATAGTCGGCGCCATCTGGTGATGGCGCAGATTGGGAGGAGATTATTGACACAGCCCAGCGTAGCTTCTAAGGTCTTGACCAAGCTATTGGAGCGTGAGACAGCAGGTTTTTAATAGACTTATAAAATAGTACGGACTTTGCAATGACCGAAACTGATATCCGATGGCTTTCACAAGTCTTAGCTCTCGCCGACGGCCCATAACAAATAAATGTATTTCGCATCGTCGTTTTTGCGTAAATTAGACTACGTTCTGCTGGAGATGGTTCTTGGACTTAGCCGCTGACAAATACAGCTAGCTGCAATGGCAAGACCTCTCATCCCAGCAGCGCAGCATAGCATTTCCAACTGAACGAAAACTGTCGCGGGAGGACTAACGTGTCACGTGTGACGTCATTATCAGCTGGCATGGGCCGTCAACGGCAGGTCACACCACCGCCCAGCGCAGTTCTGCTTCCGAGACGCCGAGTTCCATGCGTCTGCCACTATCAGTCAGCGTTCGCGGCGCCTTACAAACCAAGCTGCGACCCCAGGGTCGGCATCGCGCTTTATGGCATGGACGCTCGTAAAACGATGTCCATATTCCCAACATGGGTAGTCGTAGTGGTTATTCTCTTATACGCGTACTTCATTGACGCGTTTAGTTTTCGTATCTCCGAGTCAAAATATAATCCCGCACATTCCCGCGTTTACTCAAATTCCACTCTAGTTTCTGAGCCTCACGCCCGCGAATATGTGCTGGCCATTTTGTGCAGACTAGTTCAGGGCTGTCCAGGCATGCATGACGCCATAGCAACGTCATTAAAATCCTGCCACCCCATAGACTATGCGGCGTTCAAGGCCAAGAAGAGTATAGTCGTCGAGTCCTTCAGATTTGACATTCGTAAGCCCGATGTTCAAATAAAATGGGCGTCAATTGGCTCTCAATCAATGATGAGCAGGCTATGCACGGTGCAACCCGGAATCACGGTTTGTGCTGCATAAAATAAGAAATGGGACATGAATGCATTGCGGAAACAAAACCTGTCAGCGAACAAGTAAGGAAATGCGCTATAGCCGCGTACGTATACAAGTCAACATCTTGAACTCACGAATCAATATGTAAGAAAACCACGAGAAAGAGCCAAGACACGAGGGCATAACGATACTGGCTGCGGTACACGCTTCCAGCACCGCCATGGCCATCTATTGGTCGATTGAAGTACTACCTACATGTGAGTGCTAGGATGACAATTTCACACGGCTGGTTTCGTAGCACCTCAACGTTATACAAACGCTCCGTGAAGTGACCAAACAATGACGTATTGAGGTACATATTTACTAAGTAGGGCAATTGCCTTGTGCAGAGCAGTCTTTTTCACGCAAAAGCATACCATTCGCTATAAGTGAGCTTATTTCGTCCTATGTCGTGCTTGCTTTGAAATCTTCATATGTCGAATATTCGCTTCGAGAATGCTTATGTGCTCATGCGTGACATTCGTAGCATTTTTTCAGACACTTCTGTCTAGTACAGGTGGCACCTCCTTATGAAATCGCTTTGTGCGGGCGTGCTGACACCGTACGCGTCCTGCACCCCCTATATCTTATCACGCTCTGAACCGGAATGCGTCGAGATATCGTGTCGGCCGCACAAAGCAGACGACAGGTCAGCTGCTCGTCAGCTACCAAGCGTCTTTGTGTGCAGCAGTGCCGTCTCTCTGAATACATAGGTACATCTGCGGTGGCTACAAACTGGCCCATTTGCCTGAGGGAAAACAATGTTATCAAGCTGAATGGCGTGGCGAGCTGAGTAAATATCGGCGACAATAGCGTAGCTCGCACTGCTGTTTTCTCGCCAGCATATTAACAAAGCCCGTTCTAACGAGACGAAACCCGCAACACTCCTGACGATTCCAACACCCCTTGCCGATTTTCTGTCCCATGCACCACCGCCGCCAGGACCTCTGGGCAGCGTGGGCCGGCCGGAGCGGCCTGTCAGGTGCCGCCGGCGGAGGGGGCGGAGGGGGCGGAGGAGGGGGCGGAGGAGGAGCGGAAGAGGAGGCGGAGGAGGAGGCGGTTGGCGCTCTCACCTCTGAGTACATGCCATGCGGCGCGCGGTTGCCGCACAGTCAGCGTCTTCGGGTACGTCTCGAGGTAGCGGAAGGCGATGCCGCCCAGCACGAGGTACAGCACGAATACCACGGCCATCACCAGTGTGCGCCGCGTGCGCTTGTTGCGCCCGAAGTCGGCGCCCTTGGGCAAAGGCACGGCCATGGTTGCGACGCGGAGCCTAGCACGAGGGCGCCGCGCCGCTGTCGGCGCCACACTGGCCGCCACCGTCGCCGCCGCCCGCGCACGTCCGCCCTCTGACGGCCCGCGACGCAGCGCCGCCGCCGCGGAGCTGGCGCTGGGGCCTGGCGCTGGGGCTGGGCTGGGCACTGGCGCTGAGGAGCGTTGAAGACAGCTGAGCTGAGCTGTGGCTGTGACGGGAGCTAGAGATGAGCTGGAACTGTGACGGGAGCTAGAGATGAGCTGGGACTGAGGTGCGTAGCTAGAGATCTGCGCCATGCAGCTTTGCTGGCGGACCTGGGCGAGGGACCGCACACATGTATCGCCACCGTTTGGCCGCTCCGACGCCGCTGCCTAGCACAGCTCGCGCCGGTGATTTGGCTGGGTCTATCTGGAGGCAGCTGCAACCTGAGCCCGAAGCTGCCCGGCGGTCATGAGCCGGGCAGCTCGCAGCGATGCTCGGGGACGTCCGGAGCGATGGTCCGACGCGGGGGTATCGATTTCGGTGTCCTGCAACTTCTCGGAACTGGACGTGGGGCGGCCCTGACAGCGCAACGCAACTTGGAAATGCCCCGAAGCGGTCCGGGTGCCCTGTCTCCTGACCCCGACCTCCGCCTTTGGCCGCTCGTCATCCGTGCCAACGGGACACCCCGGTCTCGTCTGGTCGCTGCTCCGCTTCTGGAGGGAGCGGAGGGATGACCAGACGCAGAAAAAAGACGTTGTGCCGTGTCTCATGAACTGCCGTGACACTGAGGATGGCCAACGAACAGCTCGGAGGTAATTTTTTACGTGCCTTTCAATTAAAATCCCTGACTTGGTCTCGTAGGCAGCCTTATCCAAGCAGCAAAGCCAAAAACAGTCTGATATTGGCATACGATCGCCCACGGCAAACTGGTGACGTTACCCGGGAACTAGCTCTATAGGAAGACCGTCGTAAGATTCTTAGAAGTCCAGCTTAAGCCCGCCGCCGTTCTGATTTAATAACGCATCGCATAAGTTTCAGGCCTTCGAGGTTTCAAGCATTGCTGCGTGAAGGAGTTTTTGAAGTGCTTTAACCAAGCCACGAATATGGGATGGTTTCCAAGTCGTGTCGGTTCCTGGAGAGGGTTCTCACTTTCCACTCCGTTGTCGTTTTCCTATCCATGGCCTGTGGCCTATGAAGAGCCTGCTTTGGCCATCTGGTTGCTGGAGGCATATGACAGGACGTTGCTGGTCGCATCAAGACTACTATAACGTCCAGATGGCCTTGGTTTGCTCGGATAAGATCTGCCGCCGTCCCCGTCCCCAACGAGCCTGACCTTGCCCCGGCCAGGTGAGCTGGGACCCCGTGCGGAACGCCGCCGGTCAGACCCTGGTGGCAGGGAGCCGCAGCCACGCACCCCGAAACACGTGTCACAGCCAAGGATCCGTCGCACCGGACTGACCGGTTTGGAGCCGGCGACCGCCTAATTAATGAGGGCGTTCGCGTCCGGGGACCGGTGCGCCTTCAGTTCGCCGCTGTCAAAAATGCCGTAGACACTGAGATGCACTTTCCAAAGCCTTGCAGGAGATGGAAATCGACGGCAGCTGCAATCCGTCCACGAATGGGAGACCAAAATTACGAAAGCGCCCCAAACTGAGAGACCAAAATCGGCTGTAAGCGACACCACTTTCCACGCAGACTCTTGAATTTTGACGCATTGCGGAACGCAGCCATATAACGCCCCACCCCGTATCACCCGACAACGTGTCGAAGGCAACGTGCCAGGTTACCAGTGCCGAAGCGAGTCCATCGGCAAAGGCTTATTACACATGGTACCTGCTGCCGGGTAGGCCGGCGGCGGGGCGGGGCGGGGAGAAAGGGACTTTTTGTTTGCTCTAGTGGGGCTGTGGGCATGACCTTGCTGTCACTATGCGGGAACCCCGTAATCAAGAGGCTTGGTCGGCCCATCCGACCTGGCTATTTCCCTTTCCAGAGGCTGATGTCTTTACGACCACTGATCGTAGGATCAAGCCGTTTGGCAACACAAATTGTAATTCGTGAATCGCAAAAGGCTGCGCTGTATAACTTGCAATCGATTTTCATGCAAACCGCGTGATCGTTGTATATTCCCGTGCCTTCACATAGTCATCATGGTTTCACATCTCGTTTCATTGACATGAAAACAGTGGAAATTTCCAGCTTGCAAAGAAGCCGGAGAGCGTGGACTGGTTGAATCAAGGTGTGCGCAACCAGGCATCGCAATGTCATGGGAGTAATTGGCTGCAGTAAATTTGTTCTTGCTCCGTCTACGTGATAACAACTGCCAAATTGCACGTACGCTATTGCTTTGCTCACTGCACGTTGCACAAGGCGTATTTTTGGTGAGAGAAATGACTGATGTCACTGGTGGTCACTGGTCCACTTATCTACAGAGGCCAGTGACCTTAGGAATTCCAGATTCGTGAGACAGCCAAACCGGGGATTTCGGTTTGGTGCCTGGACACGCCGACATTCCTGGGAACGAGCGGACGGACACTGCGGTAAAGGGGGGAACAGTCGGAACTCGTTCTCGCCCTTCCCGGGTGCCGTTCTCTGGCTTGGGTCAGGTGCTGTCAGCTCGCTTAAAAAAGATTAGCAAAAGGCCCGGCACCTGAAAAGCACTTATGACCATGGAAATGCGGGAAACAAGCTTAGGGCTACCAGGCCAAGCGTAGGCGAGTGGCAATCCTCTTATCGCGTCAGAAGAAAGGAGGAAGTTAGCCTCCGCAGTATCCGCATGGGTCACACATACGGTACTCATGGGTTTTCTTCTGCCAGTGGGGCAAGCACCAGCATGTCCTCGATGTGATCATGAGCTGTCCGTCGCTTATGTCCTCGTGCAGTGCCCACACTTTGTCGCCGAGCGCTATAGTCACTTTGGTCGTCAAAGACAACGGGATTGTCCTTGGGTTCACTTATAGACGAGGGCCCTACTAGTAACGTGAGAGCAGTTCTTGCGTTTCGTAACGACATCGACCTCACGGTCACTTACTTTTACGGCATCTTCTGACGTAACGGCATCGACCTCATGATCAGTTACTCACCTTTACGGCATCCTCTGACGTAACGACATCGGTCTCACGGTCAGTTACTCACCTTTACGGCATCTTCTGACGTAACGTCATCGGCCTCACGGTCACTCACCTTTACGGCATCTTTTGACGCAACGTCATCGACCTCACGATCAGTTACTCACCTTTACGGCATCTTCTGACGTAACGTCATCGACCTCACGGTCACTCACCTCTACGGCATCTTCTGACGTAACGACATCGACCTCATGATCAGTTACTCACCTTTACGGCATCTTCTGACGTAACGACATCGGCCCTCACGGTCAGTTACTCACCTTTACGGCATCGTCTGACATAACGACATCGGCTTCACGATCAGTTACTCACCTTTACGGCATCTTCTGACGTAACGACATCGGCCTCACGGTCAATTACTCACCTTTACGGCATCTTCTGACGTAACGTCATCGGCCTCACGGTCAGTTACTCACCTTTACGGCATCTTCTCACGTAACGTCATCGGCCTCACGGTCAGTTGCTCACCTTTACGGGCATCTTCTGACGTAACGACATCGGCCTCACGGTCAGTTACTCACCTTTACGGCATCTTCTGACGTAACGACATCGACCCTCACGATCAGTTACTCACCTTTACAGCAT
The DNA here is from genome assembly GCF_011947565.3 of Pollicipes pollicipes. Lineage (NCBI taxonomy): Eukaryota > Metazoa > Arthropoda > Thecostraca > Pollicipedomorpha > Pollicipedidae > Pollicipes > Pollicipes pollicipes. Next base: position 160,928 of record NW_023596155.1, read on the forward strand.
CTTCTGACGTCACGCGTCCTTGGCTGAAAACACCCTAGCATACCTGTTTTGCACTCTGCGTGTTGAGACTGTTCATTTTGCAACTTGTGCTATTTAGACGCGCTTGGGAAGCCAACAACAGCAACCTTTATCTTATAGCACGGCATAGTTCTGCACAGCAATAGGTTGTGCTCAAATTGACCGCGGTCGTTGACGCGCGCTTAAGCCCAAATAACAACAACGAAATGCAAGCGGCAGACAATAGTGAACTTCACCGTAAGACAACTCTGTGGCCCCTCCCCACCCCCTCCCCACCCCCACCCCCACCCCCCACTCCACCCCTCTACTGGGGACGGCCTGTTCAGGTAAACAGCGGGCCCCTGAAGCCCGAAGAAGAATATTCTGATCTGATCTGAGAAAGGAGCGACGCGAGCCAGCACGCCATCACGTTTGGAAAAGAAACTCATCAAATTAGTGGAGAGACACGGGGTTCTCGTCATGAGAAGGAATTCAGTTAGCTATGCCCATGATATGTCCAGGACTTCAAACAGCGACAAGGGTACCTGCTTTTCTGAAAGGAAGTTCTAGACATTAATATACTTGTCATGCGATCCCCCCACCTAAGGAAAGGAATTTGTGAATGCCTTCAAGGAAAGGACATGCCAGCTGAGGAAGATGAGCTTTTAAGTCATAATGCGTAGTCATTGGAGACAACTGAACATCACAGTGCATTAGTATGCCACACTGCCCACTTCGCCTGGAGCTAATAATACCCACCACGCAATTTAGTGGCTACTACCTGCCATACAACAGAGCACTTGCTGCCCCAAGGTCCAGCCGTCGAATGCCTGATCAGTATTAGATTGTCCGGCTTCTCAGAGTCGGGCGCAGGTCCATGCAAGGATTGCTCTTCCTTGTCGTCCGCCACTGTTTTTCATACAAAATGAGATAACTATCACGGTATATACCAAAATGGGCCAAAACAGGACAAATGCTCCACCTTTGCCGCTCACCCAGTGTCAGTTTTTCCAAATAAAAACATTCCGCACACTAACAAAATTATAAGCCACGTGTTTTCAACCTCCAGACCAATCTCATTGGAGAAAGTTTCAGCTATGAGCAAAGTTTACCTGCGCTGCAGTAAGGACACATGAACAATAAGAGGTGGCATGTGATTAATACACACCGGGCAAGTGACTTCCGGCACAAATAAAGTACTGTTGTGTACGTGATTAGCTGCCCTCTGTCCTGCCAACGCGATCATCGTGCTGGTGGCACAGTGGTTTAGCGCGCCTGCGTTGTGACCATGTACGAGGTTCGTGTTGGGTTCGAATCTCAAGAGCGGCGGCCCTTCTGTCGTCAGGAGACATCCCATTTTCGCGTCTGTTTCTCGAAGCTACGTGGTCACGTGACCCGGCCAATCACAGGCCGGGAGTAGGTCACGCCTGGGGGTCGGGGTCGGCGGTGGGTCAGTGGTGGTCCGGGGCGGCGCCGGGGAAGGTAGTCAGTTCTCGTTGATATTCACGACGTAGCTGGCTCCTTTCTCCTCCGCTTTCCTTTGACTGCCACCCCGGTCCTTCTACCCTCAGCTCTCGTTGATATTCACGACGTAGCTGGCTCGTCTCCCTCCGTTCCCTTTGACTCCGATTCCGGTTCTTCTACCCCCGCTGTCGTTGATATACGCGGCGTCAGCGTGTCCTTGTCAACACTTGTTCACGATGTTGATACATCTTTAGTGGCCGTTGTTGTTACCGACGGCTGCTACCTGCCCTGGGGATCATAGCCGCCGTGTATTCGTATCGAACATGGTCTAAGCGATGTAGGAAATTTGGATGACTTCATGCGTGTATGCTCCCGTGATCAATATACTCCATTTTTGTTAAACGTCTTTGGTCTACCAGAGATTAAATCGAGCCCGCCCAACATGCCAGTACAAAGGGTGGGCACTAGTATTGTGGGGGCGACACAGGATGCCACGATGAAACACATGTGTTCAGGTCTGAGTGGCGGTGACGAATGGCCGTTGATTCCACTTTTTTAGCGCAGCGACATCTTTGAAAGCATGCGAGATTTTAAGAGTGAGCGGGGCGTCCTGTTTGCAAATGATTGGGAGGAGGGCTACCTGACGGCCCGATTACTACCCCCCCCCCCCCCCCCACTTTTCCTGGAGGACTTAGCACGATCTATTTGGCGAAAGGAAATTGACTTTAAGATTTGTATATCATTAAGAAAATGGTACTTTATTTCACCCGCTCTGATCGGAAAGTAAAGGTGCCCCTTTAAAGGTCGCCTCACGCTGAAGGCACTCTTCTATGGTGGTCATGGGCGGCGGCACGTATTTTTGGTTGCATGTGGGGTGTGATGGTGCTAGTCACAAAGGACTTAGTCATGTCTGTGGTGTGGAGCTTTCCATCCCAAACCTTTGCGTGTCATATAGCCCTAGGTGTGAAGTTTATAGCATCTTCCATCTGCTCAGCTGCGACATTATATGGCAGTCAGAATAAACACGCCTTTTTATCACGTGGGGAGGGGTGGCATAGTATTGGTAGGTGCACCGCTCCAATTTTCTTTTTATTCCTTGGATATAGAGCTCACTCTATGTAACAAAGTGCTGCTTTTCTTAGCTGCAATTTTTGCGTATCTTGCAAGCGGAGTCCGAAAAACATTGGTCTGAATTTGGCGTTGTTCCATACTTTTAAACTCAACTATGCCATGGCGCCAACCATTGTAATAGCCAGCATAATAGTAGTCAATAATGATCAACAACACCAGACTATGTTTAACAACTCGTACTGAACATAAACATTGGACAATATTAAATGAGATTAAGATTAAAAGCAGACTGCTTCATCTATATACAAAACAAAACGAGATTTGCGCTGTAAAAATAACAATGAGGGTGAGATTGTTCTAACCGTGGTGTAAGTACAGTCTGACCTTGACCGCCGTGCGGTGCGTAGGTGCCTTCGAGCTCCTGGCCGGCCGCATGTGAGCCTGAAGCGGAACGTAGCCGAGGGTGCGTGGCGGGACATTCTTACCCGGTGTTGAACGGTGACTTTTAACGGACGCTGCCGATGTCTAGGATTGCCTGTACCTTTTGAGTAGTTGCCAAAAGATGTGTAGGTTATGGCCTCCGGCGAGGACTCAGTTTTCAAGCGACGCGGAGGCAGGGTCAGCGGACGAGCTGGAGACAGGGAACAGAAGCCGTCAGACATGGAGCACGGACATGATCTCTTTGCTTGAGAAGAGGCAAAAGAAGTCTCCAAAAGGCAAGTCTCCTTTTAATGATGAACTCATGAGCTTCATCAAAGAGATCATTGAAAATATTATCGAGACAATTTTGGAAAAGGACATCGCAAGCGTGCCCACAACAATGGAAAGAAAGATCGCGCCCTCCTCCTCCTCCTCCTCCTCCTTCTCCTTCTCCTCTTTTATATCGTCCTCCCAGAAGAGGACGATTGAAAATGGAAAATGAGCTTTTTCAGAAGTCACAGACGTTTGATCACTTACATATAGCTCAAAATTGTCGGAAGAAAGTACTGGAGCTGACAGAACGAGTTGATGATATGGAGGGAACAGCAGAGACCATAACCTACTGCTTTGGAACAGTATATGGACAAAGAAAGAGGGAGGGCACGTTAAGACTAAAACTCCCGAGATATTGAGGAGCGACTCCTTTGACAAGAGGACGCCTCTTGTCAGAGCCGCAGACATGTTTTCTTCCCCAGAAAAGACATGTCTGCGGCGCATAGTCTGTCAAGAGCGAACACAGTCACCTGCGCCTCCATGACAGAAACCTGCGTAACAAGATATAAGTATTATCGTCTGAAACTAAAAAACCGATCGACGCCGTACGGCGATCGCTTATTCATGAGCGGGCTGCTGAACGACCGAGCGAAGCGTGAGCTCTTCGACCATCTACCAGGGACGAAAAAAGGCTGCTGTTGGCGGTCTTTACGAAAAATGGTTTCCCAAGCTATAAGATCACCCAGCGGTCCAGTTCTGTCCGCGTTACGACGCAGTAAGATCTCGGAGATCTGCGCCGACAGTTGGCGGCCGCGGGTGGTGCCGGCTTCCACCGGCTACCACGGTTTGGGCCTGCTTTTGGGTGGCCCTTCGCGATGTTCCGGCGGTGGCTGGCGGTGTTCCGCGATGGCCGGCGGTGTTCCGGCGGCGGCGGGCGGTGTTCCGGCGGCGGCTGGCGGTGTTCCGGCTTCGGCGGCGGTGTTCCGCGGCGCTGGCTGTGTTCCGGCTTCGGCCGGCGGTGTTCCGGCAGCGGCCGGCGGTGTTCCAGCGGTGGCCGGCAGTGTTACGGCGGCGGCTGACGGTGTTCACTCACTCACTTCGTTCATTTCAGCTGGCGGTGTTCACCTGACAGTGTCGGGTCTCACCAGTATGGTTACGTAAGCTTCGATGGCATGGATCAGCCATATAAAACCCGTCGCCGCAGCTGTCGCTGGCTGTAAACTACGCCGCTGCGTTCTATTTTTCGGGTGTTTTGTCAAGTGCCTAGATGATAGGCTGTGGTTCCGTCTTTATTCCTCGCTCTCACTCTATCGCGTTTTCCTTCCTACGTGGGTGGCACCCCTTGCTAGAAAAAGCACTCATGAATAGACGCAGCGCTGGAAGCGCCCCCCCCCCCCCCCTTCCTGTCGCCGTCAAGCCAAACATCAAAGCTCAGCATTTTTCTGGTACTTGCAACCTTCCAGTCTGTGTCTTTGTCATGGCTATGGAATTCGATTGATCGACCTTTGGCGCGCCAGATTGTTCCGTGCTGGGACCAGTTTCGCAGCTGATTCTGCACCAATTCCACCACTCGTGTGTTAAGCCAAGGATGCTCCCTCCCCTCCACTGACAACTGACCACTCCCACGTGACAACCATCACACCGCTCCAGCATTCCAGCCGTCGGATCCCTGTGGCAGCGAGCTGGCGTTCCCGTGCTTCAGGCTCACTTCGCCGTGCGTTTTCACTGGTTTCGACGACAGTCATTTGCACGCGTGTGTGCTTTGCATTCGCTTATGCCGTTTGCGTATGGTCGTTGAGGCAGTTAAGCTCTGTACGCTTCGATGCCCTTTTCGTCGGGAGCTGCGCCAGCTAGTTTTTTTACCATTGGGTGTGCTCATCCTAGACTTATCTGCATCAGATAATGCTGCGTGCCATCACCATTGTCATTACGTAAATGGCTAAGCTCAGCGTTATAACGTGGGATGTTCGGGGGCTTGAAAATGAAAGAAATGGAGACCAGTTGTCAAGGCACCATTTCACCAGCAAGTACCTCCACAGGCACAATCGCAGGCTCCAGGAAACGGCACTTGACCCCAGGTTGTGAGCCGTGCTGGATGAGCGAGTAAAGGTAGTGCATTCTCCTCAACACATGGTGACACCGGTCAGTCGAAAGGAGGTTTGCATACTCGTCCCACAGGGACTCACGAGTTTGATTGAAGCGATTGACACTGTCAAAATTATCGCGATTCACAGGAGGTGCTTATGCTCATGTAAGGTTGCATTTCGATAACATGTTTTCAACTTTTAAGTTTGTATACCCATTCCTATGCGGTTAGGCAGCATCCTTGTTTAAATATGTTGAGGGATAGCTAACGCTCAAGATGATCTATCCAACCTGATCATCGCGGCGGACCCAAACGTGCATCAAAGCGAGTTGGATGCAGATGGACCGCAAAGAGGAACACTACAACCGTCATAAATTTTGAAGGAAATAATCAGCGACTTTGGGCTGTTAGGCATGGGGGTGGCTCAGCCCTCAACAGAAACGATTCACGTGGCGGGTTCTGAACTCTCTACAGGAATCTAGAATTGATGACTTTGTAATGAGCGGCACCATGGGTCTTTCTCAAAACGTCGCCCTGGAGCAAAGAGCCGCCTGTCTTCAGCCACCATAAAGTCATAGCTTTGCATATAGAGCAGCAGCAATGAGAGGCGTTGTCCAGATGTATGGAGGCTGAATAACAAGCTTTTAAGCGGTGACCTGTTAGCTGATGAGATATAGGATGAAATTCGTGCTGCTAAGAATAAAGAAGGTTACGCATGCTGGCTGTAGCAGCCTTCAAGTGCTGATTCAGATGTTGCTGAATAACGTTAGGCTGCTATGCGTACGAAAGGGCAAAGAACTAACTCCAGCTAAGCGAGACCGTGAAAGGAAGAAAGGACAGAGTGTCACTATCGCACTCATGTTTGAGAAGCTCCTGTGAGGAGAGCGTGATTCAGAACTGTAAAGAAGCTAAGGCAGAGTTAGAAAAACCCAAACCAGAAGCTGGAAAAAGAGATGCTCTTCTCCAAAGTAAACTGGTTAGAAAATGGCAACAAACCTCCTTAATACTTTTTGGGCTGATGAAGACACGAGCCAAAGACAAGGTAACCTGCATGCTACAGGACGAAAATGGCTCGTCAGTTCCAGGGGTAAACATATTCTCGAAGTTTCTCGATCGTTCTTCGTGGGGCTGCATGGCTGGAACACAGCTCCTGAGAGATACTTAGACTTCATTGAAGATATTCCACAACTGTTGAACAACGACCGTGCCCCATGCGAGGAAGAAACTACACGCGAAGAGTGCAAATACAGTTCAGATAAAATGGGTGTTCACAAGTTACCGTTGATATCAGGTTTTACAAAGGAATTTTCAGCGCTTCTGGGACGATTTTGGAGGTCTAATGACAGACTGCATCAGTGACATCAGTTTCAATCAGGTTTGTTGTTCATAACTCGAAGCCTGCAGTGACGTCATTACAAAATAAGTGCCTAGGTTTTTATACGCTTAGGAAAAGTAATCAAAAATTGGTTACTTCGGATGAAAACGACTTCATTAAAGGCAAGAATGTTCGTGGTGACATAAGAACCATACAAGACGCTATTGATTATACCACCATTGACGACAGTACCGGCATATTATGTGTGATTTTAGGTCGGCATTCAAGTAACTGGAGCATGATTTCATATTTAACAGGTTGCGTCGATTCCATTTCGGAGATGATTTTATAAGATGGGTCTGGTAATTGTTCAAGTTGGCCATAATTAGCAGCGGTCTCACTCCCAAATCGTTTTCTCTTCAACGTGGTACACCGCAAGGGTGCTCTCTCAGGCGTGCTTTTTGCACCGGCTGTATAGATGCTGCCTATAAAGATGCGCTCTTGCATTCAAATCAGGGAAATCGCCAATTTGGGGCAGAACTAAGTGCCGCAACGTGCAGATCACACAACTGTATTTGTAAAAAAAGAAGAGTTCGAGAAAGGAGAAAGTATCTCAAAGACTTTGCTGGGGCGTCCGGACTTGAATGGAATTTTAATAAAAGCAAGTCACTGTGGCTGGGCCGGCATCAGTCAAATCTGCAAACCGTATCTGGCAACCAAGCTTGCAGTTCAGTTAAGATTCCACGTCTTTGGTTTTCTGCAAAGACAGATTGTGCTGAAGAGACTCTAAATCTCATAATACGTGGCATTATGGGTGTGTTGGACATGTGAGCACAAGGACATTTAACTATAAAAGGAAGAATAACAGTTGCCAAGATCTGATGTTTTCTAAGCTGATGTGTCATTTCTTGCGTGGCTATTCACAATCGTTTCCTGGTGCAAGTTCCAAATTTAGGCATGAAGTCTACTGGTGTCGCAGACCACACGAGGTGGCCGTGAAATACTCTTCCTAAATGAAAAGCAAGGAGGCTTAGGAGCATCTTCTGTACATTGCATGCACACCATCTCGTAGCTTTGCTAGATCGTCGGCCTGCCGCGGCGTACATCCAAGAGGCAGTTAATTTTTCAAAGACGTCTAGCTCCACTTCTCATCAGTGTACTGCTCAAGAATAGCTTTGGCGAAGAGAGAAGCTGCTGGGTTAGCTGAAGAAGGGAAGCTGCAAATTAAGCATTTTCTATTCAGACCTGCTCCGAAGATTACGAGCTTGGTTCTGCAAGACTGAACCAGACCCAGCATAACTAGTAAGGGACGAGATGATATGGTTTAAAGGCATCCTGATTGGGTATTGTCCTGCCTTCCATCGCCACATGGGTCTGTGTGGCACACGATTCTTTGATGACAT
>NW_023596155.1:169956-199956 GCF_011947565.3 Pollicipes pollicipes
TTTTACATTCGGAAGCCGGCAACCCTGCCCAAGTTGTCAAGTCGACAGGTAATTCCTAACTTGCTCGAGTGTCCAACTCGGTTGAGTCACAGTCGTCTGGGGCGAGTTTCAGCATAGTGATGCGTCGCTTTGCCTTGTTTTCAGAGTACCGGCGAATCCAGGACAACAGTACAGAGGAGTCGGGGCCCAGCTGGTCCACGCTGAAGACCTCCGCACTCTCCAGCTGCGAGGAGGAGGGCGCCCACCGAGTCGGTAAGAGGGTAAGCTTACTGGCGGAGCTCTATCGCCGCGGACGACGCGCAATCGCCCGCTCCGGCCAATGATTGTCAGACGCTCGGTTTTAGCGTCGATGTAAACGGTCTGCATTTCACGGAGTGAAGTCGGCTTGCATTTCAATCGGCTACACAAGACACTTTTCGTGGTGCCATCAGCCGCAAAGTCGGTGAGCACCGAGACCTGTCGACGCCGTGCGCCGCTGGTAGCCCGTTGGCATTCCAGCGTGTTCGGGTTTCACGGAGCAATTCACTTACACTGGGCGTGTGCGGCATGATCGAAGGTCAGCCGCGCCGCCCTGTGCGGAGTACCGGCCCGCCTGGCTGACCTTCGGAGTCCCATCCCCTGTGCGGAGTACCGGCCCGCCTGGCTGACCTTCGGACCCTGTGCGGTGTTCAGAGTGTCGGGAGAGGACTTCCAGCTGCTCTTCGGAGGGCCTCGGCCACGCTCATTTATTTAAGAGGCGAAGGAATGGGTGCTTCGCTTAAATGAATGGACTTGTGAGTGACTGCGCAGCGGACATGGATGAGCTGGTTGGAAGAGAGAGAAGGCGAGGGGTCTTTTAGAGAGTGCGGTGAATGTGCGTGACGGATCGGGAGAGTGGGTGAATGACTGGTTCACGCCGGATGATTGAGGGAGTGAGCGAGTGAACGAATTACTGGTTGTCGCAGATGAGTGAGTGAGCAAATGACAGGTTGGTGCGGTTGACTGAAAGAGTGAGTGGGCGGATGAGCGAGCGTTGACCAAAATGCAGGTAATGAATGTGTGAATGAATGAATGTATGATCAAGCAGTAGCGATTTCGTAGACTAATTGCCAAAATTACTGAATGACTGTTTGCATGGGAGCTCATTCTCCACACCTCGTCAGAGCCGACGTCCGTCCCACCTCCCGTCTTCCGTTACAGAGGTCCTGCTCGAGTCGTATGGCCTGACAGGCGAGCTGGACACGTTGGACGAGGCTGTCCAGCTGTGCGGCGACGGCGCCTACCAGCTGGCCCAGGAGCAGCGCGACGTCCCCTGGAGCTTCATCGACTCCGTCTTCTTCTGCATGACGGTCGTCACAACCATCGGTGAGCTCCCTGAGGCATGCTCAATGAAGGACGAACGTAGATGTCAGCGGTCGAATGATGTTGATGTTAATGAACGAATGTTGATATTGATGTCCTCAATTGTTTGTAGCTTTGTGATTGTGTTCAAGGCAAGACACGCCTACATCCTCACCAGCATTGACCCGTGCGCTAAGTGTGCTTCTTTGCCATTTCAGATATCAATTTCTCAACACACAGATAAGGGCACTGGTACAAGGAGCGGCACACCTAGTATATTTGGTCTGAGGCTCCCCCTCTCCCTCCTCATAGCGTCGGTACACGTCATTCCGCATTCCTTGGGCAGCCGACGTCATTGACGACGGCAAGAACGACAGCCCGAACAGAACACGGGATGTTCAGATTCAAGGACAGTTTGGCTAATTTTACGCCCGTCACAGGCGGCAGGTCGGCTATTTAGGCTTCATAGGCTGCTGATGTACATAATCAGGCATGCAATGGCACAAGCAAAGTAGCTGCCGGGCCTAGACTATGAAAGTAAATTATTGATTGGCTATGCACATAAATAAAAACTATGCAATGAGATAAACAAAAGTGCAAGTCAAAATATAGAAAGAAGTCACGGATTAACTAAAAATGAGCCGTCACCTACTGCAACATGACCATGCAGGTCGAGGAAAAGTTATAGCTAGGGCCAGGTCAGGCTCACATTGTCTCGATGCAATGCATGCAGGTCATACTCTCAGGCTGCAATTTACTGTTTCAAACGCAATTTCGGCCAGCCACACACACACAAACACATCAATACAAACCCACGTGCAAATGAGAAGTACACGTTATCAACTTTGCACTCGGTGCTTTCGGGCATACCAAACGTTTCGCTGGACCCACGTCCGGCTTTTGTGGGCGGCTGCCTCAGCCGTGCATGGCCTGGCTGCGGCCACCTGAAACTGATGGACTTGAGAGGCGGCACGACGGTCCAGCGTGCGGGCGCAACCCGGTGTTGTGGGATCCGGCGTGTGGTCGCCAATCAGCCCCGCGGTGCGACCGGCACGTACCGGCGGCGGGGCGTGCTCAGAGCGTGCTGCGGGCGTGCTCGCCTCCCGTGCCGAGCGCCGGCCTTGTCACGGCACGTCCGGCACTGCCGCACGGCACCGTGACCCCGGCACCGTGACCCGGAGGACTGCTGCCGCCCGGGGCAGAGGACGGCGGTGCGGGCGAGACGCCGCCGCTCGCCAGGGGCAGCGCCGGAGTCCCTGTGCCATGTCCAGGCGGCGGAACGATGACAAATGCTTTAACGTGTGGTATGCACTGGGATTCAGGTTATGAAAAGAGACCGTAAAGTTGTTTTTTTCTGGAAGTTTTTATGACACCAGTCGCCAGGCCAGCCTTTTTCTGAGGCTTACGTAGGTTAAGGTATTTTTCCAGTAAGTTGCTTGTCAAAATGTAGGACGGGTAAAGACGTCCTTTGCACACTGCAGCATATTTAATAAAAGAAATGACCAATGCCCCGACATTGGCTCAATATTTCATAGTGGATGTCAGTTCGCCGCACAGCCTCTTTACAGATATGTCGAAATGGGTGCCGATAGCGCGGTGGGTAATCTACGAGTCTGGGAAACCAACGATACGAGGTTCGATATCTCGCGGCGCGCGCCCTTCCCGCCAGGGTAGGAGGCAGGCGACGCCATATCGCCCCGGTCACTGAGTTCGCTGCAAAGCTCCAATGACAGCTATACCAAATTCACCGGGCCACCATTCGAGCGTGACTGTTGTCAAAGGTCCTGGGATTACGAGCTCGTGAGCGCCACCCCGCCGGGATGCTTATCGCCCCACTAAGAATGAACAACTGGTCACATTGGGAAGGGATCTCAGTCTGACCCCGACGTCCGGCAGTCCAAACAGCAGAGTTCAGGAGCAGTTAGACGTAGTCTTCGTCGTGGGACGAGCGAAGGGAGAACAGATGCCATCATCACGTGGATGATACGTAATGACGCAGTCGAGAGACGTGAGAGAACGTGAGTTGTCGCCTTGAAGAACTTATTCTATACCTCGTCAACGTAAGTATTTCTTGAGTTGTTGAGTGCGTTTGCAAGGAACATTGTGCATATAGATAAGACTGTAGTAATAGCCTTATTCCTCGTATAAAAACGGGGATGGTGGATATATATATATATATATATATATATATATATTATATATATGCGTTGATATTACGGCTACACACCTTTATTGAAACTAAATGCATGTACTGATTTTCCCGTTTCGATAAAGACATAGAGGCGAAATATCAACGTATCTATCTCGCCATTCTTCTGTTTTTTTGTGAGGAATGAGATTATTCCAAAGACCTCGTCTTTAAAGTGCTCCTCTACCATCACCTGGAAGTAGCGCATGCGGGGACACGAGACAACCGACGGCAGCAGACGGGCGCTGCCAACTGCTCTGGTGGCCACTGTGCCCCGTTGCATTTCACAATGCCAGAATACAACCGTGCTCTCACAAAACGAGTGTGTGCAACCACCGAAATTAAGTAACGACATGAGGCCAACAAAACTTACTTAATCACAAATGAAAACCATCTAAATGGAGTGTCAATACGTGCAGTAAAATTTCAGTAAGTGATATCAGCAGGCAAAGGCACACTTATGCTTGGCACCCGCGCCCACCTTCACCAGCTATTGCTTAAAACATGGCAGGCTCTTAGCCTGACAAAACCGATAATCGACGAAATAACGGAAGTTGGAACTGTTTACTCGCTCGTTGGTCGTGATCATAGTGTTGTGAAACACGCAAATATCGTGCAAGGAGATCGGTCATGACAAGTTGCACCACACGCCTTTTCAGTTTCCAAGCCCGATATTTCTTGCCTTGGACCTCACCGTGACACATTCGACTCTGGGTTTGGAGACGAGGACGTTGACCGCCACCACCGTCGCACCGACGGGGTCGACGTGTGCCGAAATTGCTCTGTGACTTGTAGGTGGTACATCTGCCGACATGATTTCGCGTCGTAATCATCTCTAGGTACTGAAATCTGACATCGATCCCTAAAACGGTCTTAAAGTGGCGGATCCATGATTTTCGCACACTAACGCCTGGCAGTTTGTCAACATCGACCCAGATCTTTGGCAGTCCGATCGTCCGCTGTGCATTTTTCAGAATGCGGTGGCTTGATGTGTTTACGCCGCCCGTTCGTCGACATCTGGACCTGGCTTCGATCAAACTGTAAATTTTCCGTTTTCCATGCCAATCGAATGGGGAAGATGGAATTATAGTGATAAGGCAACGTTGCAAGGGAACGCCGCCTGGCCAGTCAGTACGAATGCAAATTCCTGGAAAATATTGCGAGACTGCTTTTGAATCAGTGTATTTCTCGTTACTGACATTGCACCGCGCATCGGGATGCATGATGCAGATGCGTAGGTTACGAACGGTCCCCGCGCAAGCGAGCGGACGCAAAGGTTACAGATACAAACCCATCGAAGGTGTGCCTACCCAGAGCTAGCCAGCGGCCGCCGAGGCTGTACCACTTCCGTTCGGTTCCGCCCGACCCGTGGCCTCGCTCATAGTAACAGCCCATTCAGGATGTTAGTTCCAGCTACCAATGGTTCTTTCCCTTTAAGCAGGGCGCCAAATTGTAACACATACTCCATAAACATTGCTGTGAAAGATCAGTCGGACATGAACCTTGGACATCGCCAAAATCCTTCAAGATGTGCTATGGATGGCCAGATTTCGTCGGCTGGGGATCGATTACACTGCTGTCATGTGCGCCAGACTAGATGCAGTCGTCTAACGGCGGAAGCAGACAAGCCTATCCGTCTTATGATGAACACTGGCATCCAGACAAACCCTGGAGCCCAGAATATTGCAATCTACGAGGCCGAGATAAGCCAATGCACCAATTCTAAAGCAGAGGCGGATGCAGAAAAGACATCGGGGAGGGGAACACTTCGTCTTTTTTCGGAACGGTCTACATCGGTTACGTGCGTGAAATAACTTCTTATGCGATTGCAGGTCTAGAAATTCGAGGATGCGAAGGAGCCATTTACGGCCACTTCTGTCTCTACTACTCTGATATCGGTTCCCGTCCTATCGTTGCTCGTGCAAGTATTTGATCTTTACGTGCAGCGCCCAGGGTTATCCATCTTGTGGGTAATTGGTTGACACTGTTGCTTGGATGATTTTATATCCTCCAATGGTCAACGGGACAAGTGGAAAATCTATAATTACGGGACCAAAGCGGCCTTGGTAATGGCTTTTCGGTGTTCGCTCCACCATGCTAATAAATAGATAAACCAACTCTCGCCATCCCAGGCTTGACCCGGCGAATGGCTGCCATTCCGTATCTGTCTGCGACCGCGCCTGTTCTCTGTACGCGTGACGTAATTAGCGCTCGGGAGGAGCGGCCACAGCACGCCATGGCCGCGGCACTCGGCCAATGCCACGCGCCTACAGACCAGCGCGCTGCCTGCCCATTGCAGCCGCCTCTCTCGGGATGCGGGAGGACGTGCGGGGGGCCTGGCCGCCGGGTCAGTGCGGTCGTGATCCTGTGCTGCTGAGGGTCTGCCCTCGAGACACTGCGAGGCCTGTTGCACACATTAGGACATAAATGGTCCGTACAGTGTCAAACACGTGATGAGAGGGGGCTATTTCACCGGAGAAGATGAGCGCCACAGAGCTTCAATACAACGCATCACAATTTTCCACACATGCAGAGACTCACACAAACCCAACGACCGTCGCCAGTAACCTTAACGCTAAGGCTAAGGTCAAGGCGCAGGGGTGAGGTTGTGCGCGCATCTCGGGTTACGTCACGCGGGGTGTTCACCTTGCGTGGGATGCGCCGTTGCATGTCATCCCTCACTTTGCGCGTCATATACGTCCCTCCAACTGTGAGAGGCCCGCACAACTTACGGCCAGCCTCACGGAATACTTGTCTCGGCTCACCTGGGACGGCTCCGGCACAGCGATCTCGGCGACTCAGCTGAGTGTAATACCAGCTTTTGTGCAAGCGGGGTAATCTCCATTCCTTGAAAACGCTTTGATAGCTAGCGCCAGCTGACGGTTGGGCGGTTACTAAGAATAAGACACACAAGTTGTTGCTATTGGCACTCAAAACAGGCTTGATGACTGTAGTGCCGAATTTCATTCAGTGCTACTAAACATCTGTTATCAATACTCAAATTAGTTCTCATTTAATCTGTCGGATGCCATTTAAAAAACGTTTGTCGATTCCGCGGTTCTTTATGTGGGCCTACGAACTGATGCAACGTCTGACAGCTGGGGCATCAACGTTTTACAACATCCACGTATTACTGAGCTTAGCTTTATGCAGCTCACGGGCAGAATGGATCCCGCAGACGGAGTGATGACGACAGCGCAATCTCACAGACTGTGCGTTCAAACTCACCAATCTGTGACGACATCACCCGAAGAGCTCGGTGGAGCCGCGTGTCATCCGCGGTGGCTCTTCTCTGCCGACCACAGGGATCTGTATCTGCAGGCACCATCGCCCCGCAGCGAGATGCAGCATTGCGCTCCGTACTCACGCTCAGCACTAACGCCAGATAATATCCCACCCCACCGGGCACACTTAGCTAAGCTGTGGTCAAATGACAGGATACGATCGTATCCTGTCACGACTGAGGCGTTTGCCTAGAAAAAAATCCGTTCCGCCTAGGTCCGCTTAGAGCAGAAAAATCGAGAGCGTACAGTCACGTGTCTGCCGTTGCATGCCGAGAATGGCCTCACAGAACATACACGCGTCCACACCCTGCGCCAGATCATGGGCTCCGCCTCGGCCTGCCTCACCGACGCTGAGCTCGAGTGAGCGAACCTCGTCCAGGCAGGGAGTCCATCTCCCACGGCGTCATGAACTTCCGCTGATGCTCACCGAAGCGAGCACGAGCATCACCCAGCAAGTGGTCCAACGCTGGAAAACAGCTCCACTCGGAAGCAGCCTCCGACCGCGTCAGCCTCAAAAGTGAAGGACGTGGCTGCGCCGCGGGGTGTGCTTCGCCAATCTGCGACACGCGAACGGCTTATTTTCACACCTGCTACTGCTTTCATACATACCTCTGCCTCTGAGAAGATGTTGGAGAATTTTGCATCGCTGGATCCGAGCCTCTCCAGCTCTTCCACGACTTCGTTGATAAGGTGCATGGTTGTGACCAGGTCAGCACCATTCCCTTGCAGAGCTCTGCACAGCGGCAGTAGCCGGCCGGACAGCTTCAGCAGAACATGTAGGCTGAACATCAGTTTCGGATGTCCGCAGTCCTGTCCGATGTAAAGCAGCTCCAGAGCTTACCCATCCATCTTGCCACTCAGTCACCTCCTGTAGGGCTGCGGTAATGGCGGGCAACTGTTCCACGAACCTCTCTATTGCAGTATGCCTCTCCACGAACCTCGTGGGGCAACATCTCCAGCTGCTTGAGCTGACATAGAGCCCGACTTCAGTCTGCGCGCGACGCAAAGCCTCGCACCGTTTCGCTTCACCAGTCACAAACGTCACCGTGACTTCAAGAACGCCGAGAGCGTTTCTGATACCCGTCCTTGGTCATCTTAGATGTCGCCAAGCTGACAACACCGTGGGAGGCGTAGTAAAGGTAATTCGCTTCTAAGGCGATACTCTTTATTTCTGGTACGACCTCCCATGCCCTCTCTAGACATAAAAAGCTGGTCCTTTGTAAGACTGAGCAGCAAGCGACTCCGACGCAGGTTTAATTCTGATGCTCTCTTCAGTACAATTTATCCGAAGTTAGCCCCGCTCGTTCTCTTCTCACCATCGACATCCGTTTCATCACCGAGAACATCCAAGAGGGCCACAGGGTCCTCCCAGAAAACCACGCCATGCCCCTGTCTCAGCTACGTAGCGAACACTGAAAGCGCCACCATCTCCCTGCTGGTGTGATCTGTGGTCTCGTCTGCACTGATGCCCCAACTGGGAGACTTGTGGCAGCGCAGCACAGCGAGTTCCTTGAAAATGTTGCTGTATTCTTGCAAAACCTCATTTTGCGTCGCCTTTGACGCACACGTCGCGTTTCCCGGAGTCATTTTGAGGTGCTGTGCTAAATCTTTGTCCCCGGCATGAGTTTTGAACCACACGACCATGCAAAAACTGCCATCATTTTTCTCTGGGAAAGCTCCTGACGGATCAATCCTACCAACATCTCGGTGGCCCCGAAGGGCAAAGTTTTGCAGGGCAGCAAGCTCAACGGTGTCTACGACCGAAGACAGCGCAGGCCCGGTCCACGGCGCCTCGCTTCTCATGGCAGCATCGGCCTGTATGAAGACCTGTTCTACGTTCCTGCCCTTGACAGAAACTCCCCGGCGCGAACGCCGCTGTCCTTTTGGTAGCCACGCTCATTGTGCAGGCTCAGATCGCATCTAGCGTCCGTCTGGCTCTTGAAACACTTCAGAGAGTGATGGACTAACTTGCCCATCACTTGGCCGCTGTTGCCACGTCCTTCGCCCTCCCCACTTAACCAAGCAGCTGACAGATGGAGTGCCAGAACCCGGTCTTTTCTGTGTGCCGTGAAATAGCAGGCCACTTGCATTGCTCGATAAGTTCCTTGTTGCATTTCCTTGGGCAAAGAACTTTGTCAACCACGTGCCGACATGCCGGGAAACCCTGGCAAAGGGCAGGAGCCCATCTGCTTTGCAATCCATCACGACGATCGACGCCAAATCCGACCACTTCGATGCCAACCTGCTAATATCCTTTTGGTCAGCTTCCTCGGAGCATCCTGGAGGTCATATCTGTAGATCGATGATTGACCGGCAATGTTAGTAGCACCATTCTTCGTCTCAGGGGCTTCAAGGTTCTTGACTTGCCCGGCCTTAGATAACGTGCGGGATCGCAGTTGGTGACTTACTCCCAGCTGCAGGTGACAACGCACCAAAAAGTTGAACAAAAACCTGCGTACTTTTCCCCGCCTGCCCTGAACAGAAGTGCCTGGCGACTCTTTCCTTTTTTCCACCGTTGCTTGGATGTTATGAAAAGGTCACAAAGAAGATCAGGAGTAACGTGCGGTCCGAGAGGAGACAGCAAAGTCACAAGACGATCTATCTGTATTTATTGATAGGCAAGGCAGGGTACGATGGGAGGAAGGGGAGGGCTTGACCGGATGTTAACACAGAACAGCCAAACCTCGCTGTTTATTCAATATTGTATTTGTGAATCATTTTATCTATGCCCGACACCGTACTAAACAAAGTCTTATTTCACAATGACATCCCATTAAGTCCTCCCTCCCAAATTAGGTACAATGTGAACTGTTACTTTTGGGCCCACAGCGCGCAATGCGGCGGCTGAAAAGGCCCCCCGGGCTTCATGCTGGCTTGATTGGATGGGTTTCGGGGTTTTGTCAGCTGTTTGCGTGGGCAGTGTGTTGTATGTTTTGTGGACTACTTTTCTCACGCCCAATGTACAAGTAAATCGCACACTCTGTGCAAATCACTAGACTACACTTAAGTGTGGCTGACCATTGGGAACGTGGCTCATGAGCACAGCTTCAAGCTCATCACTTAAGCGTAAAAAAAACAAGGTTGAGGTACCTGAAACTGTGATTTTGGCTCCATATGGCCAGTGGGTTCAAAACTTTGATCGACTTTCGCAAGATTTCTTAAAAATTATCTTACAGGGCAGCTGTGAGCTTTGATATTTGCATTACAGGAAGTCAGACCTTTCAGAGGTGGCAGTTGCACTCCCCAATCCCACACAATGCATTTCCAGCAAACCCTCCCCTCACCCTAGTCTGTCCACACACAGGAAGTTAATTCGGGATCAGTTCGATTCGCGTCAAGTGGGTCAAAATGTCCCACACTTTATCAAACACAGCTAACTCATGACATCCAAACATGAAATGTGCCGTTTCCACCATCTCGGTTTGAAGTGCCGCAACAGTCTATTTTGTGTTCGTTCCGCCTTCCTAAGTATGACTTCACCGCATATGGACGGAAATCAGAAACGGGTAGCTTACTGTGGATGGACTTTAAGCAACTAATCTGCCTCTATTCCGTTTCCCTCCTGTTTCATACGATCAACATTTCAAGAATGATAGTTTAACAATCAGATCAGCTTGCAGCATCTTAAGATAGTTTCATACTGTCGATAGAGAGCAGATCTATGACCTTCCATTTCGACTCCCCGCCCCTTTTATGGCATGCGTTGCGCGCCACGCTCCCGTACCAGACGGGTCCGCGACTACTGGACCTAATACCAATGAGGCTGACTTAAATGTTCCGGTGAAATTACCTTCACATTGTTCCCCTTCTTAATCTTTACCGTGCTTCTCTTTACCCCCCCCCCCCCCCCATCAGCCAACGTATGCCATGGGTTGGGCCGACCAGTTTTGTAGTCCTCGGTGATGTGCAATAAGTTGAAGTGACCAGGAAATAGTGCAAAAAGTTGTTTAAATTGCCGCCGTGACCCAAACAGATCTAACAACCTTGCTAGTTAAAACATTATACAGAAATAGAAAAAAAACAGGTGATTAGGAAAAAAGACACCCGGCGCAAATAGCACACAATGAGGCGCTTCACCACATGAACAGTGAAAAACAGTTGGGGAAAAATATTCCCCAACCTAAAATAACGCAGAAAGGCGTCGACCAGAGCAGCAAATAGCAGACTGAAACCGCTTATTAAAAACTGGAACATTGCCTTTGTGCACCAGTGTGTCGACCAGTGCGCGACATAAGCCAAGGTTGAGGAAAACGTGACCAGCGCGATTGGTTTGTAAAGATGCTGGCCAAAACAGCGAGGTAACATGGACATTAAGCTAAAGCTCTGGGAGGGGCAAACATAGTTTTTCCCGGGCGACTTTAGCTTGGAAAGGGCAGCTGCCCATTTTGCTCGCGCCCCCGCCTTGGGTCCTCCTAAGGTTCTAGTTGTTGGTATATAATATTTCAATAGTTGGTACTAAATATTTCACAAAGTGCATTTAACTGACGCGTGGTCCATCGCCAGGGTATGGCCACATTTCGCCGTCGTCGCCGGGCGGCCAGATCTTCTGCATCGTGTACTCGCTGCTCGGTATCCCGACGAGCGGCCTGCTGCTGGCCGGCCTCTCCGACTTCTTCTTCGCCGGCAACCTGCTCAACTTCTACGACTTCCAAATGGCAGCGGCGATACGGCGACTCGAGGTACTGCCGCCCCCGGCCGGGCGCGCCGCGAAGCATGTCAACGATCCTGACCCACTCCGCCCGGCGATTTGCGAGCGGCGTCGCTGCCCGACGATCGCTCGTCGGTTTCGACGATGCCGGCCACAGCCGTCCCGGCCACATGCTCCAGCGACGCCGGGCCTAGCGGCGGCGGCCGGGAAGCCTGATGTATGGCGTTGCTGGCGACGGCTGCAGGTTTTTGCTCAGTTCGTCCTTGCTGAAACTGGGTCATTGGGCGGATACTAGAGTTGTTCCGGCCAGTGCCGGAAATTGCAGGACATTGAGGCATCGGTCTCGGGACTCCGTGATTTGTAGAGCCCGTCAAGCTTGTCTGACGATTTGTCTCCATCGGGTAGTTTCTGAACACCCACGAAGAGCATCTCTGAGCTTTGCATATTGGAACTGTCGTCATGCATGCAGTATCACGCAGTTCCCTTCTCGCCGAAAGGAGGCTGCTCGCGCGCGCTCGGTGCTGTTTCTTTTAAACATGAGGCAGCCAGCAAAGTGCTGGCTGTCTTATGCATAAAAAAGCAAGTTCCTTCTCTAAAAACGCAGGTTTCCTCACTAAGCTACTCTCCACGCGTTGGACACGAGTTTTTTTTTATTTTACTGCTTTGCACTTCAGCGCAACCGCTCAGCACGTTAGACACCCATATGTGGCTTTATCCCGTCGTCCTATGTTTCAGCCCAATCATTCGCTGTGTCCAGGATGGTGTATTACGCTAAATGCTTTGGATCAGCACAACATATTTCGGTAACTGTTGACCTGCATATTCACCGCTGAGTATGGTTTACTACAAGTGTTAATTCACCTTTTAACGATTTCCCTTAGTGTTAGAGTCGTCGGCCTAGATACATGACGCTATAATTTCTCCAAACATTTTGCTATCTTTTGGACACTGTCCGCTGGTGGCATTCTTGTCACCAGCTCCGACAATGCCAGATATGACACTGTTCCATTGGGGCGACTGGACTGTAACTTGCGAGTGTTGCATCACTTCTCTCTGAAGCGCTCAGCCTGATCACGCGTGAGGCCGCACGACGAACCGGTCTTGGTCCAATCCAGCTTCCGAGAAATGCTCCGTCCTCAGCGGCCTGACCATGCACTGAGCCCTGCTTACAACGTGCCATTTTTACTTCATGCCGCCTATGTTAGATTTTTGCTGTTCTCAGCAGGAGTATTACGTTGCGCGATATCTCCAGGTGGTGGGTGTTTGCGTTTCGCTATGCTACCACCGGTCATAAATTTTCCTGCAGCGTGACAGAACCTCTCATGAGGCCTCAACGCACAACGCAATTATTTCTTGGAAGAAATGCCGCGTGAAAAATGGACAAAAGCTCCCTTTACCATAAGTCTAGCTACAAAAGCTCAGCAAGTTGCATGACCTCATTACCCAACTGACGTGCGCGCTTCAGTTTGTGTAGTCAGCAGAGGTCCCTGGATTGACGCCTTCGGAAATCCGCTCTGACACAGAGAAAGTCTGCTGTGACACAGAGCGGACTTCCGAGCGTTCTTGGCTACTGGGTGTTTGGTGCTGAAACTTCCCGCGAAAGACGTTTAAGAGCGTATGTGTTCACTGGGATCATCGGGTCCAGCGATAACTGTCGTCCCCCGCATTTACCTTTACTTTTACCATACGCGTTTTAACACCAGCACGCATGCGAGAACGCTTTCCATAAAAAATGCACTCCGCTCGTCATCTGAACAACGGCGGGTTTTTTGTTTCATGATAGCCTAGAACTTGTGAAATGGAAACTGGCGTCGAGCTTTTAAGATAAAGCGGTGGAAGCGGGTGAAATCCCGCTTGTAACATGCGTTTCGTTTCCATCGTTAGTTGCAAATGCAGACAGTCTTGCCGTTTTGCACCCAGTGCTAGCTTTTTGCTCGATATGCAGTCCTGCCTTGTAGAACAAAGGGCACTGCTCCCCACCCAGCCTGTGATGTTGATGTGTTTGCTGGAGTTGCACGGCGTTCATTTGCCACCCGTCCGTGTGTGCCGTGCAGATGGAGCCTGGCAGCCTTCACCGCCATCTACCTGCTCGTGGGCTTCCTGCTGTTTTGTTTTTGTGCCGGCCATCGTGTTCTCGTGGCTGGAAGACTGGAACTACCGCGAGGCCGTCTACTACGCCTTCATCACACTCTCCACCATCGGCTTTCGGAGACTACACAGCAGGTTCGAAACATCGCTTGGAAGCTAAGTGCGGAGGGGGGTCCTTCTCGTCGTTGAAGACCGTCGCTAATAGACGACTGCGGCGAATCGGATGCGGGCCTGCCAGCATCGAACACGCCTTTTACAATAACAATGTGTAGCGTAGTAACGGAGTGGTTTCGTAACCTGCTCGATCCGTTCCCATAAATGCAAACGCGCCATAGACGTTTTCCAGCATGCTGAAGACAAACGTCTCGCAAACCAAGCAGTGCACTGGCACACGGCACGGTTCCCCACGCGCGATTTTCCCCGCGCGGTGTGTGTCCCGAGAGCGGCGGCGCGCGGGTGGACCCCAGAGGAGCGTCGTCCCGTCACCCTGATACCACACGGGCGGGCCCGCAGGCACGGGAGTGGGGGAGGGGCATGGGCTGACCTTCGCCGTCCCGGCGAGACCACAGGCGGTTGTGGTGCGGCAACTACTGACTCTCAGGCACTTGCGGTCATGCTTGGCAGATGCACACTGTGCATATGAATACAGCTTCGATACTCCCAAACGGCGCCATATGCCGCTTGAATAGAATCAGTCTGTCCAAACAGCTGTGCTCTTGATCCGCATCGATTACAGCGAGCCCAGCTTAATCATAGTGCGCTCGTGGTATGTGGGCTGTAAGGGCACGTGCAAGTGTTTTCTCCCCCTGAAACATCACCCCACCAGCAGCGTGAACGGCTGCCTGGTGCAAAGGACAATCCATTTGAAATTGGCACGCGCCACGGCACGGGCGAGCATATGCTTCACAACTTGTGACGCGATAGGCTTGGGGTGGAAGCAGTCAATCCAGTTTGTACTACCGTATGATTATCGATGGAATTGAAGAGGACAGGCTCGTCGATAACGCTACCCGGCAGACATTGTAATTTTGCTTTCCAATATCAACTTCGATTAAAATTCATGAAATCCGGATTGCGAACGAGCTGAAACACCGCTTGAACCTGCCTGTTGTGAAAGTGCCTCTTTCCAAAGCACCTGGCGTTATTTCTCACGCGGAGACCCTTTCCCATGCGGGGACAGGCCCGACCAATGCTCCGCATCTCACTCTCGGTCATGTCGTCGTTCATGGCGCGACAGCTGACGCCCAGCAGCTGCGCCTACAGTCTCTGACATAACGTCCTGTCCGCTTGGCAGCGGTCGCCGCCGACGACGCCTGGACGACGGTGTACAAGGTGTTCGTTATGGTCTGGATCCTGGTCGGGCTTGGCTACTGGGTGTTGGTGCTCAACTTCCTGCAGAAGACGCTCAAGTCGAAGGAGGTGATGAAGACGCTGAGTCGACCTCACGGCTGATCGCGCGCGAGGCCGAGGAGCTGCGCCACGTCCTCTCGGACGTCGGCCTGATCCACCGGGACGCTGTCTTCATCCCGGAGCACTCTAAGACGGCGCTGAACCTGATGCTCAGCATGAGCAACACGCTGGCGGGCACGTCCCACGCGGGCAGCCCGGGCGAAGCCCCGCCCCGCTGGTGTGCGCGGCATTCACTCGATCGGCGACAACCTGCGCAGCCAGAGCTTGCTGGCGGCGCTGATGGCCTCCATGCCGCCACCGGCCGTCACCGCCGCCGGCCGCGAGGAGCCCGAGGAGGGCATGGTGAACCTCGGCTACCTCTCGGACGGCACGCCGAGCGGGGTGGTGGCGCCGGCGACCGACGCGCGCGCGGAGGAGGCACTCGCCGACGCGCGCGTGGAGGAGGTGGCCGTGGACGTAACAGTGCTGGGGGAGGTTGGAGAGTGGACAGGAGCGGGTTCGAGGTGGAAGCGGGCGGGGTTGGATGTGGCGGGGGGCGAAGACGAAGGGGGCGGAGATGGAGGAGGCGGAGGCGGGCCGGGGTGGAGGCGTTGGGAGCGGAGACGGCGGGGGGCGGCTGGCAGAGACCGCGACCTTGCAGGCAGCGTTCGAGGAGACGGCAGAGGGGGCAACGAAGACGGAGAGGGCGGCGGCTGAGCAGACCATGGCGACAGCACCGCCCCCCCCCCCCCCGTCAGCGTAGACACTTCGCCCTCGTCACTCCTCCCTTTAGTTGGGATGTCAAGTGGACCTGGGCCGCAGCACCCTCGCACATGGTGCACTGTTGTGGTGCTGCACATTTTATATACTGATATTGTTGGATGCGACAGACGCCGGTGTCTGGCTAGACTTCGCGTGTTACACTCGTTAGTGCTGTGTTAGCCGGTGGGGTAAGCTACGTTTACGAGGCTTAAAGGGCCTTTCCAAGGGTCAATCAGATGACCTGATTACCTGACAGAAAGCATTCCAACTGTTCGAACGCTGCTGTAAAACTAAACCTCGGACAGATGTCCATGCCGGAACAATCGCACAGGCCCACATGGCCTGTGGAACCATAAGTTGCTAGTTGCGGTGAGTTTCAAACAGATACGCACGAGAATGGGTTACCGGATTCTAAATCGTTTTGAGTGGCATTTTTGGCATTCCTGCAGTTGCGGAAACATGGCTGGAGAATGAGAAGGATTCCTCCGCTACAGTGAACAAGTCGTGGCAATACTTTGCGTTATTTCCTGTATAGTTTGGTCTTGTTTCATTGCATCGGTGATCCTATAAGGGCTGCTGAAATGGGTTTAGGGGTGTGTGCCGTCCAAATCACGCAGCCATCGTTTCGCCATAGCTCTACGCTTTTTCTTTTTTGCAGCCGTTAATTAATATCTGTAATGGGCAATCTTGGAGCATACACAACATTTAAGCGAGATATTCATCGTGGTCCTCTCGCAGCTGTGCGCGAGGACTTCACTTCGGCCTCGCTCAAAATTGGTATACAAGTTGGCGTGGTGAAACGACAAAGCTTACTGCAAACATCGACAAGCAGACCATTGGTTTACCTGGATTGTGGTGGTTAGAACGTACCGCGCCAGTTATGGCTATGCAGGACGTCACTAGAAGTGAGTGTTTATTTTTTAAATAGCGGACGGTACTAAGCCATTTAACGAGAAGTGAACTGATGGAAGTTTTAGCATGCACGTTACTAGACCGCGTGATATGCTACTTGTCTATAACTACTTCGTTAACACAACTTCGTATAAAACTGAGTGACGAAGTAAACGATATTTTCCTAAAGCTGAAGTGTGGAAAGGCTACTATGCGAAACGCCATAAGAAAGACATTCAAACCATGGCGAGACGTTAAATTGAATTCGTGTGATAATTACCTCATCCTGGCATAGTTTTTTTCCTCAAGACAATGTTTCAACCTCTCGTACCACTAATTGCAACGCATTTTGGTCTACTGACGTGTGGCGAAGATAACGCTACATGTATATTTGAAAAAGCAAGGCAAATGAAAAAAATACCGCTTCATAGCAGGTGATTAGCAGGAGATACAAGCTCTTACAATCTCTTACAATCAATCTCTACAATCTCTATCTCAATCTCTTTCGTCTCTTTTCGCACAATCTCTTTCGTCGCGGCAGGTTACTGCAAGTTGAGTTTTCGAGAACCTGAAAGAATTTCACCAGAGCTGATGCTACCGACCAAACCGGCCCCGTCTGATCTAATTACATGTGATAAGTACAAAAAGGTGGCATACTCCTTTCAGCAAGCGACCGCATGCGTTCGACTTGACCACTCGATCGCTGGCCACCGTCTTCATACCCTCCGTCAGTCTCACCAGCGCCTCAGGGATAATCAAGTTGTTGAGGTCGATTTAGTAACACGGGTAAGCCGAGCCATTTTGACGTCATCGGATGGCCTCGGGCATGGCTTGACATGCAGGCGACTACCGTCGCTTTACGCAGCCCGGAAGACAAAGCTTCGGGCCATCTCAGTGCGCATCCTCGGCAGTCCTAAAAAGGCTATCGGTGGTTCCACGCTTGACACTGTTTGTCACTGCATCGCGGTACAGCGCAAGCTCTTCCAGAGCTATCAGTGAGCGAGACGTATAAGATGAAGCTTTGGCTACTTTTACGTTTTACCAACTCCAAGTTTCAATGGCTGGATTATTTACGGGTCGTCTTGCACGCTTAAACCGACACCACTCCTCCCGCTGGGAAGCACGGGGCCGAACCACTGCTCATGCCAATGACGCGGAAGACATTACGACGCTTTCCACACAGTTGGCTCACAACGAGATGCTGGGTAGCGCGCCTGCACGGTTGTAGGACTCGAGGTATGCGGACGACTTGAGTGTGCCACTGAATTAATGCATGAGTAACAGCCATGTGGTGGCTGCACGACGCTGAACTATACCCGAGAGCACGGCGCGAAGAAGATCACGGACTCAAAACGCAATACTACCGAAGGCGGCTCAGGGAGCTGGATGAAAGGACAACGTCTGTCGATCCAGCAGCAAGCAGCCGTTGTCCAGTTTGTGGTCTGCAGTCCGGGAGCGGGAGGGGGAGGGGGGGGGGGGGGAAGGGGGACATGGACAACTCACTTTTCGTCAAAATGGGGAGCATTGCACCTGAGAAACACTTTTCAACTTCTGTCGTGTTTAGGAGGTGGTCGCAGGAGATTCCGACCTACTTCGGATGTTCATCATGGCACGACGCTAACAATTTCTGATTGGTTTTAGTTTCCCGCACCGGATACGGTGTCGGGATAATGCGGGCTTCATGTGTAATTCCATGGGGCTGGATATGACAGGTACAGCAGCATATAGACTACTTGGAAGCTTGTAGCAACGATTTTTGAGATAAAATGTTCACGAGGGCCTTTCCAATAACTGGAGGCATCTCAAAACAGATCCGGTTTCTCCGTGTGAGGTGTTTTCAGCCCCCAACTCGCCCAGTACCAATAGTTAAGACGAACAAGCATGTCTGAAACAAACCCGGATAAATTACACACAAATGTATAGCTTGATCTACCATTGTCGACAAATGCAGAACGTTCTTTCAACCGTGTTGATACTAAATGTGCCACGTTGGGAGAAGGCTTACCACAACAAGGACCCAGACATGATTATATGTTAAACCCTCCCGCATCTTGGGAAAATATACCACCTCCCATGTCTTGGAAAACATACGTAAAACCATTCAATAACTTTACACGTCATATAGGTGAGCAGCGCTCATGAATCAACCAGAATTGGCTGCTTTTATCTAGGAATTTTTTTAGTCGCTGAGCACTGATGCATCTGAAATGGGCCTGGAGCTAGCTTTTTTCGTGACCTTTTAAGCCTTGAGTCCAAACCTTTGATTGGACGGATCTCCGGGATCAGAACCACAGCTAAGCGGCGCTTGTTGCGTGGACTCTAACTCCAACCCCGATAGGGAAATTTAAACCCACCGGAGCAATTTTAGGGCGAAAAATTGAATGTCACGTGACATGACGCTCGACATAGCCTTCATATCGCTAACGTCAGCTGCCCTTCAGCGCGGCCGCTCCCACCAGCCGCAGGTCATCCCAGTCAGGGGCAAATGACGACCGTTTATAGCAGCTTAAACCTACGCCACCAGGGGGGGGGGGGGGGCGACGAATCCGAGGACGACCCACCTAACCAACTGAGCTACCGGAAAACACCTGCCCTTGTCTCAGCCCGGTACCAGGACACAGCCGCTTACCATGCCAAGCGCGGATGACACGGCCACTGTACTGTCCCCAGAGCTTATCTCTCATGGACGGGAATGAGAGTGCCGACTGAACATGAGCCATGTTGGACGTGCACAGATTTAATCGGTGGTATACCGCGGGCATCGCGCATGCGCCACCAGACGACGCCTCGCGTCAGGCGGCGACTCCCGAAATATCGCTAACAAATCGCTGCCTGGGCAATATCCAGCATTTAAGACGCTGCAGATTGCGCTCAGAAAAACCTCACGCGTCCCTGAGCCTGTCCTTGAGGCTGTCCGGAGAAAAACTTTCCTTGAACTTTTCAGCAAGCACCTTTTTGGCGGAGTATCTCCAAACGAGCCATCGTCAGGGCACCGTGGTACGGAGCCCATCCAGGCGTGTCAGCTGATCGCAAACGAAGCACTGCAGCACGCTATGACCTGTGCCCAGCACAGCAACACTCATCATGTCAAATAGATCGCCACGTGTGGTCGCGCAGAGATGATAGATGAGTCGACCGATATACATCATAGCCGACGCTTTTCGTTTACGGCGGGCTAGAAGGTAATTGGACGCCTAAAAACAGCCTCGCAGGCCCTCAATGGCTGTTGACCTAAGATGTGGATCAAGTAGATCATCTCTGACAACCCGCTGACTGTTCACTTTGTCGGCAGACAAAGGCGGGTTTTGGCCCCATTTGCTGACCAATCAACTTGTGAGGCCCTGGACGGTTGCCGAACTCACTGCCCACCGATGAGACCCCTTTACCCTAACAGATTCTTTGAAGGTGCCTGCATCTAACAGGGATAATTAAGGAGCCCCCATGCACACTCTGATCTCCAATATGCGGCTGTGAACAGTAGGGCAAACGCCCCCGGAAACATGAGAAGAAGCTCGGCCAGTGAGACAACTTTGGCGGCGTTGGGTGAGAAATGCTTGCGGACGCGAGTGATATCGGCACGTTGATGTAACCAACACTTAAGTTAATGTAGACAGTCGCCTTTAGGAACCCACGCAAGCACTACTTCAACATCAACGTCAACAACTTCAACTCAGCCGTCAATCGGTTATCGGCGGACATCGGACTCAACTCGTCATCAGCTTCAACATCAACATTGCGATATCACGACGAAAGTCTGACAATTTAGAAGTCAGAACAAAATAACTTTCAACAAATTGTGTCTTTGATGATTGTGACTAAGGTAATGGGAAAGGTGCAACTACTCTTGATGAAAAGTGCCACAACAAACTGGGGCACTTGCCATTCTTGCGCACAATTTCATAATTCAGTCCCTTTTGGTACATTGCCAAAGCTGTTGTGTTTGAAGCTGGTTTCGGAAAACATGCATTGACCGCTTCCGGGTCGAACACTGACCCGCCTGTCAGCTGAACACTGCTGAGTCTGCTTAGTGATTCGTGGGACGATAAACTCCCAGACAACCAACAGTAAAGAACCGCGACTTTATCTGCTCTGGTCGTCCAGAGTTCTCATCAGTCCTACGAGTGCCCCCCAAAGCTGGCGGATCAATGGCTTGTAATCGGCGGGCTGGACGCACACATCAACCTACGCCTTTTAAGGACACGATATCCGTTCTCTTGCTGCCGGGATTAGTTGGTCTTGTGTAGCTTCCACGCCGGGTCATCGAGATCGGGACTCGGTTTTGGTCCGTGTGGTTCATCTTTTGTTATCAGCATGTTTTACGTGTCTGGTTTTTAACCGACATCGGAAGGTATTGATTAACAATTGTCTGCAAATTCCAACGCATCAAGAGAACTACGTTTGGTCGAAACACTTACACGCAACTGTTAACAAACATAAGCCAACCAGACCAAAAAAGCAAACAAAACAAGCAAACAAACAACAAACTGTGCTTATTGCCGCTGGAAAACTGCACAAGACTGTCACAGTGGATATAAATACATCATCTTTCAGCAAGCGTAATGGCTGGGTCGGGCCAAGCCGGGCCACTGAAAATGATTACTCAATCATAGCTGACTGACTACATTAACACTTGAACCATTCTGAAACTTACCTCGCACTCCTAGGCTACTTAAAGGTCTTGGAGCCAGTGCAACGGCTTCCGTGTTGTTACTTTTTGCTTGTCCTGAGAACAATAGGGCCGCGTTGGAACTCCGCAGTGGGCGCGGATCTATTTGCGTTTGATAATGACTCTTGGCAGACACGGATTTTTTTTTACAATTTATGCGCCTTACATTTTGAATTTTTCAACGCCCGTTTCTCCGAACTCACAGTATTCTTTTGCCTTTGGTGCTCTCGGATCACCCGATGGGATTGCGTCCCGGTGTTTTTGAAACATGGAACACATTTGCACGCATTCGGTGTGATTAACAGACACCTCCGCTGCGTTGTTCTGGCCACGGTGCTGTGGATGGCTCCGTCCAGTTCGGAGCCCAGTTTCGGGGCGCAGCAACCATCGCCACCTGGCGGCAGGGATGGCTGGGGCTGGTGCGGGCGCCAGGGCGTGGCTAGGACTGTGCCCCAGGGTCACGGCCACCAGGCGGCGTCCAGGCCTGCACCCAGCTGTCGAGACACTCCGCACTGTGGCACCCCGCTGGAAATATCACCTTCGGCTGAAGAAGATGACGGCGTTTAGAAGGTGGGAAACCACCTTGACTTTTGCTCCGGGTTTAGATCACGCTGTTCAGCCACTTTCACCGAGTTCCAGGCTACTCGTTAAATGGCTGATATAAGAAGCCATTTGATCTGGGTGGCAAGAAATAACACTGGCTTTGCGCGCTTACTGTGACAAACGAATTACTGCACTCTGAAATGTTGATTTTCAAATTTGATAAGCATTCGCGAACATGCAATCGTTCCTTCCTTTCAGTGTTGTAATGATTCTCTGCACATATTACACGGCATGGACATGTGCATGCCAAAATATAGCACAAACTATCTTTTATCAGCGAATACCTCAGACATTCAAAATTCAAAGACGAAACAATACCTCACTAGCGAATCATGTGGGGTAAGAAATACTCGTACGTTACGCTGACTTTTATTGCACAGATCATTCTGAGACGAATGATCCAAATAATGCTCGCGAGACTCTAACAGGGATCGGAGCCGGCGATTTCATTCGTTTCTGGTGCATGGTCCGAAACCCTTTGTCCCTGCTTGTTACGAAAGATAAAGCTATTCACTGCATCACTCACGTCACTCGGGTCGATATCACCGAGCGAGGCTCGACTCTTTCAGCTAGGGCATTGAGAGCTGTTGACGCGCGCAGCCTTCGAACGACACGGCCATGCCACGCCAAGCCACCATCCCAGCCTAGCGATCCCGGAGGACCCACGACCGGCGGGATGTGCTGGCTGCGACTGAGGCCTGTGGCCAACCGAGTCGATGTAGTTGGTGGCCTTTTGAAGCCGACACCTTTTCGCTTTGCTGCATTCACCGCTTATCGTAAGGCGGGATTAAATGTGGCGAGATACAAGAGCATTAGTCAACAGTTGTGTAATTTTTCAAAATGTTATGTGTCACACGCTATATTTCTGCTAGAATATTGTTGCAAACACGAGTTACTTATGATATTTCTAGTATTTGTTTTTCTCAGCGGGAAATTATAGTCAAAATACAAGCTGCCCCAATGTTCCATCGTCTTTCGGTGTGCAGTGCGCATTAATTTCCTGCATGGATGTAACCTTCTCTGAATTAAGGAAAGCCGTGATGCCGTGCCCTCTTGCAGTTCTGCGAATCTGTCAGTCGTTGTTTTTCAAGGACATTAGGTCCATAGACGCCGGTCATCTACCTGTGTACCGCGGTCTTGGATTTCGGGTGTCCGTAGCTGTTAGCATCCGAGCCAGTGTTCTCGTCACTGCCGCCTCATATGACCACCCGATGCCCCGATCTCTTAATCGGTGATCACCGTATGGCCCGATCTCTTAATCGGTGAGCACATTACGCCCTGATCTCTTCATCGGTGGTCTCCCTATGCCCCGATCTTTCGGTGACCGACCTATGCCCGATATATTTGGTGGCTACCCTATGCCCCGATCCTTTCGACGGTGACCAACCTACACCCCGATTTCTTCATCGGTGACCACCCTACGCCCCGACCTCTTCATCGATGGCCACTCTATGCCCTGATCTCTTCATCGATGGCCACTCAATGCCCCGATCTCTTCATCGATGGCCTCTCTATGCCCCGATCTCTTCATCAGTGACCCGTGCTGCTCCCCAGCGGCAGTCCGGCTCTGCCGCAAATCAAACGTTTGGTGATGTGAGCGTTGACGCCCAGTCCTTGGCCACCTGATCCTGGGTATCCTGCTGTGCCCGGCCACCTGATCCTGAGTGTCCTGCTGTGCTCGGCTACCTGCCCCTGGATATCCAGCTGTGCTTGGCCACCTAACCCCTGGGTATCCTGCTGTGCTTCGCCACCTGACCCTGGGCATCCAGCTGTGCTTGGCCACCTGACCCTGGGCATCCAGCTGTGCTTAGCCACCTGACCCTGGATATCCCGCTGTACGCCATGCCGTTCCGCCCGGAAGCAGGTCCATGGTGTTTGCTCTCCGACCATCCTGGACACTGGATCTATGTTCTCCGGGTATCAGTCTAAACTGACATCTGCTCCGCTCCGCTGACAAAGCCCAGGCCACCCGGAAAGGTCACATGACCAGCCAGCCCATGCCCATGCCCTGAGGCTGAGGTCCGGTGAAATAGCATTCATTTTTCGGTGGTCCCGGGCAAATGAAGTAACGCAAGCGAGACGGCATCATTTTAGGGACTCCCTACAATTGGAAACATCTTGGCATGCACTGTTGACATCACGGCAACTATCTCTAGAGCGCACCCAAACCGTTGGCATCGGGGCCGCGGTTGCCTCGTTAGCAGGTCCGTCTTGTCGAGATAGGCCCGCGCAGCGCCGCGGTTGTCTCGGTAGCAGGTCCGTCTTGTCGAGATGGGCCCGCGCAGCGCCGCGTTTGTCTCAGCGGCAGGTCCGTCTTGTCGAGATGGACCCGCGCAGCGCCGCGGTTGTCTCGGTAGCAGGTCCGTCTTGTCGATATGGGCCCGCGCAGCGCACGCGTATGTCTCGATGGCAGGTCCGTCTTGTCGAGATGGGCCCGCAGAGCGCCGCGGTTGTCTCGGTAGCAGGTCCGTCTTGTCGAGATGGGCCCACGCAGCGCCCGCGCGTGTATCGGCAGCAGGTCTGTCTCGTCGCGATGGACCTAGCGTCAGTTCCGTGTGAACCAGTTACGAGCTATCTGAAGAATTCGCTCCAAGCGGTTTTTAGTTCCCGTAGCTCCGCTGGAATGATCGAGTCTACGAATTCGGCGGAGCGTAACATGCTTCCCACGGGAGCAATGCGATACCAGTTATGAAAAACAACAATATCAGACCGAAATCGATTCTCGGATCATGTCATGAGTGACGAAAAATACCTTGAGCGCCGCTGCTCTGGACGGTTCGAGGGCGGCTACTTCACCGGTCCTGGAGCGAGCGGTCACCTGTCCCATATCAACCAGGCTTTCCCATATCAACCAGACTTTCCCATATCAACCAGGCTTTCCCATATCAACCAAGCTTTCCCATATCAACCAGGCTGCTTCAGGAGAAGGCTATGCCCCACGCACCGAACGCATGTGAGGAGTCAGTTGTCATGAGAACTGGGACCAGACCATTGCCATGAGGACTGGAACCAGGACTTGTCATGAGGAATGGTACCTGGTCATTGCCATGAGGACTGGCACTAGACCATTGCTATGAGAACTGGCACCAGACAATTGTCCATAAGGACTGGGACCAGGTCGTTGTTATGAGGACTGGAACTATTGCTATGAGGACTGACACCCGGCCATTGCCACCAGGACATTTTCAAGAGGACTGGGAGCAGGACATCGTCCATATTGGCTCTGAGCTACGGGCTGTGCCGAGCAAAGCCAATTCTGCGGGATGGCTTGCAAGGCTCGGAACTCATGCTGTTCGAGGCATCGTATGCTGGTGATATCGTGATACCTGCGGGCACCCCAGGTTCTCTTTGGTGTAAAGGTGCCGGGGTTCGCCAACTGGGAATGAAGAATCAGTCACCGGGCCGCATGCAGCACCCGTATGAAAGCTGTGCTGGGCCTGACGATCGGAACCCATCGCCGACAACGTGCGATGACACCGGCAGTGGCCAGCTCACGACCCCATGATCGGTTATGATGACATTTATGCGTTTTTACCATGCATTATTTTGCATTAGTTGCTCACCTCTAGGACGCAGATCGCGATAAACGTTTGCAGGCTTGATAATGGAAGGCAGGTTCGCTTTCAACGAGGAGTTCGGTGAAGATGGGGCCGCTCTTCCTTCTCTGCGATGAAACCTCAGCAACCTTGATGTTGTTCCGATTAACTGAGAAACACTTATTTGTATTGCGAATTTCCGCGCACGCCTCCGCCTAGCAGTATTTCGAGGCAATTTCTAATTTCAGCTATTCAGTGAATTGCGCTGTGTCGTGTGAAGTTAGACTTCAGACAGTAGCTAAAATAGTTGAACACGATGTATTCGTAATGACCCTTCCTCGCAAGAAAAACTCGATGGCATGCGCACGGGGTCATTTTTCAGCGCTCTGAGTTCCGAAATTTATGCGCGCCTTCGGTGCGACCCAGAGATGCTTTTATCTTCTCTGTACGTTTTAAAGCATCAGGTTTGTTCCGAGTGATGAAAACAACTGTATTGCTGTTGCCACATCAATGTAGGCGCCAGTGACACACTCCAAACCATTTCATGACTGGTCCTCCCCATGACCTAAATACGACCTTGATGACCTTGTTTCGTTCCCTCCTACTGCAAATCGGTGGCGCCATCTGTCACTTCTTTTTTCGTCCCCAGCGCCAAATGTAAAGCTCCACGCGGGCTGCTCTCTGGAAAAGCCTCTCGGTTATCACCCGGATAAACTATATCGGAACTGGTTTGAAATTAAGCCGCATCCCGCCAGAACCCAGGTTGAAAACCGAGTCGATTCAAAGCTTCACCGGTCACGCGCTCTGGCGCCCTCCGCGCCACCTTTTGACAGGTCACCGAACCTAAGCCACAGCTTGCGGTCACCGTACATGAGTAGACTGCGCCGTTTTACGGCAGACTTCCTTTTGATGTCCTACAGACGAGACGTCGAATCGCGACAACGCTGACAGCCTTAGACCAGAGCAAGAGCAAAGGTGTACTTTTTCTCCAGGAACCCGAGTCAAACTAGTGCTTGATCGGTGCCGGCTGCAACTTATAAGACACGCGGGTTTGATTCCAGCTCTGACTTCATGCAGGACAGGACGACCCGGAGCGGGCACCAAATCACGCTGTGTTAAATGAGGCTCAGTTCCACAATCAGTGCCGATAAAATCTCAGTTAATCTCTGCGCAATCACGAAATTTTTCTCACTTTCTCGCACACTCTCCCGTCCAAGCGTGCTTTGCCGCTTCGGTGATGTAAGCGTTGTTGCCGGCCATCCGGTAATGTTTCGGTCCTGAGAAGATTGGCCTCCGACCCGACCCCAACACAAAGGAGTAGGGGCATCTTTGCAACTTCTGTAAATTTCGGGCACCTTTCTGTGACTAAAATCATATGCTGAATTTGTAGGTACTTGTAAAAACGACAGTGGCGTAGTTTCGCAAAATACGTTGGGGGGCAGGGCAGTAGCGAGCGGGGAAAAACGTCACCACGTACTCAAAAATGCACCAACAAACGGGGTGTTTACGGATTTAGAAAACTTTCTTCTTATAGCTGGGGAGGGGTATTGAAACCTATTTGAATGGGAAACTACACCCCTGAGGAACGATAGCAACAAAGCACACACCAATGTTGAGCTACCGCTGCAGGCATCTCCATTTCATCAAATAAAGTGGCTCCAATCCGAGGAAAATCCGAGGAAAAACGGAGGAAAAACCACAATCAGGTGATCTAGGTGAAACGACCCAGGATTCAGCCTCCAAACTAGTTTGGGGAAGCTGCATCTAGTACAGAAACTGCATTTGCTTATTAGGATCACGTTCTTGTGAGAAATATGTTGTCATGGATTAATTCTCAGCTTAACGTTTGTCGGATTTTCATGATGTGCCCATGTGATGAGAATGCGATATGCCAGGTTTGGCAGCGGCCGCCTCAACCTCCAGGGAATGGAGCATGTTAATCATTTTCCCATGAAAGTATAGCTTTAGAACGTTCAATTTTGTCAAAAGCTACCCACCCTTAACGTGTTTGTGCCGTTATTGACCACTCGTTTTATCTTCCGAATTTTACGATTAACTGATGACTTGTTTTATCAAATTGAACCCTATAATGACTGCGTAGCCCATGTCCGCTGGCGCCATGGGTGGACGAAAGTTGAGCTGTGGGGAAGAGCAGGAGATTTGTATAAGTTTTTACTCTGATCTCCCTACCGCTATAACTACTGAGCACGGGACTTATTGAAATTATGGAATTACGGAACTACGGAAATAAAAGAAACTACCTACGTCATGCAAATGCCGATATGTTATCACAATGCCAATAAGTCATGACAATCATATAGCCAATGATTGACGGTAAGTCGGTCAATAACATATTGTCCGTGCATTGTATCAACAATACAACATGCCCCATGCACAGCTGATAAAAGATATACCACCCGAATTCTCGGGTGAAAGTTCGCGCCGCCCTGAAATTCCCGTTTAGCAAATGTTAAATGTTTTGCAGCCTAGGCAGCACATGCACTCCCCCCCACCCCCCCCCCAAACACACTCAGCACATCATTCAGGATGATCGAATCATGCCTTAAGTCCTTAAATACACAAATTACATGGACCACAATAGCCTTCAATAATATGCTAGAAACACTTGCCTCGCTCACCCCAAGACGAGCGCACGTATGCGGACCGGAAGTCCGCTGAAAGGTAGAGTAACCTCTTGTTCGTCATCTGAGGGACTCAAGACTGCCATCTGTTAAATGCCTTTAGAATGAATCGTCCTGATACTTTTTAGCCATATTCAGGTCACCACACTCTTCCAATGCAGTGTCCTGTGAAATAAACTCAATCTAGATAAGAATGGTTCATAGTAACATGTCGCATCAACCAATTAGATTGTTCTGCAGGGTCACCGACATTAAGTTTCCTGGAGAAACTAGTAAGAGGAAGCTGCCAAGCAGCATTCGGAAAATATTACGAAAGTTCTGGACATTTCTCGAGACGCCCCGGGGTGACGATCCTTGCGCACAAGGCAGTCACGTATAACTATGAGCATTGCTGGAAATGTCAAATGTTGTTGTGGCATGCTGTAATGACCGTGCGACATCTTATTTAGATTCATCTGACATATTAAGGTCAGGCATTCCGGCATAAGAATTGACAATGCCGGAAAGTCATACTACTGAGCCATAGCAAATAATAACCTGTGTTTTTGCCATTTCTGACCATATGTACCTGCCATCTGTCTGACCATATACCTGCGGCCAGCACTGATATTTGGGGGCTGCTTATTAATGCGATTTTCATTTGTGGCTGCGTTTAGTGTTGTGAAGATATCAGCATTGCATCATGGCACCTAATAACCGGTGTTCTGGCTCCCTTCTGATCGAACCTGCGACCCCCATTAACGCTTTTTTTAAGTGGAGCGCGATGCACGTCGACGCACATCCCTTTATGAAGCGCCTGTGACTGCAGACGCCATATTAGCTCCCAGGGGTCGTGGCGCAACCGCGATTGCAGCTGGGACCTCGTGTGGAAGTCAAAGGTGCAAGCCATTCGACAATGACGCCCTGTTGCCAATGACGCCTCGAGACCGTTTATTTTTTACACATTTTCATTCTGTGTCTGCGCTTAGAGTTACAGTCATATCTGGGCAGGGCAAACAGAATATTTTAAAAGCATAGCCAATGCCAAATGTTACCAGCGTACCTCAGCCCCGCCCCCCCCCCCCCCTCCCCGCTATAGCAGCCAACAACTTTGGCCTCTGATACCAACAGACATCGGGATATCCCGACCGAGATCCCCAATTTTACGGTTGGAGAATGCTTGCGGTCGGCCTCCAAAACTGAAACACTTTCGCACACACCAAGAACCTTAAAAACATAGAAGTCTTCGGATGAGTGGAAGACCTTCGGTTTTTGCAGCCGGCAACAAAACGCTGGCCGTGATCTTGCAGTTTTAAGTCCACACTGTGATGCCAATAAAAACCAGGGGCCGAGACTGGTGTTTGCATGACAAGCGAAGGTCAGGGTCGGATGAAATTTTGTGCTCTTTCGGTTCACACGTTGTATAGAAATAGCATGTATGAAAAGATAAAGGCACGGACTTATTTTCGAAACTGAGAGTGACACATCCTTTTAGCTCCGAACATATCAGTTGAACTTATATGACCACAGATGGCCAAGCCTGTGTAGCTTGGCTACGGTATGACTGTCCCTGAGTGGCTGGCAATGGAACCAGTCGATGAATTATGTTTCCCTGTTTCATGTGGTATAGTTTGCCTTGAATTCTTTGTGGGTGCACTGTCTGTCCCCCCTCAAATCTTTCAATCTACCGCCTCGACTGTGTCTCTGGGGAATTCAATTTGATACGGAAACATCGCTTAGACGCACTTATTTCGTGGGTAAGAAGCGGCACGCTACAAAAATATAAATTACGGTGTTGTAATTATACGATGCACACTGTTTATGTCAATGGCGGACGCAGAGGCCTACATTTCCAGTCAGCAGTTTCTTGGGAAAAGGTTGGTGAAGGCTAAAGAAAGCTTTGGAAACCCCAAGTCTCCTCAAACGGCATGGAAAATGCTTGGGGTTTCCCAAGTTTCGTACGACGGAATGTTAGCTGTTGGTCATCGCTTGGGGTAATTGTGA
>NW_023596155.1:204956-289834 GCF_011947565.3 Pollicipes pollicipes
TGTGCTCACACTAGATGGCTTCACGAGTAACATTTGCTGACCCGATCCACCCTTTTCCAACTGGGCTGTGCACAAACTCCGCCCTTAACCAGCCCTGACCAGTTATGCTCACCTACTGGCTTGCATTTTTCAGGCATCTGATAACAAATTACGGAAGATTTACAGGAACGAACTTGTTCTGCTGTACCCGCACTTACTCTGTTGTGTGGGTAAGTGCCAGGTGATGTAAATGAAGTTACCCCACTCGCCTCCTTTGTTTTCCGTAAGCAACGTCCATATCATGGGACAGGTTTAGGAAAGTTTCCGTCCGTCTCGACAACTAAGTCGGTTTGAGTGTCCACCTCCTGATGCATCCGTCAGTGGCGAGTTGGGCTTGGGTCGTCTTATGCCCTCGCCGCTTGCCGCAGAATGCGACGTCCGGTGGCCTGTGGTGGGAGCGGCGCTGAGGCTCAGGTGACGTTAAAGAACAAACCTGAGTGTGCCGAGCACCTGTGGCACGTTAAGGTTTTTCCAGCAGAATTCTGCCGATGACCCGAATTTGTTACGATAGGACGGTGGCAACGAGTGCTGCTTGGCGCAGACGCTGATCTCAGATTTACGTCATCAAAGGGTTCGAACTTAATCTTAAAAACGACAAAAACATTCACATTGGGCTTGCGTTCAAACTCCCTGTTTTTCCATTCGTAAGCAGTAAAGTTGCGTAGTAGTTATGTGATACATCTAAATAGCACCTCGTTCAAGTTTTACCCACACTCGTGCCCACACCCCTTCGTTTACCACCAAATTTTCACAAACCCAAATGATTACCTATTCCATATAAACGCCACCGGGCTTATTACACTCGTAAAGTTTGTTAGTGTTATGCAACCCCTATTTAGAACTGTCTGCACACAAAAATGGTTTTTAATGAGTTTCTGGAAAAGCTCTGGAAAAGATGAGCACTAAGATATGCATCAAAATTACTTCACTTGACCAAGTTCCTCCCTTTAGCAAAATCTTTTGGCTTGCATCTAGACATACAAGCGTGGAAACTCTCAGTCCTAATTTGCTCGTTAACCGAGACAACATTACTTGGCCTAGTTAACCGACTTGTATTCGTCGGACAGATGTGTACCAAGGGGCTAACAAACACTTAATCCATTTTGCACCACATTTGACAGCAAAACCACTCGTGAAAAATACATGCAAGTGAGTCTAGGTGGAATTCAAAGAAAGTATCATAGCATTACAAAACATTTATCCATTTTGTACCACGTTCAACAACAAAACCATCTCCTCGAGAAATGCATACCAGCGACACGAGGCCCAATTCGAAGTGAAATATAAAACCACGTGCCTGCAGAAACCCCGTCGCGATCAACCACCTGGTCGTGACAAGCCGAAAAAGGAGGGCTTTTGCAAACATCACATGACCTGTCTTGAATGATCTAACCTGATGTCAAACATATCTCTTGCTACGTTTGGGAAAAAAAAACGTCGAATACCTGAGAAATGGAGTAGTGATAAATAAGCCCGGTGCATCCATTTTTGCTTTTCAATGTAATGATGCATGACGATAGTGTTTTCGGAAAGTTTGCCAAATGGAGATTTCATCTGGCCTAAAATGTCAACCAGCTTAGGCACACTAAAAGAATGGATATAAAATGCAAGCTGAGTAGTGTGTGCACGATTTTTGCACCCACGTATTATTGCAGGAATTCGCCCATTTTCCAAAGCAAACTTATGCAGTTTAGAAGCCCATGTTTGCATAACACGGATTTTCTAGATTGATGGTGACCCCCAGCTGTTATATTTGCCGGTTTCGGTACCAACGGGCCTTAAAAGGACCAAATAACAAGAGAAATCACCACGCCTATGAATTTTTCCTCTTAATGCAAAGTGGGCACCTCTAACGACTATCCGTTCCAGCCAATGCTCTCCTGCTACATCATGTGGATCAAAACCCAAAGCTAGTGGCTTCAAACTTTGAGCG
Organism: Pollicipes pollicipes; assembly: GCF_011947565.3. Taxonomy (NCBI): domain Eukaryota; kingdom Metazoa; phylum Arthropoda; class Thecostraca; order Pollicipedomorpha; family Pollicipedidae; genus Pollicipes; species Pollicipes pollicipes. The sequence continues at coordinate 206,929 of NW_023596155.1, forward strand.
GAACGCAGGTCAGCAGCTTCGAACGCGAGACACATGAAGTCCAAGCCTACTCATCAGTTTGAAATTACGAAGCCGAAGCCGAGTCTAGCGCACAGCGTTATATTTTGAAGCAGACTATTTTCGTGTTTGCTAAGCTTCTAGGGAAACACAAAAACATAATCAGGATTTTACGGAGTGACTGTGACGAGGTTTCAGATCGCGGATGTTCTGAATCAGGAGGGCTCTCTATCCATCAGACAGCCCTTCTCTAGTACAGGAAGCTTTGTTTTCGAATTGGGAGGCCCTTTCGCTGGATCGAGAAGACACCTGCATTTATCAGAAAACCCTCGGTCTGGATCTTTGCGTCGATATCTCTTTACATATATATTGGTACATAAAACAATTCGATAGGGGAGCAAGTGCTTCAGGGCCCCTCCTTTAAAAAAAAACAATGCCCAGGAAGCCTCCCTGTGAAAAGGCCACATTCTGTTCAGAAAGCCCTGGAATTCCTGTCCACCCGACCTAAAATCCGTGGCGCTGCTCCTGGATATGCACACCTTTTCGCTGCTGTTCTGTTTCGTGTTTAAGTTAGAATTGGCCAAATCATGGCCACTGCACTGGGTAGGCGCGATATCCGTGTGGTGGATCTGGCTCGGAAAGTGGGTGATTATCACATCCACAATGATGCGTCCATGTCCATGATAACACGATGACTCGTATCCGCTTAGTAAGTGGAACGTAGGTGCGGGCACGGTTTCGGTGAACGAAAATTGACTTAACACTTGACGAACTCGACGTACGCTGTATCTAGCTTGTCCGCGTGCAGAAAGTTACAGATGAATGGCATTCACTCACTTGCAACATACACGTCGTATCTAGCTTGTCCGCGTTCAGCAAGTTGCAGATGAATTACGGTCACTACCTTGTAGCAGACACGTCGTATCTAGCTTGTCCGCGTTCAGCAAGTTACAGATCAGCGCCGAATGCATGCACTGTACATTACACATAGCGGAGGTTCTATTTTCGGCACCCTTTCGAGACGGTCTTGCCCACCTGGTTGCTAACAAGATGTCCGCCGCAGCACGCAGGCGTACAGCGGCCTTTACCGGTTTCTCGGACCTGGAGGTCAGACGACTACCGCGACGGCTCAGAGCGAGGCCGTGCCACGCCCGGGGGTTTGTTCAGGAAGCCCATGCCCGTGACTCCACCTCTGCAGTGGAGTCATGGGCCTGGGCGCGGGCACTCCACCGTAACTGCAACCAGCGCCTGCATCAACCAGCTGCGAGCACTGGTTGATGCAGCGTCAGTCCCGCGACAGAGCGATTACTTCCAGTTGCTGCCATCATCTGCGCGGAAGCGAGTCAAATAAAATTTTGCCGCAGTCAAGCCTGAACCAAGACATTCTCACCAAGATTACAAGCGTAAGCCAGTGCTTTGAACGAATGAAGATACTTCTTCTACCTCGTCATTGGTGTGCGTGGCTACTGCCTCTACGAAATTTGTTGTGGTAGCTACAAATCTTCATCATAGTTTCCACATGTATGCTATGGAGTTGTTTTTATTCAAATGCAGTTTTCTCATTTATGTATAACAAGAAGCAATTTCAATCGGACATCGCAGTGTTGGGGATGGTATTTCCTTTGATCGGGCAATCTCATCGCGTGCAATGTGCAATGCGAGAGCATGCTTCGATTCGCAGTTCGTCTTCAATATGGTTGAGACCCTTAAAAACTGTGGCGCTTCCACGTGACTGGGTTCACTGGCGATTGCCTTTACAGCGATTCTGATCTGTCACCCCCTGTGATCACCCGTCTCTTGGTCCAGACGCTTCGGAGCTGCGCTTTGGGCTGAATGTTGAACAAATGTGTTGGTGAATCTGTCGCGTGTCCCAACCATAAAGTCTTTCGTACAGGATTCCAGTTTCGAAAAGTGGGTTTCGGCGATGATCTGCAGAAAATGGCGAAACTTACCTAAAAATAGCTATAGCAGGTTTTCCCAGATTTGGCCCACTTTCCTCTCAAAGTTATGGGGAGGGGCGAGACTGAACAGGCAACAAATAAATAGAAAATCACATCCTTGCTCGGCCACGTTTTCTCGTTTTGTGTCGTCAGAACATGTTGTCGGGCAGCGTAGTGATTCTGTTCGGCATTGATGGTCGAAGCCACTCATCACTCATTTCACTGATCCCGGCTACTTCTGGTTATGGACGTAGGGCTGATGTAGCAGATAGAGCCATTGTGACGCGGCTTAAGATATCATCTCACATGTACGGCTTCTGAATACAAAGTGTTCGTTGATGTGCTGTTCGAAGCTGGCGCGGAGGCCCCCGACCGCAGGGCAGGCTACAAGCTGGAAAGCATCGAGGCTGCCGCGGAAACCCCCGACCGCAGGGCGGACTGCGGGCTGGAAAGCAGCACTCGAGTCAAGTATGTTTAACACGGCTTGTATTGCTTTGGTGGTGGGCGTTGGCGGACCATTACCGCTATTGGGTTCGTCGGAGAATGTCAGTCGTCAGGCTGTTCACACTGTTTCATTGATAATATACTTCCAAGTGTAGGCTCTCGCATGTCAAGGCTGCTTCCGATTGTAGACGGCTAGTAGATTTGCCACAGTTCAGTGTGCCCATATGTGACCGGTTTGCTTCCACTGACCGATGATTCACTGATAAAACCTAGTCTTGTTTGTTTCTTTAGCCTTGAATTAAATGTCAATGCCGAATAACGCAAATTATTGCAGGCTGTAGAAGTTGGAACATCGCTGAATAATGTCATACAACCCAACTAGACCAGAGTCGACAAGACATTAATTTCATAACCAAAATCACGCAGCAAGCAGAAAAAAATCAAGCGAAGACGACACCAAAGCTGGGGTCTTAAGCTGACGAGCTCAAATAGCTGTGCTTAACTGGACAGGACGCCGGGATTTTTAATCATCGCAGCTGCATTGTCTTTGTGCTATCTGTGAATCACCTCTTAGAAACGTCCTTTAAAATGTTTTTAATTTTGAGCTCCCATTTCAAATATCATTTTCACGCTGAATCTCCAGAGGGTGGCGAGGGCAAAATCATTGTTGGGGGGGGGGGGGGGGAGGGGAGGGACAAGTCGGACATTGAGAGGGGGGGGGGGCAGTGGCCCACCAAAAGAGCACAAATCGACCCCCGTGGTTTGCTGCTGACATTGAGCATAATAACTAAGTGGACTATTGAGCCAGCAGAAAGTCATTGCATACTGCAGGATTGTGATTGCAGGCAATTGCATGCACAATGGCGTTTTGTGACGAGGTCTTACCCTCCCCTTCTACAATACCTCCCTCCCCTACAATGTTGACATGTGGCAGTAAATGCAGTTTCCCCCCCCCCCCAATATTGTTGTTGAAGTGAAGCTTAAGTATCACAATCATCACCTCCTTTGGACATCATTTGATTGAAATCGGTATTGCAGCTCTGAAGGACAGGAATCTTGGATGAATGATAGGAAGCCACAACATGGCAATAACATTTGACCAAAATAAAATGTTCAAAACACAACGAGACAGTGAGGTGGGTACACAAAGGTACAGTGAGCTGCGCTGGGAGGAGGGGAGGGGGAGGGGAATTAGGTGGGCGGGCCCTTAGCGCAGCCCACCAATTATTTACGCAAACTGATGCTTCCGACCTGGAAAGCACAGAACTTTGCAATTTCAATTAGGTTGGATGGTGTCAGAAACTCAGCTGATTTTTTATACCAGTTGACAACATTCAAACGGTGCAGGCTTATAAATTCCTTTGGTTGAATATGATCACGGGCATGGGCATAACATAACATCACAACATGTCTGCATTACCTTACATTGCTGTTTTTTTTTCTAAAAGAACGGATCTAATGTGATCATACAAAGATACTGATCAATACACTCGCCGCTTGGCAAATTTTGCAGGCGACATCATCTCTGTAGATAAGAGAGTAATGCAATGCTTGCATGTGTTGAATATTCAAATACCAACTAGACGACAACCATGCAAGTATGCGTATGTTGAAAAACAAGATTCTCAGCTCGAGCGTGGATACACTTCAGAACATTTTGACCGGCTGCTTATCATGCAACACTCCACACTAGTCACACCTGACTCACTCTGCAGCAGCTGAGTCATTACAAGGCATAATGTGAGTTGGAACAGACCAATATATATATATATATATATATATATAATAAATATATATATATATATGCATATATATACATATATATATATATATATATATATATATATATATATATATATATATATATATGCTATTAATGTGAACTTACCTGACAACAATGGGACTCCACAGCTTCTTGTCCACTACTTTATCGAACTTCAAGCGCCCTAAGACTGATAACCTCGAGTATACTTGATCACCACAGCCACACCAAACAAGCCACATTGCCAACTTTCGCTATCCCAACATCTCAAATCTGATCCTAATCTTAGTTTTAGTATACTTGTAGTACATTTTGAAACCTCGCAGGCAACACTTTGAGTACCCAGTGCCCTATCATCCCAGCTTGACGCATGTTGGGCGTATGTTAGCTTGCTCGTCATTTTGCAGTTAACGAGAGACGCATTTATGGGGCATCAATCGCTGCGTCGGTGTCGTCTCACTATAGTGTAGACTAGCATAGAACGCGCTGTAATCAGCCCAGTTCAACTAAGAACCCGATGCAGAAAGATGGAGCAGTTCCATTATCCTCAGCTCATAGTTTAGCTTAACTCCGGCGAATCACGTCCGTGTGCTTAGAATTGATTGGGAACTGGCATTTATGACGAAAGACAACGATTGAAGAGGAGTGAAGTGTGCGGCATAAGTCATCGTTTTATAATCAGCTGTAACGGCTTAACGAGAGCCTCTCGCCGTGGACCTCACTTTTCCATCACCAGCTACGGCTTGTCCATGACTGCAAGCCGTCAAGCCGCGACCCTTCTCAGTAATGGATCACCTCAGCCATAAACCGATCCGACTCGAACCGGGCCCGAGCGCCGCCGGTCACGCCCGGACGTGGCACGACCGGGCCCATCACCTGCAGCCGCGTCCGGGCCGTCCGCGGCCGCCACCCCGTTCGCCGCCAATGCCCTGCGCATACCACGTCGCAGTGCTATATGTGCCGGTCTATTTGAAAGGCGGCCGGCGCCGCTGGCTATATCGATTGGGTCCGGGCGGGCGGCGCGGCGCGGGCCGCGCTGCCGCCGCTACCTGGGCTGCGGCAAGGTGTATCCGGCCGGCGGCGGCGGCGGACGGTGGCCGGCCGCGCGCGCGCCCACCACAGGTGGTCGGCGACGGCGGCCGCCCGCCCGTGACCCCCGGGCCACGCGGCGCCAACGGCCAACAGGTGAGTGGGCCGTGGACGGGTGACGGGTCAGGCAGGCGAGGCGCGTTAGTCGGATTAGCGAGGTTTTGGTGAAGGCGGCGGCGGCGCAGCGAGGACTTGCGGAGGATGGGATGGATTTCGCGTGCGTATTGCTTGTCGGAGCGGACACACATGCCTACGGGATGTGCCTCTCGATGCGTTCGGTGTGCGTTGGAGGCCTCTCAGTTTTCCGTCTCTTCTGGCTTCCAGAACCGTCGTGTTGGGTGCTTCAATGACAACATTTAATAAGTTGGATTTCATAAATATACGTTTTGTAGCAAAACACACACTTCCGTGACGCGCTTACGTGTGAAGCTGTTATCGCTTTTGTAATAAACATCGTATCGTACCGTATATTTGTCATATGTAATCGCTTTCGTCCTGTACTGTGCAGATAAGTCTCGTCGGTGTAGAAGGGAGCGGTCATAGTGCACGGGGCCTCTCTTCTGAATGCGACAAAGTCAGTGGGGTTTGTCGACCTCACTCGACGCTTAAATTCAGCTCTTTTAGGCCACGGCCTGATGGAATAACAAAAGGAAATGCATCGCCTTTCTCTGCGATAGCATATTGACACGCTTTAAAAAAGGTGCCAATCTCACGCTAAAGACTGGTGTTGCACCTTCATCGCCTATTATTGTGAGTTATACGTTGGAAAGTAATTTAAGGGCTGCGCACGGGACGTTATTCTCAAAACAAAGGCTGTCAGCCACCTGCTGCTTACCGCGGCTTCCGAAAGTAAAAGCCTAATCCCGAGAGCTGTTGTCCGTTGTTCATGTCATCATGTATGGAAATTTGTTAGCGTCTGTTAACATCCCCAGATCGTTATTTGCGACTTATGTCACATAACAAGGATATGATATATGTGCTTTTCATCTGCACCATAGGAACATTCGCACCCCAAGCGACACACACGCAGTTCATGCATGGCTTTCGAAGAGAAGCTGAGGAAAAAGTTATCAATTTCCGGCTTATTGGTTTACATGAAGCGTTTTAAATTCGCGTATGCTCCAATAAAGGCTCATACGAACACTTAACATGCTACACGGTGGCTATAACTTTGTCTACGCTAGAATCTCCCAGTGTGTGTTTAATGAGGAACAAACATTGTTCATACAAACCTTGACCTGCTGCATTAAGACGATTACCTTAGCAAGTTGTGTGCTGTGTAAAGTGGGTGTAAGATTGTCCAGACTTTTACTTTGTGTAGGCCTTCCGAACGTGCTTCGATCTTTTCCGGCCGCCCTTTACTCGCTATTCCAAAACACGGCCACGATCATAGTTCGCACCAATGACGTAGCAATTGACACCTTGAATTTAGCGTGCTGTAATATTGCGCTTTGAATCCTAAGTATGCCACAACAATGAAATTGATGGTTATGATTTGATTGTCCGTGATTAAAAGGCCGCGTAAAGGTCTTCATTTAAAAGTCAAGGACATCATTTAACATTTCAAAAAGTCAGTAGAGGAGAAAACTATTTGGTTCCATAGTGCACGCATAAAGGGTTAGATGGCGCCGGATTTGACCTCTACAGGTCATCCATTAACCTTTAATGGCGAGCTCAGCAGCTTGCCGTTTCCGCCAGGGGCGCTGGGATTTAACCTCTGCCAACGTGCAAGGACACATACTCCAGTGACGTCCGTTCTTTGCTCCAAACCAGCATTGATACAAAGCGCACGATCACGCAAGGCGCAAGTACTCTACTACCAACTGACCAAGCACGGACATGGCTGAACTGACGTCTAGGTGTGTGTTAAGGCCAGACCGAAGTGGTATTTGTTCTCTGCTCATCATTGTCGACAAAACAAGATAGCCAAATGCCCTTGCATTGCAATGCAAAGACCAATGCCTTGGTTTGGTAGTGGTACCGACCATGAAATTATTTCGACGACAAAACTGGTTGTCGACGGGACTGCCCCTGACGTACTGTAAATGCCATCGGACGGCTTATACCTAGCCCATTAAAAGTTCATTCAGGCAGATTATCAAAGCTTTTGAGCCGCCCCTACTTCCGGAGCTTAGGCTGAAAGCACCTCCGTCTCTTCTTTCGACACACGTCAAACGTAATATGGGGTGCTGATTGTGAGGGTATAATCCCATCCATGGTATATATCTAATAGCACTAATCAATCGGACGCCTACCATCCAGTGACTTTCATAACACATTTGATTTTAGATCCTTCCGTTACTCGAACGCAGGTCGGTTGTTGGATCATATGTAAGCATGCCTTAGCCTGATAAACACCGCCCCGCTCAGGCGTCTGGTCTATAGAAGACGTAACGTTATCGACCTACATGAGCCATGAACACTCAAATATTATATCATATATACTCAATACTCAATAATATACTCAATATACTCAATACTCAATACTCAATACACTATATATAATACTCAATACTCAATACTCAATATACTATATATAATACTCAATACTCAATACCCAATACTCAATTATTTCCGAAGAAGCCTTTTCTGGCACACGTAGTTGCAGCGCGTGGTTTGGCCGACATGGCCTTGCAGCTCAAGTCCACGAAAATAGGCGTAATACTTCTCAAGCCGGCTACGTTTGTTGAATTTTTTTCCGCCACCATTATGATTGCTCTGCCATCACCCAGTGCTGACCAGGGCGGTATGTTTCGTTGTTCGTAGCAGCTGTTGAGGAGTTGAGGTGCTACTCAGTATGTTAAAAAAGAAATGCACAAGGCTTTTTTCAAAATAAATGATCACCTTCACCTGTGCACAAGAGTGCGCACAGCATGTATCAATCATTTCTACGTACGTTATAATTGTTTCCACGGACTACGCCATAACCTTTGCCTAACGAATACGAGTTTTTTTTTACCGATGCGACCTGAGCAATTTAGAACAACTGCCGCACATCTGCGTTTCATTTGACGACAGCTTTTGTTGCCTAAAAACAAGTCGGAATAGACTATTGAAAAAATAGATATGACATCCGTTGTCAAACAAAACGTTTACCAAGTCTAATGTTAAGTGCGTTAGGTTTTTGGGCTGAGATAGGGAGGCCTAGTTGCACAACCTTTTTCGTGTTTGCCTGTCTGAAATTTACGGTGGTAATTTTGACGTTTCCATGCTCTTAGCGCTGCTCGGGTTAATTCTTCCAAGGGTTTCCCCTCGTTTCCATGCGTTTCCCCTCGGGCTGGATTCAGGAGGACGGCGCTGGGTGCTGTGCTTTCGCTAGCCTGGAGCAGAGCCCGCCTGTCTGATGGTTCGAAGCTAGCGGCGCATGCACAGCGGATTCAAGGGCACGTCGCCATGTGTTCGATATCGATCCCGACCTGCGACGCCACATTTTCCTGAAAACGAGTTGATACTCCGCTTCATTGGGCTGAATGGTGCTACATTTCCATCAAAAGCATTTCGCGAAGAGTTGGGGTAAAATTGCTGTCAAATTAGATATATGTATATATTTCAACATATGGCAATATATCCATATATTGCAAGAATATATATATATATATATATATATATATATATCCAGGAAAATGATCAATTTTTCAATATACAGCAGATCGGTTGTTACAGTCAGCATACCGATCAACAGCCAAACGAGCGAAATGAATTGAGTACACAGGGGAGATCGGAATTGTACGTTAAGGATAGGGATATCCTGCAATGTAATATAGCAGAGCCCTCAGCGGTTCGGATAAATCGATCCATGGTTTTAGCCCAGAGCTGATCGAGGAGGCTGCAGATGACGCGGATTACGATTGTACCGCGTTAAGACAGTGGACATCAAAACTATGTTAGGAGCAAATTGTGGACTGGAACAGACTGAAGAGCCCGTTACTAATTGAAGAGTTTTTCTAGGAGCGGACACGTGCTAAATCTGTAAATTGGCGCTAAATTGGGTCAAAATATGATGTACCGATGTGAAACGTGGTCCACATTCCAAAGACCCAGAGGAGGGGAGGGGCTGACTGCCAGCCGGCTTGAGAGGAGTTTAATTTGTTACCCCATGACACCGTGGTAGGTGGTTGCGAAAGGCTCAATAGACGTCGTTCCGAATAGCGGTTCATCACGCACACCTGATGCGCAGAAGCCTCCATCAGCATATTTGACACATGTGCTGCTGCAACAAAAATCGAATTGTCGCAAAATCCTTCTCAACTAACAGTTTTAAATAGTTGTTCTCGTCTTACGAATTGATAATTACGTGTAGTTTAGCAGCCAACACACTCACATTAATCACATTGGTACTACTTAGGCATTTGTACACGTAAAATCATATAGTTTAGCAATACGTTGCAAAACAGCTGTCCCCTATTGTCTTGAATTCTGCGATTCGTGTGAGTGGTGTGGTATGTGCGTGGAAATCTCTGGTACACCTACCTAACCGGCTGGCCAGCGGGGAAAGTCGACAACCCCCCTACTATTTTTCGAGCACGGCTAAAAAAACAACTATTTTACAGAAACGCCAAATGCTTAGCACTTGTTTATCTATTAATTCAGAATCCGTTATGTAAATTTAAGGTCTTGATCATCCATGGACAGTGACCTACGCTACGTCAAAGAGGCAAACCTTTAAGCTTCTTTGACCACACAACTTTTGTGTGGGTTATTTGCATTCAAATGCATAATCATTCTATATCACCTCATTCTAATGCGTAATGAGGTCACAATAGGGACGCAGATATTCAAGGTCATATAAAATTCAACCAAGATCAATGACATCTCTTGTTGGAAGAGGAGTGACCACGTGAACGAATGCGACGCGTGCAGTCTCCTCTATTTTGTGTTTGTGAATCAAATGGCGTATAGTTTCATATACCAACATGCCTGTTTTTAGTTTGTTACAAGTACGGTAACATGAGCAAAAGGAACTATGTATAGAACATACAACTGGTATGCAATCGAGAACACCTGTAAACGTACGGCATACTATTGATAAACACAGAAGATATTGTATTGGTTACTGAAATCCTGTTAGTACTTTAAAGCGTTTCATTTGAAGGAATTATAAATTTGACCTGAGCCTACCTCAGCTAATCTCTAGGTCAGCCTGAAATGGTATGTTTTGTCTAGGATACGTGTTCGCACATTTATACCTGAGCAACTAAACTTGGAAGTGCATTGTGAACGAAGAAAAGTATCGTGCTTGTAAGCTACTGGCAAACCAGTTTTAAACGGTGACCAGACCTGCCCTGACTCTTTTGGGGAAAGAAATGGTCGGAATAGACTTCACACAGTCTTAACGCTAAGCTTCGTGCTCTCGATGTCCGTTTTGACGTGTTCGCCCGGCATTGACAGGGGATGGGGAGGCGGGTCAAATCCCCCTCTTTCCAATACTCATGATAATTAAAAACATCTTGAGGTATGGCTGCGAAATATTCATTATCTGTCAGTTGATAAACTCGACGCCTTGTGTCACAGTGCAAACAATGGACCATAGTAGATCAAACTTCGGAGTGATGTCAGAGTGGTTTTTTGTTTGCCGATTTTTTGACAAAAGCGCATAGCCGTGGACAAATTGGCAAAGGTCAAACAAGAGGCCTTATGTTACATATGTAAACGTGAAATGTGAGCTAGTTATTCCATCATTGATAAGCCTTCTTGTTGCGCTGATTCAAAATTGCACACCGGAAAACTTGGGATGTCAAACAACAAAAATAGTTATAAAAAGCACACGCAATATTTTCAACTCAGATTTAATTTTATGCAGACACGAAATACATTCCTAGATATGACAATGAAGAATGCCTGCGCCAAGTTTCAAGCAATTATCTTTAACAATGACTGATTTCTGGCTTGAAATGCACCCCAGCGCACGCTGCCCGTGTCCAGGTGTGCCTGAGCCCGCGGCAGCATCAGGGAGGCTCAGGCCTGCCGCGGCAGCACGCTAACGGACGGCGGAAGCAGAAGAAAGTCAGCTTTACACTCGAACCGACAACCACGTGACTGGCGCTGGGGTTGAAGGGCATCAGGCTGCGTTGCCGGCAGAAATGTACCGCCGAGAAAATAAACGCGAAAATTGACCCAGTCGTGTATTTACCACCGAGGGTATCCATTTGACCTTGACCTTAGACGGTTTATAAACAAACAAACGCTCTTGCTCACGTGTCTGGTACCCATAATTGCTACTTAGGTCTTCTACTTTGCGTTTGGATGTCTCAAATATGATGAAAATAAATAGACCAAAGTAGAAATATAGACCAAGGTTTCAGCTCTCATTTTCACGGCACGTGACCTTCGTTCTAGGTCTAGTACGGCACGCGTAGCATGGGATACCTTTCTATGTAGCATGTTTGACCAAGCAGATGCTGCAGTATATTGCTCGAACTAATGTCTTCATCGCAGGGGTGGCAACAAGGTTTTTTTTGGCTCCGACTGAAATTCTGCAGGTAATTTTTTTGCCAGCAACGTAACGCGATACACAGAATACCATCAAATACATAACATAAGAATGCATAACATAGAATACCATTAAGGTCCATGCCCCACCGCGCCATCAGAAATCGGCGAATCACCAGAACCTTCTGTCATTAGTGCAGTTTTCTATATCATGCGCACAACCAAAACGCTCAATTTTACGATATCTTTCAACTAATGTCAGGATACCTGCTGCTGCTAAAAATTCAGGCACACCGGCCCTCGACTATGGGATAGTCCAATCACAAAAGCTGTCTTTTTCCAACCACTGGACGTGCCGAGGCCTCACGTTTAAGCTCGATCTACGGATAGGTTTGCTTTTCCCGACCGCGAAAAAAACGACAGAGGACCTTAACAGGCAGGGCAGTCAAATGCTTGGCAGAATACGAACCGGTTGCAGATAGCACTCGGGAATGACATCCAATACGCGGGCCTCCTGGAGACCATCTGGGCGATCAGTTCAGATCAGGCGATCAGTCAGATCAGATCAGTCCCTTAGAGATCATAAAGGTACCGCACCCACCATAGGCTCCTCAGTAGCCAGAGAGGCCACTTAGCGGCCAGAAGGGCTCTGCTAAAGGGATCAGCTAAAACGGACCGTGAGTGGTCAGAGAGGCCCCGAGTACACAGAAGGTCGCGGGATCAGTGCGACTTGTGAACGATCGTTGCCACTGGGGTTTAGCGACGCATGCAACTGCTGAGGCTATGTGGCGCCACCTGATTCTCACCCTGGCAGGAAAGGCGGGCACCGAGAGGAACCGAGCCCCGTACGTCTGGTTTCTCCACGCACATCTTAACCACTATACCAAAACGGTCGAAGAGAGCCTGGATGGTACCGAGGTTATTTTGTGTGCTGAATGGACTTTTAATACCGGAGGAGCCCCACGTAGTTATGAAGTCCTTAAAGCTGCCCGTGCACCCACGGTAGTCAGCTGAGGCCCTCTCAGCCATAACAAGGGCCTTGGGGCGCCCCAATTGCACCTAGCGAGCGGGCAGAGGATTGACCTTCTCATTTAGCACAGCTCTTTTTCTTCTCGCTGCACGCGGCAATACGATTCTTCCACACATCTCCGCAAAACCCCAGGTTTCACGTGTTATGGGGTCAGGGGAAAAATGGACGCCCCCGAACCTCACAGGATCTCTCGCCGTTACCTCAGTCATGGCTAGATTATTTTGATGGCTTGGTTAGTGGGACCCTGAGCAGCCAGGAAGCCAGATAAAAGTCAGTGGCCGGATGATTGCTTGGGGCCAAAGTGACCCTCCTTGGCTAGAAAGGCCCCTTAAGAGTAAGGCCCTGGGCAGCAAAGGGGGCACTAAGCAGGCATGCAGCCTTGGGCATTTACTGAGATCGAAATGTCCAGAGTGCCGCTGGCCAGTCAAGGGGCAGAGCAGCACGAGCAGCCAGAAGGGCTCTTGGTTGATGAAAAGAGCCTCCCAGTGGCCAAAAGAGTTCCGAGCAGCTAAGAAGGCCTCCAAGTGTCCAGAGGGTTTTGAGAATGGTTAAATCGCTCTGGGGACGGCGACGAAATAATCCACTGGGTGGCCGGCGAGCCTTCAATAGCCAAAGAAGCACCTAGTTGGTCCAAAGAGACCCTAACAATCAAAGGTAGCCATTGGTACCCGTAGGTGTTTAGGGGGTGAGGTGGGGGGGGGGGGGGGGGGGGGAGGGCAGCGAAGCCCCTTAGCAATCGTAGGCAAGTGCCACCAGGACTGTTCAACGTTCAGAGGCCCCAAGAGATCCTGTGGAACCGCGTTGCCTAGAAGAGCCGGTAGCAGAAAAACAGCCTTTAAGCGACCAGCAGGGCCCCCCAGTTACCGCCCCCCGGCAGGGCGGGCGGCAACTGACGATTTCACGGACCGCGCGCGGAGGGCTGACACCGTTACATTAACGGAACCCTCCTTTAAAAATATAGGCTTAAACAGACCAAACTAAAATTGTTGCATTTAGAATTGACCAAGATATGCGCCTATTTATGCCCGATGTAGCTGAGGGACCGTCCCCCCCCCCCCCATCTGTTCACGATATGCAAACCAGCCGATCAATGTGAAAGTTGAGGATTTTGGCTGCCGTTCTTAGCTATGGTTTCTAGCAGAGAAACATGCCAGGCTAAAACAGGTTGATTTTAAGGAAAATTTTACTTTTGACCGGTCTAGTTGGGTCGATTAGCAACATAAAGCTTTCCGGCATCACAATTTCTTATTGAGAACAGTCCAATTTTGTTTCCCGAGGCTTTGCCTTTTTTAGTTTCCAAAACGGCAGGGCTTCGTCCCCTGTCTGTCTACGATTTGAAAAGCGGCCAATCAGTGTGAGGGTGCATTTCGACTGTCATTCCTTGTTATTTAATTTAACACGTTCCGTGAGAAAAAATGTATTTAGGATCATAGAAAACCTCAGCTGACATATCAGAACGACACATTTCATTGCCAGCATTCTTAATTTGGCGCTAATTGAATCGGCAATCCAAAATGGTCATTAGCACCCCAAGTAATAAGCAAATTGAGGCTCACCTGTGATGCTTGTGCATGATGCACGAGTGTCAGTTCAAATTATTTTCTGGAGCCTACCCCACTCTTATGTTGATTTGGGCCTCTCATTGCTGCCATCCCCAATAGTTCTAGCTGGAAGATTACAACAAACACAAAATCAGGAAAAGCTAACAATAACATAAAGTCTGCGCTCTCCGGGTCTTATCCACCGGCCATGACCACTTTTCAAATAACTGATTTCGTGTATAAGGGACAAGCAAATACAGAATGCAAATTGCCTGAAATCAAAACAAAGCAGACTAAATATGTTCACAAGCACACTCAGGAAGGTGGGGTTGGAGGTCCATGGCGCATTACCCCCTCCCCCGCTAATCACACGCATAAAAATCGCCACCCCTGGCATGAGGCCACCACCAGACAAACTGCATTGATTTTCACTACCAATCTAGGCTGCATTTTAGGCAGGCTGTAAGCCATCACAACCTGCCCTTAATTTGGATAGTGATTATATCAATAGTTGCATCCAGAAATTGTTATGTCAATGTTAAAGTGCAAACAAAGATGTCAACAAAACAAAGACGTGAACAACAATAATGAAAGATAACAAATTTGCACTGCTACAACTGGTATATTCTCAGGTGGAAAGAAATACTCACATGAATGAGCACCGCAGAATTACTCACTTCTGGAGCTATTCCTGTTACATTAGGGATGATATCATCAGCGAATAGACGAAACTGTCTCCAGAGAGTGTCAAATGCTCATTTTTATTAAACTTTTGTGACAGTCAAACCCCAATCCCACAAACCCCCTTCTGTCCGAAGTAAACTCTTGGTTAAGGGGGGATGGCAATGGGACCCCGCCATCATTGCCCACATTATTGCACCACCGCACTCCTCACTCCTCACTGCCTCCTCATTGGCTACATTATTTGGCTATCACATAGATTTCCAGCAGCCAGGTTCAGCCAGGGTCAATATTAGCAAGAGGTTGAACTGGGAATGATTGTCATTCAATGCTAACAAAACGGTAATGAAATGCTTACATTTAAGGCAGGGGCACGCTTCTCAAACACAAGTTGGGAAGGGGGGGGGGGTGGCTGAGCAGTGCAAACTATGCAATATACTCCCAACATAAGGGTATCCCCAGATTGGCACATTCCTTCACTTTTTGGAGGGGGACTGGAACCCTAAACTGAAAAGGGCACTAGACGCAACACTGATTTGAAGATCGAATTGTCTAGAAACCACGCTCAATCAGGAGCAAAGCAAACACGATACAAATGGGCACTTAAGACCCCTTCTCACCTCCTGTTATTCCCTTCCGCGAGGCCTTTAGCCTCCAGCACCGAACGCACCGATCTTTTCAAAGAAAGGAAGCCTGGGTGACTGAATCCATGCCGATTTCTACGTCGATCCAATCATCTCACCGACTTTCCTTGAACTGTCAATGCCTCTCGTCGCTGATGACAGGATGCTGAATCGCGGCATCGCCAAGGAAATCAACAAGGCCCAAAATCTGAACCTGGGTAGGCATTCATGAAACTGCAATGCGAATGCCGGTTGCAAAGTTGCAGTGCGTTGAACGTCACAAGTGAAATATGCCCTTGCGGCCAGATCAATCGCTATATGTAGATATTCTCCAGCATTTTATTGTTTGCCACACTGAGAGTAGACTAGAAACAGCAAGACGGCTGACCGGCCGGGGCATAGAAACTACACTGATCTGTCACCGATCTGTCACCGAGAACGGCGATAAGTCAAAAATCATGGGATATTTTTGCCACCGGGATGGGATGAGACATAAAACATACCATGGGGCCGTAGGATAGGGAAAGGGTCTTTACGGAAGGACTTGCTGGCGTTGTGTGGCGAATGCGTTACCACGAACGCCATATGTTATGTTGTACAGCGTGCGCTGCAATATGCTATCATTGCCATCACTAAAATTGTCAGTCAAAAGTATTTCTGGCACCAAACTTCGCGTGAAATTATGCATTTTGGTACCTCATCCACCAAGACCCAATCAGCCTTATCGATCTTATC
This sequence comes from Pollicipes pollicipes, assembly GCF_011947565.3. NCBI lineage: Eukaryota > Metazoa > Arthropoda > Thecostraca > Pollicipedomorpha > Pollicipedidae > Pollicipes > Pollicipes pollicipes. The sequence continues at coordinate 223,200 of NW_023596155.1, forward strand.
CACGAAGTCGGTACGTTTTACCACCCCTGCTTTGTCGTGTCACTGTCATGAATGCAAAGACTAGGTCAGTTGGCTTTCTGGCGTTCATCCGGCTTAGCCCGGTTTTTGTGAGCGCATTTTAGTGTTTATATTCTTGGTTGGCGCAACTGGAGAATTCAGGGCAGCGATCAAGATTCTAACATAGTTCTATTGCCTAATAAATTTGGTGATATGCAGTACTTTCGGAAAAGGGTGCTCTGTGCAAAGAAAGCTTCAACATTCTCATGTAAATGCAGCCGTCCGAATGCAACGTGCATATTTTGATACAATACAACTGTAGAAGGAACCAGTTGGGTTGAAGACCAGACAAATGCGTCAAATGCATCGCAATGTGCGTGAGGGAATGCTCTATCATAGCGCATATCCATGCTGTCCCGCATGGCTTTGCTCCCTTCCCAGGCATGGTGTTCTGAAGCTTTATAGATGTTTGGAAGTCAATTTGCGCAATCTGTTGGAACAAAATCTCCACAAACCTTTATGACAAGACGTTTCATAACCAACGGTGAACCGACGGGCTTCTCATGACAGTCATATCAGCCGTGCTTTTCATCCGTGATTATTCGGATCCGACAGCCGATCATTCAGATCCGACGGTCGATCATTCGGATCCGACAGCCGATCATTCGGATCCGACAGCTGATCATTCGGATCTGACAGACGATCATTCGGATCCGACAGCCGATCATTCGGATTCGACAGTTGACCATTTGGATCCGACAGCCGATCCACCTTCCTCAATGAACGTTGCTTCTGCAATATCGGTTGAGACCATCAGCAGGAAAGTATTGCTAACTGTTTGCTGTTAAATAATTGCTAAATGTCGACATCTCCACTGTTAACACCTATGAGAAAGGCTGAATCACCCTGGTGAGAAGAGCACACCTCTCCACTTCCCCATTTCAAATTGAAGCAAACATAACAGACAAAGGCAGAGAAAGAAAAGTTGAGGAAAGAACAACATCGTCATTTCTACAGACTGCAGCCTTCTTCCACTCAACGCAAGTCGTCCCCCCCCCCCCCCTCCCTTCCACCTTTCATCTCTTTCTCTGTGTCTCTCCACCCTTCTTTCATCATGTCGCTTCCGTCCTCTCCCCTCTGCTCCCCTGCTCCTCTCCGCTCAGCCGCGGGCGGCCCATGTCGCCGGAGAGCGGGCTGGGCTGGGTCGGTGCCGCGACGCAGAGGTGCGTCCGGCGGCCCGCCGAGGTCGATACGGGCCGTCGTTAGCGGCGCGGCCGCGCGACACCGGCGACAGGTCCCCGCGGCACGCCGAATCGACGCCCGTCGGTGCCGGCGACACGGACTGCGCCGCTCCCAGACACCCATCGTCCGGGGCGGGTCACCGGCCCCGCCGACCCCGGCCGCCTCCCGGACGACGAGGGCATATTTTTAAAGGGTGCAGGTGATGTGATGTTGGTTTTGGAATAGTCAAGCAAATTAGGCAAGTCAAGAGCTTTTGAAAGAGACTTCGAATCTCACACCAGCCTCTTTTCTGAAGGCGCTACGAGGTAGGAGGGCTCATTAAAAGCTTTCTGTCTTCCTTGTTCTTTCTTTTTGCCTCTTCCACCTCAGTGCCCTATAACGAACCATAGTATTACAATACTTTGTACAGTAAGTTGACATTTTAGTAGCCACTTTCCATTCAGCCACGCAAGCTTTAAGGCAGACGGTGATGTGTACCGACAAGACACGCAGGTCACGTGTGTGGAAGGCATTCGAATGCCCAGTCTTCCTCGCCAAGGCAGGTCACGTGTGTGGAAGGCATTCGAATGCCCAGTCCTCCTCGCCAAGGCTGACGTTTCAGTGCACGCGGCCTCACTACAAGTACAGAGCACTGCAGTTCTCGTGACTCTGTGGGAGCATGCTTTTAGCCAACGCCAGGCACGTGCCGTGGACACGAAGGTCCTGGATAGTCAGTGAAGGTGCATTTGTCCCGCAAGAGAAAGCGTGGTGCTGAAGCGCCGTGTGATTGACTAATGACCCATAGCACGCTCCGCGGGGATACCCGCCCCAACGTCAGCAGTAAACGTAGCTAAAGGGTTCTGCAAACGATGCTTTGCCAGGATATCGATAACAGCCGCTATTTAGTGCGGCCTCTAGCTCTGAAAACTTTCTGTTTCGGATGAGGCACGAAACCAATCCATTATTATTCTAACAGGTTTTGGTGTGGGTTTTGCAGACGCTGTTACCCGAACCTGGCTGCCGCGTCATTAACTTTGCTGCAGTATTCTGTAAGCGTTCCAGCAAGTTACCCTACGGTATTTTCTGAAAAGTGACGAAAGTGAAGAGCACTAAACTGCCGTTGTCAGTAAACCCGGCCCAGTCTCCACGACCGTGAAGGAATGAAAAGGGCACATATTTCTTAGTTGATAAGCATGTCGCATTTGAACCCCTGTTCTGCGGATGCATTTTACAAGACGTCGAAAGCCTTTCCTACAGATAGCATGCGCATCCTCATAAATCAGTAAATAGAGAGGAAACCTCGGGTGTTTGAAGCGGTAGACAACCACAGCGCTGCAATAAACATGCATCACATGTGAGCCATGCTCACGCTAACATTATTAGACGGGGATCTAATTTGGCACCAAAGTCGAAATGCATAAAAGCTTATGCGAACAGAAGCACCACCCATGGAATGTCGTCAGGTGTGCCAAAATTTCTGGTGAAGTTTTCTTCTGAGGAGCCCTTATCTCGTCTTTATGCACATCCTTGTCATTTCACGTTTGCAGTACTTTAATATTTGGCCTCATGAGATACAGTTCGCAAAAGTGAAATGACGAGTAGGTGCATACTGGCGGAACAAGAACACTTCTATGGCAAATTTGACCGACTATTGTCAAGGACTTGACGACAAACGGTAGGCTTCACTCTTGTTAGTCCCCCTTTTCATGCAGTCCAGATTTGATGGTAAATTGTGTTCTCGTCTAACATTTTGTAACGTGAAAGATGCCTATACAAACCAGAATGGTCTGCACACAAGTTATGGACAGGATAAGAGGTGGCACTGTTGTCGTCTTATCCAAAGGAAAATCCGAACCAACGTCACTCCGGTGGAAACGAAACTTGGCGCTGTTGACGGGTCATGGCTCCAAAGCTTCGGTTGCCTGTGATCATTCGACAATAAAAACTCTTGCACGACGGCATGTTGGAGCCTAATGAAATGGCCCAGCTGTAGCCAGGTCAGCGTTTAACTAGTTCAGCTCAGCCCGGCACAGAAGTTGAAAGTGACGCTGGCGTAAACAACCGCCACTGACGGGAGACATGTGTCTGGCTCCCTCATCTCACCCACTCACTCACTTAACACTCACTCGTCGTCGAACAGGACAGCTCTACTGCGCATGTCCGCTGGAGTCTCCGGCGTCGCAATAAGCCACGCCCCGTCGTGGTCCATTGTGGTGCGGTGAAATGAATACGCGACTTGCGGGGATTACACGCGGCATATCTATGCCGCGCGCTCTTGCAGCCATGAAGCTGGTGTTGGAGATAAAAACTGCCTCACCCCCATCAGCATATTTGGAGAGTTCTGGTATTTCCTGATGGATTGGTTCGGCCTTCAACAGGTCCGCTGTAATACCGTTTAAAACGTTGAAAACAAAGAAGGCATTTATCATCGTGTTGACGGCGTTTCAGACCATTTGGCGTCGCGGCCGTTTCAACGAGCAATGTAATGGAGCATTGGCAAAACTGATAACATGCATCGCAAAATGAAAGCCTTCCAACATTTTTCCTTTGCTGGAGCCAAGGTGAATTACGCCGGAGCTCAAGAAAAATACCGTTTTTGCGCATGTGATATGTGAATAATAATTGTCTCAAAGACCTGAACGAAGGAATCCCTCAAACAAAGGCAGAGAGAACATCGGGGTAAGAGTTTGAATTCTTGTGCTAAAAATGTTTATGGTAAACGGGCAAACACGCCAATGTTCACGTAAGAATGCTCATGGACCGAGCCGGCGGAGCGACCGCACCGGCTGAGCAAATGACTCCAATTAGCAGAAGCACCGCCACTTTTAATGTGCTCGATGACTCCAGACTGGAGGCGTCTGTGGGCAGACATAGGAATGCGATGATAGCGATAAATGTCACTGCCGTTAACAAATCAGGAAATCATGATCACTTTTAAACGTACGCATAGCGCACGTAGACGTGCACCATAATATCGAATGCCAGCGTCGGCAGTGATGCATCACCGGCCAAAGGTCATAAGGTCGCTACAAAGTCACTTCGGGCTCACAGCATTGCAGTCTGCTTTGTTGCCTCGTTAGCCGCTGCAACACTTAGCCCCTTCTGTTGGATTTTTACAAAATCGTCAACAAGTGAGCTGTTTAGAGGCACAAGCAGAGGTCCTGGTGGGGGCACACTGACAGTACACTCATCTGAAGTCCTGTAGGCCCAGACTCATTGATGAGGCTAACTGCAAGGGAAGCCAAAGCGAAAAGCTATGTTAGTGGAAACTTCTCTGCTGATGCTTCATCATCATTAGTCATGTCCGTCAGAAGATAGCACACAAATAAATCACGATGCTTTTATCCGCTGTTGGCCTTCAAATGCCAGCTGGCCGAAAGGACGTAAGATGATCGCATTCATTGATTAGCTGAACTGCATCGGACAATTGTCATGATGCGTCCTAGGATTGAATTGCGCTTGGAAATTGACAAATCCACCCAAATAAGGGCGGACTGAAAACTGCTTATGAATGCAAATCTAGGAGCGATTAATAGCTGTAATGCATCTTCGCTCACCACTTTAGTTTGAGTGGCATCAAAATACGATAACCCGGTCAAGATTATTATGGTAATATTTTGCTGTGCTGCCTATCATCGGCTCAGCTCTGAGGAAATGCGCAAGACTGGCAAAATAGACTGGTGTTTTATTAGGGTGGATCCCAAAGATCCCCACTCCAATCCAATCAACTCCCTTTTTGTCGTTCCCGGAAGTGCCTCTGACGCAGCTATTTCTTATGCTCTTTACTCCACAGAAGTGAAAAATGGAATGCAACGTGTGACTTCAGCACTTCACGTGCCAGATTCTATGAACCCCTTCGCTCTTATCCCTGAAGTAGCCTCACCGCAAAACAAGTTAATTTTACTCCCTCCAGCCTCACATGTGCATGTACATTTTCCGTATTATCCATCAATGGTGCCGTAGGGCTGGTGAAAGTTTGTGGCTAAACTCCTGTTTATCTCCTGTCGCAAAATTCAACCGTGGCTCGAACATCGCAATGTATAAGTATTTTTTTCTGGTTAGTATTGGTCGAAGAGGAAAGCTTTGCACCTAGATACGGGAACGTGTCCCCTCTATATGTCCAGTGGTGACCGATTTTGTACTTAATACGTTTGGCAACCACCTTCCCACGCCCGGGAACCAGCCTCTGACCCCATCACGCTGCTCACAGAAATAATGAAGAGCAAAGGGCCCCACACCGACCACTGTGGACCCCTACTCTCTACCAGCTCCCACTGAGCTCTTGTACCACTGAGCACTGCTCTTTGTTAAGTAGCTAAGCCCTTACCCAGCCAAGAATTTTTCCCAATGTCACGCAATTTTAACTGATATAGTAGACGTTGGTGTAACACCTTATCAAGCAGGCTGACTAAAATCTAGAAAGACAACATCTACACTATTGCCTTCATCTATCAAACTAATAACATGCTTCATAAGCTCTAGAAGATTTGTAAAACAGGACCTACCGGAAAGAAAACCACGCTAACGACTATTCGTGAACTGATGCCTTTCTAAGCGTGACTGAGTGCTAGCCTCAAGGAATTTCTCTAAGATCTTCCATGCTGGTGAGGTAAGACTCACAGGTCTGTGGCTGCTGGCACTTATTTGGTTTCCTTCTTTAAAATTGGTGCTACACTGGCATTGCGCCAGTCCTCCGGTACTTCTGAGAAACTCAGTGATCTATTAGATATTCACATAACAGGACAGGCTTAAGTACTTACGCATTTATTCAACACTCTACCATATATCTGGTCAGATCCAGTCCTCCACTTAAGACTTTCCACCTCCCCGAGAGGGGCAGATTTAGATCGCACAGATCTGAATTTTGGTAACTGCAAATTTTTTTAACTTCGCCAGAGCTGGCACGTCGCCATTTGCCTCCCATATTTCTGGTAATCTTTTAGCTGCCCTGATTTCCTGCTTAAGCTTTTGCGGCATCCTATACACTGTCTTGTTGATGTCTGTCTCCTGCACTTTTTGTCTATCATATGCCCTCCATCACCTCCACCAAATTCTGCACCGTGTGTATCAGCCAAGGGGCTTCCTAAACTATTTTGTTTCACATTTTCCTGGAAGGAAGCACCTTCTCTGTCCCTTTGAACTATCATTGACCACTTCCCACATCTGATGTGCAGTGAGACCAGTTGGAATATCTCCCCACTGGATGCTGGCGAGGAAGGCAGCAAGCTCTGCAAATGTACCCTTAGCGAAATTCAGAAAACGAATATGATTATCTCTACCTGAAATTTCCAGACACATTAAAAACCTTACAATGGTATGGCATTTATTTCCCAGCGTCTCATATGCTGCCAAAGCATCTACCGAACCCTCCTCATTAGTCATAACGAGATCCAAAAGCTCATCTTTCCTAGTGGGTTTGCACACCATCTGGTGAAGAAAATTTTCTTCAAAACAAGCAAAAATATTGTCGTAACTATTCGACGATTGGGCAAGATCTACGCTCCAGCCTGAGTTGTTAAAATATTCCAGCACTACACATTTTCCATTCATACTTATACCAATTTCTTCACATATTCTACGCCCAGATCCTGACAAATCCAGATCCTATTTGGAGGCCTGTAGAATGTTCCAGTGCGTAAGTGGTTGCCCTTCGACACAACCAAATATACCAAGACAGATTCCACGATATCGTCATTCTTCATGCCGTCTACAATTACACATTTTATATTCTGCCTTACATATGCTAGTATCCCACCTCCCTTTTCACTTTCCTGTGAAAAGTACACATCTTAAAATCAGATGCTTCAAACTCTTGTAGACTATCCCACACAACCTGCTCACTGATCCCAAATTCATTAGTGGCCACCGGGTCTAATTTTTCTTCAGGCATATGAACATAAAGCTCCCAAAATCGTTTCTGATACTTGTTATATCGGCATAGGAGCACCTAACTTTTATTTCACTTCTTTTTGCCTCGCTGCTTAGCAATTTTGAATTTTCGTTTCTCAGGCGTTTTATGTTCACCCTCTGATCCCCAGACGCTATTTTCCCTCAAGGATGCGTTCGTTCACCCTTCTCATAGAAGTGGAGTCTGTCCCTCTGATAGGGATCTTTCCATCTGAAAAAAACCCGTCCCGCTCGTCTACAAACGTGAAGTCTAGCCTTTTGCAAAGTTTCCCTACTCTAGCACCGGCCACCGGTGCCCTGGAACTGCACTCAGGAGCTGCTCTGATATAGATTCAGGGTCCTATAGTCTTGAATTACCTACTCACTATTTGCCGGCCCTATATTTTTGACTCCGTCCTATGCAATAACGGCATTGACTTGGTTTTCGCTGGTGACCTCCGCTACCAGTGTCACTAGGTCCCTGACCTTGGCTGCAGGATTAGTTAGACATCTTCTTCCTTCCCTTCCCGTGCAGAAATTCCTATTGAGACGTCTAGCTCGAAAATCCCCCCCCCCCCCCCTGCGACGATCCCCGCTTCACCATCGCTTTTACTTGGTCAACCCTGGGAGCATCTCGCAGTGCCTCAGAACTGTTCGGAGTAGGCACAGCTGCACTTCCAACATCTACATGAGAAGGTCTTGATCCTTTATTCTGTGTTACCTGTCATACTTCAGCCTTGTAGGTGGAGTGCACCTCACCCAGTTGACTTTGCCCCGCACCCAGTTGACACCTTTGCCAACCTCTCATTCTTAATAAAACTTAAACAAGCATGCGTTTCCTTGAAAATCTGTACTTCTTTCCTAAAAGCTACATTATCTAGGGCCTGATCTATCACTAAGCTGATGCCTCCCATACTACAGACCTGACAAGGAAATAATCGAAGGTCTTACTTATCAACAAAAAATGCTCCAAAGGTTACAGCAACTGCTCTCAAAAACTAAGATGCACCTATCTATTACCTAATGTAACTTAGTTTTGACGAAATGCAAAAGTGGCACAGAAGTCACGTGGAAACTCGAAGAGTTTATCAATTTATCCTAGAAAAAGCCAAAACAAAAAAAAAACGCCTTAAAAACTATTCAAAACAGAACGAACACGGCACAAATAATCCTAAAACACACGCACGTGAACTACAATACCCTTGAATCGCACACTGCACGACAAACGCTGCTCTGACTTCACGCGCCCCCGCTCGTGTCAAGTTCCAAGGATTCACATATTCTCATCTCATTTAAAACCTGCTGGAGCAGCAGCCCACCTCGTCAAGTTTAGCCCTGTTTCATACGACGTTTCAAGAATAACGCAGTGGTGGGATCGGCCCCGCTTGCTGGCCCTACCTTGGGCTCTACGAGTCGACAGGTCGGATCAGTCACAGGCCACCAGCAGGGTGTTTTACACGGCCTACCAGCAGCCCGCGCGCAATCCTGCCTTGCGCGTGCACAGCGCCCGGTAGGCGGACAACGAGCACCGACATTGATTGCGCTCCCCTCCGATCGCAGCGCAGCGTCACGCTCTCTTCCGAGGGTGTCCCGCGCGCCGTGTGATCCGTGTCAGCGCCGCCACCGGCAGACGCCTCCGCCGCGTGAAACCGTGGCGCCGCGCCGTCGGCGGCGTGTCGTGCACGGTGTGAGTCCGCTCGCCGCTGGTCGACAGGTGGAGCGGCGGGATCGATCTGCGTCGCGCGGCGGCCACGGGGCGCTCCCGAGCGGCGCGCCGCCCGTCCGTCCAGGCTATGCTCTCGCCCAAGATGCAGCGCAGCGTGCGCATCAACGACAACCAGCTGCTGATGCTGGCCGAGAAGGCGCGCTACGACCAGCACATGTGCGGCAGCCTCTACAAGCGCACCTCCGACAACTCCAAGTGGCAGCTGCGGTGGTTCAACCTGTACCAGGTGAGAGGCCTGGCGCCGGGCCGGTCTGAAGCAGATTGGAGATGACCAGGTGGATAGACTTGGCTAGTTATAAGACTTGCGGAATCTGGGGAGTGGCTATTTTTCTGCGCCAACTTCCACCACTTTTTATCCAAATTTCATCGGCGCAGCCAATAGATTGCTTATAAACAGGCTTGCATAGATACCTACACTAACATTCTCGGAAAAAATGCTACACATTACATGTGACAAGACGTTAATTACCAATCGGTCACTTCTACGAACACTGCATATGACAACACAAACAAACAAAACTTCCGCCCAAACAAAGCTGTGTCCTTCACACCCGCGGTAGTTCATAACAAGCGGCACATTCAGTAATTCAAACAGAGTATTGTACGCATTTGCATGCAGCCACTCTACAGGTGCTATGTCTATGCATGTTTGCAACTACCTTGTCCCAAAAGGCACGTACAGACATGCGATTGAAGCCATGACGAAACAATGCATTTCCGTTGCAGTTAGGAACCCTTGAAGCACGAACTGCGCGCCTTAGATAAAGGGTTTTTAGTAGCGACATAAGGATGAAATATTCAAGTTAATACCATTGGCGTATAGCTGACTCCGTTTAAGTATAATGGATGTACGAAACTCCCTACCACTCTTGCAGATCCATGCGCACCTTCGTGTTCCCACCTGTTCAAAGCATTGGATGTGACGATGTCTATTTCAATGACGTGGAAGTCTCTTGTGCGTATATTGGATGCAAGGACACGTCTGTTCAGATTCAGTTGTGACATCGAGTCTCTAGCGTTTACATCGACCGGTTTTCCACCCGTGTCCCTTAGTATTACTTTCCACGGTATTTTGGATTAACTTCCCGCGGTGTCAGTATTACACTCTTAGTCCAGGAATCCTTAATTCTGATCCCCGTCGGACACTTCAATATTCTCAAATGTGGCCATTCCCTGTCAAGGGAATCCTTCACATTTGACGATATGGAAACAAGTATCAGATATGACGAAACAATTCTACTTATAACTATTGGTATCCTTTTTAAGTGGAAAGACTGCTCTAGACAAGCACAGTCTCTGTTTGATAATATGCTCCTCAATGCGCCATGGTTTGTTTGCGTCATCGAACCTTGCACAACATTGATCGAGAGCCAACTCGCGGCTGTTACGTCTTGAAATTTCACTCACGAACGTCAAATTAAGCGCCTCGACAATTATATTTTCCTTGTTTTTAATCGCCGCATGGCTTATGGAATGACAAGACTTGAATGAAGTTATTTTGGCGTCTTGAATGTCAATGTGACTGAAATACTCTCCCCAAAATACCCTCCCAATTTGCGCGGTGTGTGGCTCAGAGAACAGGACGGACATAGGTCTTAAGAACGGCACGATTGTGAACAGCACCGGAAGGTCACCTAGATGGCTATTTTAATGCAAAACCCATCTAAATGTGGAAAACTTCCTTTAAATAGAGTATGCCACATTTTTGTACTTTTCAGTCATTGTTTGATCAGACACGTCCGATTTTTTTGGTAATATCAGTTTTCTCGACATCCCTCTTTATTTACGGTACAAGCTCCTGCGAAAGAAATCTCATTGCACTCCCTGCCCACTACTATGAAAGAAGCAACTTTAAACTCCCTGGCTTTTCAGATTTGTGTTGTGTAATGCTTACAAGACACTGCTTTGTCACAATTTTGCAGTACTAATTGCTACCAAGGCTGGAAACACATAGTAAACATGGACATAACACCATCATTGGGACTACATTGCGCATGCATCGTTTTAATTGCGACAGAAGAGATGCTATATATCATTTTAGATATCAGGTGGCTTTGGCCACTGTTATTTTGTTCTTTATGCTCAGAATCCGTTGGCGCCAGATGGTAATGGTAAACAACACGCTGTGCGGTGGCGGCCTGATATGATCCTCCTCGTAATTGTCTGTGGTGCTAAACCATACGCCCAAAATCCGAATGCATTTCGCTGCTGGTACAAATCTCGCACGCAAAACCCGAGCGTTGACGTGAGCTGTCAACCCACATCAGTTTTGATTTATGCACAGTCAACCCAAGACCGGTGACTTAAGAAAATACTGTCAGTGCATCCATCAGCCCCTCCGTAGATGCCTGGTCACTCACAGCGACCGCCATATACAATATACATACGCACCTCACTTTAGTATTTTGGCCATCGCATGTTTGATGTCAATGTCGTTGATAATCGCCAATTCCCGTATTTTAGTGGCAAGAAATGCCATTGTTTAGTTAAAGAAGAATACAAAAATTTGACATTTTGCATCATTCTTTTTTGCGTAAATCACTTCGATATGTAGCCATTGCTTATAACCGCTAGTTCTGTGCCGTTTTGAAGTGACAAAATCCACTTATCCGTAGGGCGTAGATACATTGCTGCGTATTTTTTGTGTTTAAAAAAATAATGAAAAATAATATTACGTTAATTTCTAAGTGCATTTGCAAGGAACATTTTTGCATAGGTACATAAATAAGCACCGTCTTACCATTTTTCCGTATGTGTCTATGCGTCACGTAGATAAGCACTCTTACCTGTGCTTAATATTGTTGAACGCAAGCTTACAACACAGTGCGCCCGAATGTCATGGAATGTGGTCTTTTGATTATATATCCCACCACATTCGGAAGAGTTCTCAAGTTATCGAGGGTGTATCGACGCTTCAAAAACTGAGTTTGGTGAGGTAACGATTTTTTGGACGAGCGTGCTTAATGCCACGGTTAACACCTTACGAAAGATTTCGCAGATAATACGAGAAAGACATATCGGCCCACTTTTTCCGCGCGATGACGCTGCGGGCACAACTGCACCGGCCGGGTCAAGGTCGACACTAGACGGATCTCAGTGGTGACGTCACGTTCAAGTCGTATCGAGACGTTGTTACAACCGAGAGCGATTTCCATGCTGACGGTTGTGACTTAATACTGAACAACTTGGTTCAGAATCCAAAAGTTCATCACTTTCGGAATGTTTTTTAAAAGAAATAGTTTGTTCTTTAGAAATATTGGTAGAATGATTTGTATCATTTTTTGGAATGCTTTTTAGAATAATAGCAGCTGTTGCATTGTTTTCCTTCAATCTATCTGGCTAAGGTATCTCATCAACCGTTTTTGTCTGCTTAGATAGCATGCACTCTCGAAAAATTAACTGCACTGGTCGAGATCGCCATTAGCCATACATTCAAGAGTTTGGCTTTTTTATCCTTAAGGTTGTGGGGCCAGGAAATGATACTAGCCAAATATGTTCTGATGGCTTCCTCCCTTCGAACTTCTCCTGAATCGTGGTTTTGGGCAGTCTGCATTGTGTTAAAAATTATTCAGTGAATGTGCTTTTAAAATCCAATTTAATGCAGTGAGGTTCTCAGTGCAGTACCAGAGTAGCCAATTGTTGGATCTTGTTCCTGAAGTCTCAGCGCACCCTGGCGAATCAATATAAGTCAATATCTGTAAAAAAAGTCAATATCTGTATAAGTCAATATCTGTAAGTCAATATCTGTAGTTACACAAAACATATAAAAATCGGAATGACAGGCATGCAAGTGGGAATTTATTCCATTACTTATCGCCCGGCTCACATATCGGTAATGACCCGCGTAATGAAAAATAAATAGATGAAGTTAGATGGGGCACACTTTGTGCTCGTTTTGTATGGGATAGAGCAGCGTCTCCCGCTTCTCCATGTTTACGGGGTTGTTGCTCGAACATGTGTGGTAGCGTGACGTTTGTTCCCGTGTCGAGTTCGGATAGCCGCTCCGGTACAGGCAGCCTCATCAAACGGCCTACGGTCTCGCCGATGCCTCGCATACAGCGAACCAGTGAGGACTCGGTTGTACTCGCATGAAACGTGCGTCAGTGGGTTACTTATGTAACAGTCTGAATCCAATTTTAAGCAGGGCAGTCCTAAGCTCATTGTTTCAGATGTGCAGACGATAGATACTGATATGTGGCCTTTGCCCAACACGGCGCAGACTGTCTGGATCCTTTCGTGGTAAATCACGGGCCAATGCTTGATTGGCGAACGGACAGACACGTATTGGTGAATTCTTAGGGCAATAGGCGGTCCAGTCCATCGGAAACTAGGTCATTCCTGAAGTATTATCGTGCACCGCACCCATCCGCACGCGACAAAGTGCTGATTGTTCCTCATGGAGCTTGCCAGCCCTTGCACCTGCTATCTAGGCCTTATCGCTCGGAGTAAATGGGATCCCGCTCGGATGGTGGGCTATCTGGCGGCATCTATAACAGCCCGTGGAGACACGCAGAGTGCCACTGCATAAGCTCAATACAATCAGCAGCCTCCTATCCTGCACTTTATTTATTGGGCTTACGTGTAAGGAAATTTTGCAAGCCAGCTGATCACAAAGGAACGACGCGCTTACCGAGTTGGGCTGATTGACCGTGGTCAATATGCACTGACAAGGAGATAGGCAGTACAAGTGAAGATACAATGCGCAGATCAGTGTCGGAAAGAGTGAAGCAGCAACATGAGAATTGTTGCGGCAAGCCAAAACGCAACGCAGCGTGGTGAGAATATCTTACAATATTCTCGTCAGCGATTCTGGTTTGTGTCTCTGTCAACATCCACCGTCTGCACGAGTTCTTGGTACCGCACAGTTGACGTTGTTAACGCTGACAGACCAGTGTGTGTGGACGGGCGTGACAGGCTGAACTGACAGAAACATCATTGAAAGCGGATGGCCACGCAACTATGGTGCTTCGGTTCAGCGGGAACGCGGACGTCACACGTATCGTTGCGACAAAAGCCCCCGACACGAGCGTTCTCGAAACACCAGTTTGTTCAAAGTTAGACGCCTTGTTTAAGCCAGTCCCAGGAACGTTGCGTCGAGGCGTTTGGTCGGAAATGGCTAATAACTTAGGTTGCGAAGTTATTTTTTGGATACTTTTGCTCCAAGTGATATCTATCGTGCGCCAGATGTTCGCGTCCGCCTGTGCCATCGGCGTCCTTCGGAGTCCGTTTGAGCAGGTGGACGTGTGTCGGGCCGGCCGTGCCACCACCTGTGCGCCGCGCCAAATGCGTGACAGTCCCGCCCGCTCCAGCTGTCACCAGATGAAAACCCGACTTCGATCCTGACCTTGTCTCTGGCCCTGGTCCTGACTGTGACCGTGGCCGTGACCCCGTGACCGTGACCCCGTGACCGTGGCCGTGACCCCGTGACTGTGGCCGTGACCCCGTGACCGTGACCCCGTGACCGTGGCCGTGACCCCGTGACCGTGGCTGCGACCCCGTGACCGTGACCGCGGCTGTGACCGTGACCGTGACCGTAATCTTGGCCATGACCTTGACCTGGAAGTTGACCGCGTCCTTGACTCTGAATGCGGCCCGATCCTGTATCTCCCCCGTCTCTGCCCCTGCTCTCCGACGCCAACTCGGCTCCTCCCTGTCGGTCGCCGTCGATCCAGCCAGCGCCGATCTTCTGTAATCCGATCCGGGGGCGCCATGGACCCAGACTCGCGCGGACACCTCCCGTCGGCCTGCGGTGCTGTGCCGGTCACGTCCTCCTCCCCGGGCGAGGAGCCGCGCGGCCCGGTCCCGGTCCGCGCACCGCAGCCCGTGCAACGCGGCCGGTCGAAGGTGGCGGGAAGGCTCTGCGCGCACTGGCCGCCCAGAGGCGGCTCCAGGCAAGGTGTGAAGGGGTGCGCGAGTCACGCCCAGGCCGCCCCTGGGTCCGGCCACTGCGTCGCCGTCGCCGACGAACAGCTTCGTTCAAGCGGGCAATCATTTTACCGCCGCAAGCGTCGGTCGCCGCTCTCAATTGGTGCCTGCACGCGCCACTGTGCGCGCACACCCGTGGGAGCCTATTACCGCGCCGCGGACGCCGCCGGCCCGCTCTGGCTAGCCGGCGGCGATCGACGGCGCACCTGAGGACGGGCCGATGGCCGCCGGCGGAGAGAGGACGGCGCCGGCGGGAGAGAGCCCGGTGCGCGAGTGACCCGGGCGGTCCGGGAGGTCGCCACTGGGGAGGTGGTTGGAGGTCTGGGGAGGGCTCGGGGTGCGGTGAGTGTTTGGGGGGAATGCTGAGGGCCCCGTAAGGTTAGGGCGATGTGGGATCGATAAGGAGACTCAGAAAGTTTTAATGAATACTTTGGTCTAAACTGATGACGTAGAAATAATCCCCAGCATTATCCGACATGATTCAGTTTTTTATCTAGACACCCGGATATTGAAATGGCCTCTGACCTGGCAGGCATACACATGCGGTAATTTATTTTTTTCGAGGGGAACAAGCGAAAACTTTGATTATAAATCGCCGGGAGCCAGTACCGTGCGGCATCAACACCGAGCTGTGCGCAGCATCAGGCTAATGAAATAATGCTACTCAAACCGGCTTTCACCAACCATACCGGATGCCATGCCGGACGCCCGCATCAAATATCACGCTCTCAAAAACTGGCGCCTGGTTCTTCTTTGAAAGCCCTCTTAGACTTGCAAACATATTCGTCATGCATTCACCACTGCACAATGCGGACCACACCTCAGTTGGCCCGCTGACGCCGGACCCCCGGCCGCACCAGCTCCGCTCCGGCCGGTCTGCCCCCCCCTCGCCCCGTTAGACTGTTTGCTCTGCCGACGGCGCCGGCCGCCTCCCCCCCCCCCCCCCCCCCCGCCACAGCCAGTTGCAATTACCGCCGGCCGACGACTGTTTGCCGTGGCGTGGCGACGGCCGATTCATGAGAAGCCGCAACTCGATGCAGATCTGCGTCCGACTGCCCGTTGCTCGGGGCGCTGCGGGCTACCCGCCGACTGCCCGTTGCTCGAGGCGCTGCGGCTGCCCGCCGACTGCCCGTTGCTCGGGACGCTGCGGGGTGCCCGCCGGCTGCCCGTTGCTCGGAACGCTGCGGGCTGCCCGCCGACTGCCCGTTGCTCGGGGCGCTGCGGCTGCCCGCCGGTCTGCCCGTTGTTGCTCGGAACGCTGCAGGCTGCCCGCCGATGCCCGTTGCTCGGAACGCTGCAGGCTGCCCGCCGACTGCCCGTTGCTCGGGGCGCTGCGGCTGCCCGCCGGCTGCCCGTTGCTCGGAACGCTGCAGGCTGCCCGCCGACCGCCCGTTGCTCGGGACGCTGCGGGCTGCCCGCCGACTGCCCGTTGCTCGGGGCGCTGTAGGCTGCCCGCCGACTGCCCGTTGCTCGGGACGCTGCGGGCTGCTCGCCGGCTGCCCGGCTGGCTGTCAGACGTCACGAGCCCGCCCGATGGGTGCAGTGAGGTCGCCTCGGTGGGCTCGACCGTACCGACGCGCGGGTGGGGACGCTAGCGGCGTGGATGGCATGCTAGGAACGTCATGTTAATAATCAATGCTGTAATGCGGTTGTTCACATTCCATGGCGGCTTTAAAACGTTTTGCGTGGTAACATGAGCGAAAAAGTCGCTCCATGACGCATGCAGAAAGAATGCACCGAACTGCCGCCTGTCTCCCGGCACTCAGGCACGTCTTGTCGCGTCGATTCAATAACCGTACCAGACTGATAAAAAGGGGTGTCTCTTTAATCTATCCTAGCGCCCACTGAGCGCTGCGAGCCAGTGTCATTATTTTCTTCACCCGAAGTCACTCATCAGTGGCAAAGACACCTTCGCATCTTCCCCTCCGGTGGCATCGTCACATACTGTGTCCCACAGCGCCACTGCTGACCGCTTGAGGTCGGTGGAGGGCCTATTCAATAGGGAACCATCGTCCCTCCGCTCGAAGCGGCCGCGGTTCTCCAATGCCGAATTAAGTGGTCTCACATCCGCGCCGATGGTGGCGTCCTTCTGGCGACCGTCCCCCGGGACCACGGCCGCCTCCTTCAGGGAGGCCAATTCGGAGTTCACAATGGCGGCAGGCCATTGATCAGAACAGCCAAGTCTTGTGCGGTGTCTTTCAGCTCCTGCAGACTAGGATCAAAGAACGCGAAATACATAGAAGCCTACGATTTAATCCTCTCAATGGTGCTCGTGCTGCAACCATGACTATTTAGCAGATATTTTATATAGCAGCAGATATCAGCAGATATTTGAATTATACTCTATCTATAAATTATTTGGCAAATGCTTATATTTTTAGCTTGTGTTTAGGCTAATATTCCCCAGTTTTGCGTTACTTCAAAGGGTGTGATGTAAGGAATCCTACTTTGCAGAATATTATCCGATACTTTTCCTTGCCAATGGGTTCCGCATTACTCCAGCCGCAGTTCACGCTAGTGCATGCTTGAGCGAAGTACAGGTACGAGGATTGTGGGGTTATTTGAATGCGATGTACTGTCTCATATCCTTCGCCATTTTGGTGATTATGCATTTCTGATTAATGTCGGCCAAGCCATCAATGCGGAGATTGATTATTGATTATCAGTAGTGGCCGTTCATCATCTCATTGAGCTACGCCGAGCATGGCTTCATACCGGACAATATATATATGTACAGCAAAACGGTCCCCCGACACGCAGTCTCGTCACATCGCATCACGTTTGTTTCCATTGTGTGAGCTGACTCCGACGAGCTCTTCCATAATGGTTTGGTGCTTAAGCTATTTCGTTCTGATTCGCATGCGCCCATCACACTGACCTTTGCCACCGCAGAATACCACTAACGCCTGGGCAGAAGAGCCTTTTAATGGAGCGGTATCTAATGGCGGCGATGGTAGACATTACCCACGCCTTCATGAGCATAATGCACACTGTATGTTTCCACACGCCGCCCGTCTCCGCGAAAGGTATCACACACACACACACACACACACACACACACACACACACACACACGCACACACACACACACACACACACACACACACACACACACACACACACACACACACACACACACACACACACACACACACACACCACACACACACCCACACACACACACACACACACACACACACACACACACACACACACACACACACACACACACACACACACACACACACACACACACACACACACACACACACACACACACACACACACACACACACACACCACATATATAATCTTACTGAATATATATATATATATATATATATATATATATATATATATACACACAGGAATTTGTAAGGCTGGGGTATATCTTAATATATTTCGATATATATGCATGCACAAAGTACAGGCTGTGCCAGCGTAATACTTCGGACTGAACTTTTGCCCAATCCTTCGCTAGCTTTGAAATTCGCACCACCATCGTCGGTATCTATTAATACCGCCACTCGCCGATTCCACACTAGCACGCTGAGTAAAAGCCGCCGCTTTTATCTCTACAATTTGCGGGGGTCATTCCAAGGCGTTTCCCAGGTGTACCGTTGACTTTTATGTCGGGCCAAATGAGGTCAAGTCATGCTTTGCACTCTGGGATTTTGAACTCCTCGCGGGTAGCTAGGCCAAAACAACTCTATTTAGATACAAACCAACTTAAGTTATTTAAAAACAGCTTTACGGAGTGCACACGCAGTCGAAAATGTACATGTGAAGATGACAAGCTACACTGACGTTGAACTATGCAAGCCTGCGCTGAGCAGTGAAGTAAGACCATCTGCGCATGTCCATCTCGGCTTGTTCCGTTCTAGTGCCTTCTGCGCCGTTAACCTAGCGCTGGTTCGTGGAAGACATTACAATAGCTTCGCGTTGATAAAGGTCAGCGTACTCCGGTATGCGCTCGTCAAACACATCGAGTTCGCGGTATGGCAGCGAGCGCAAACGCCGACATGTCTCTTGGATGTCGATTAGGTATCATTTTTACGGGTGCACCCTTTTACACCTGTGTGCGCTGTTCTTATTACATTCATTATTGTTGCGTGCACACCTTGGCGTGCCTTAGCAAGGCTGATTGGTGGCGCGATGGGGTAGCTTTATGGTTTAGTGACGGCGTGAGCATTTACTGAATCGACGATGGACATTAAATTACGCTCGTACGCATACAGTCGTTAAGTTAATGTTTGTCGTAGCTGTTACGGCTGGCTCTCACAATGGATCCAGTGAATAACGTGGAAGAATACTTGAGGTTGAACCCGTGACCTCTTGATCATGAGCACGATGACCCACTTCGAGTGCGAAACGGCACCTCACCAATATGTGTACACGGTATGACACATGTCATTCGCGTTCCCCATGGTGCAGTCTGGTCTGAAAGCTACATGCCCATATATCACTGACAGCACTGCACTTATGCAACTGCTACACCAGTCTGGCGCACCGGAACCGCAGGACCACAAAGCCAATATAACAGCTGGATACAAGTTTCAAAGGATAACCGTTTCGTAACTTGAACACGCGCTCGGTTGGGGTCAATTTGACCCCGCGAAGGTTTTTTTCTGGAATGGTTTCCGAACGGCTTTACGTAGCCTTGTCAAGTTATACATGACCGTAGACAACTGAATATCAGATCGTTTGGTGTCAAAATTTTTGATGGACCTTGTATGGTCGCTGACCACGGTAGGTCAAAGTCAGGTCATGCATTCAGCGAATACAAATGTTACGGAGTCGTTCAATCTGATGCAACAATGAAACGTTAGACAAAGCCATACATCTCCGAAATGGCTTATTAGGCAACACAACAATTGAATGAACAAAGTTCATTGACTTAAGGTCGGGTATGAAGGTCAGACCAAGATTAAAACGAGCCTGCTTTATTGCTCTAGTGCTTCCTGTGTGGGTTGGATTCTGGTGTTCATTCCGAATTTATTCATAACAGGAATCAGATTGCACATCTTGCATTCACTTTTAAAGGTCAAAATAGGCTACTGACCTAAAATGATCGGGGTGATCATTATGTTTTTTGGAACATACTGCGTAGTGTAATCAATGACGCCTATTCAAATGCAAAATTCAAAGCAGTTTCATATGATTTTGGTCTCCATGACCTGCGAAAGGGCAAACAAGGCCACTGACCTTAAATGAACACTAGTGACCTTTTGCTTAGAACAGGTATCCAGGATCTGTTTACACTTCGAACGTCAATCTTGAGTTTAAGCTTGTTTGACCTTCCTTGACCCGAATTTCATGACCTAAGAATCTCAAGTTCTGCCACAAATAAGTTCACCTGTAGGTCAACACACACTGTGAATTTGGTGTCTCAGGCTCTCTTAGTTTCTGAGATCCCAGTGGGGTCAATTGACCTCACCCGAGCGAGGGTATTCAACCGGCCACCCGGGCGCGTGTTAATATACGCCGTTAAATTTTAAACGTCCGTCTTGACAAGTCAAGCACGGTGTCCGCATGATGGAAGAGCTCGACGCCTGCCCAGTGACACCCTACCCAGTGTGGACATAACGTTTTGTTTCATGCCTGTGCTATGCCATTCTTACCCAGTAAAGACACTCCGTTTTAATCCACGCCTGCGCAGTAACACTCCTACCTTCTGCAGACACACCGTTCTATGCCTGCGCAGTGACACCCCTGCCCAGTGTGGACACACCGTTGTATTCCACGCCTACGCAGTGACACTCCTACCCAGTGTGGATACACCGTTGTATTCCACGCCTGCGCAGTGACACCCCTACCCAGTGTGGACACACCGTTGTATTGTATGCCAGCGCAGCGACACCCCTACCCAGCGTGGACACACCGTTGTGTTCCACGCCTGCGCAGTGACACTCCTACCTTCTGTGGACACGCTGTTCTATTGTATGCCAGCGCAGCGACACCCCTACCCAGTGTGGAGCACGAGTGACGAACCTCACCATCCACACGCAGAACCTTCTGTTCTACTACGAGGCCGAGTCGAGCAGCCGACCGTCCGGGGTGGTGCTGCTGGAGGGATGCTACTGCGAGCGGCTCATCACCACCTCCTCCAAGCCCAAGGACTCTGACCCCCAGGTGAGAACACCTCCCCCAAGCCTAAGGACCCTGACTTCCAGGTAAGCTTACCGTCTAGTCCGAGGGGATGGACTCCAGGCGAGAACGCCCGTCCAGGCCCAAGGACTCTGACCGCCAGGTGGGAATACCGTCTAGTCCGAGGGAATAGATCCCAGGTGAGAACACCTCCTCCAAGCCCACGGGGCTGGAGGAGCCCAGGTAAGAACATTCCACCAGGCCCAAGGCCTCTGACCCCAGCTACGAACGCCTCCAAGCCCATAGAATCGGACCCCGCTGAGAACACCTCCTCCAAGCCCCAGGAGTTGCATATCAGGTGAAAACATTCCGAAGCCCGCGGGGACGGAGCCCCAGGCGAGACCGCCGCTGGGCCTCTGCGACTGCCGCAGACGACGTAAGGCGCGGGCGGCAGGACCACCAGCCTTGAATCAGCTTAACGGTCCCCGTCACCGACTACCCGGTCACACTACGGTGGAAACGGTATAGTCACGTACCGGGCAGCACTGAACGCACAACCAAATGAGCTGTCCATGACACGCAGCCGCGGGCAACAGATAGGTGTTCAATTGAAGTTAAGAGTAGACCATGTGTACGACCTTTTACATAGAAAAATCGTACTTAAAATAATAAAGCTCTAAAAAACCTTACCGGTTTTCATGATATGTAGCTGTAACTTAAAGATAGACGTCCGATTACAGTTAAAAGATGCATTCCCGTCTTGCATGAATATAAGCCACCATTTTAATCATTCGTATACAACGGATATTCGGGCTTCGGTAACGCAATGGCTTCTCTTAGCGTCTGGAAAACCAGAGGTACGGGATTAGACTCCCCGCGCTGCCCGACCTTCCTGTCAGGGTAGGAGGCAGGCGACACCATACAGCCTCAGCTTCTGAGCGTATAGAGTGCATCTTCCGGGTTGAGCCTCAATGACAACAAAAGCATGTAAAACCGATAACAAACGTAATGACACTGAAAATTCCGCAGATGTTGAATGTCAAGCAACACATAAGCCTCGTACTCGCGGAGTAAAGCTGCGCATTATTTGAACTTAGTGCATAACTGTGCACATGATCGCATTAATTGTCCTTTATCGAAGAAGGACAGGATTGTGGTGCACTGGATAGTGGATACCTGTCACATGCTCCCAAATATAAGATAATTTGTACTAACCCTTAGCTAACCTGGAAGGTATCATCCTCCTTGCGCGTTATCCGTCTTCTGCACTTTCTCCCACCTTTGAGTTCACATCACATATCGAACGGACGAAGTATTTTGGATGGAAACAACTTGCCGCTGCATGGTGTTCGTTGCTTCATTACCGAGCGCGAGGGCCGAAAGCCCGCCCTGGTAGGCTGTGCCGCACGACGGCATCCTTCAAGGCAAGCTGCGCCGCATTACATCCTGGGCGGAGGACATCGTGGGGCGCCGCGTCGGCCGTGGCGTGGCGCGCGGCCGTGTTTGGCGGCTGGGGACGCCGTCGGGCCGCGGCGCCTGCTGACGTCACGCACGCTGTGCCGCAGTACTGTCTGTCCATCACGTACCGGCGGGAGAACCAGCGCCAGTACGACCTCCGCGCCAACTCGGAGAACGACTGCAAGGCCTGGATCGACGCCATCAGGCAGGCCAGGTGAGGCAGCCCGGCTGGCACACCTTGGGCTGTGCGCTGAATACCACACCCAGGAAGGAACATTTTCTCCGCAAGAACAAAACGCCTCTTGGAACCTCAAGACGATGCATACTTTGTCGTTTCCGTTGACCTCCCAATGATATTTATTGGATTGAGGTAGTGATATATGTGCAATGAGGCGCATATTCGGTGTTTGTGTTTCAGGTTTTGTAGCTTTTGAGTGTTTCTCCAACGCCCAGGGACCTCACATTCCTTGGATGTTTGCCCCTTGCATGAGTCTCTATGCAGGTTAGAGGAGAACAAAAACGTTTGAACCCCATATTCTTCGAAGGTCCACACCAATAACCTCAAATAACTATGTGATGCAAATAACTACTTACGTTTTTGTTTCAAGCCTCAATACTATTTACTCCAATTTACAACTAAACGTGCGAATTCACAGCTCACCCATAGAGAACTAAAATGGAACAAAATATCTTGCCGTGAAGATCAGCGAATCGCTCAAACGCTTGCCCCACACTTATTGTGTTGCTGACTTGTTAACCCCAAACTTTGAAGCAATTGGCAGGATTTGATACTTCAGTGACAAAGGCACAGCTTAACTGCTATATATTTAATTACATGATTTGTAGTTTTCCGAAAAAGACGGCTTGCTGGATAGAAAATAATCATCCCTTTAAAAGTCATGCCAGTATTTGCACACAAAATGTTGAAATGAATCATATTGCTCAATTCCAAATGTTAGTTGTAATGCATAAATATATAACCAGATAGCTCTCCACATGGTTTCAATCTATTTGTAAGTTAGATGAGTTCATTGCAATACATCAAACACAAAGAAAACGGCGCGACGAACTATACTCAGACTGTAATTGTACGATATTTACGGCATTTCTATTTAGCCTTAAGTTAAAAAGTAACACAATGGTTCCGTATTTCTTAAGAATAAACCATGTCGCAGAATCAAAACCATCATAATCAATATGATCCGCAAGCGTCTCATCCATACAGATAAACATAACCAACATGTCTGAAGTATTTTAAATCACAACTAAAACGTTATCCCTGTGCGACCGTGACTTGTGTGGAGTATGCCCAGCCTTGTTCCATACCCATCGTCACCGTTCAGCCCAATGACACCATACAATAATAGCCTCGCGAAGGGCGCTGACTGCTGGGCCACACCCGGCGGCGCGCGACACTCAGCTGGGCGGGCTCCTTGGGATTCCAGCTTAAGAGTTAGCATAAAACTGACAAAGTATTGGGCCTCCTGAGCTGTTCGATTGATATCGTTTACGAACTTGGATTTAATGGAAGTCAATTTCCTCGGATGACTGTTAGCGGGCTGTGAATCGACGATGTGAGCTATAGCTGCTTCTGTGGGCAGTAACTGCTGTAACCGTGCGCACCTCTACTGTTGCGAATTAAAGAACGTTTGTGATAGGCCCAGTGGTCGGCATGAGCATGTCATGAAGAAATGTACTGGTGCCAGTGAACCAATATGACGCTATGGACCATGTAATACTCCCATTTCCAAAGCCAAAGTGCGCTTCGAAAAGAGACACCCTGATAAACACTAAAAGGTGATAAATAAAAGCCGCAGTTTAACGTTTTGTTGCCTCTGTGGGACAATAGGTTTATTTTCGCGTATATTTTACCTAAACAGAGTGTTTCAAACTTTCGCACCATTTATAACACACACGTTTTGACGCATTAGTGTGTTGCAAACACTACAGAACACACACGCTGGAAAAAGCAAAGCAAATTAAACGTGTCACCTTCATAGTCATGAGCAGGAAGGTTACTAAAAGTTTTCCCGCAGGAGCGGCTACTTCGAATCAAATTAAAAATCATGCGCATCTGATCTAGCAAGAAGTAAGAAGCACAAAAGTCGGGATACTGCTTTTAACGTTCAATGGCTTACGCTGTCGGTGATTCTGGCTAAAGTATTGCAAAACTGTAAATGTTTTTAGTGGATATAGCTGAAAAAGACTGAGCGTGCAACTGAGCAATTTTCCCTGAAAGCAAATATCCCACTTGAGGGCTCAGCGTATCTATTCGTGGCCAGTTTCGCAGCAGGTAACGTTTTTCTCTTCCCCGCCGATTACTGGCGCAGCTATGAGAGGGGCATTGCTGACATCGCTCAGCGGTTTGTTTACTGTATGCCGGTCTGTGCCGCTCAGTTCGCCCCCCGTCCCCATGGTGCTGGTTGCCTAGATCTGACATCAGTCCCACGAAATCTCGCAAAACGGACGGAGCCATGGATGGCGCACGCGAGAGCGCGTGATGACCCGCACAGTTCACCCCCGCTGGTGGCAATACGATCACTCATTTTCTCCTCCGTCACAAAGTGTTGGTCTCGTAGCACGGCGACCCAGGCCGCCGACATCTGGGCCTGTATTTAGCCCGTGTCCTTCAGATTTTTTTTTTGCATTTTGAAAGCCGTGCAATTTCCATGGTACGCTATCGTTACGCTGGTACGTTACGTTGGTGTCGTTTACGTATCGTTACGTTGGTATCGTTTCCATGGTACGTTATGTACACAAGGAAAGCCTCGAGGCCCTGGTTTACTAGCATTATCATTTCAGATTTCTTATTCTCACAGCTAACGACCTTCAATATACCAAGCGACTGGTTAAGCACACGTTATCGAGCAAAGGTTGGTTTTGTCATCAATGAGTGATGTTTCCAGTCGTGTTGGCTTGATAACGTCCTTTACTAAAAGCTCCTGTTGAACCGAAGTCCGATCACAGTGGGCATAAGAGCTCTGATAGAAAGGCTCTGGCTGGCCGGGCCGAGACCTTTGAAGCTATATAATCCGCTTATGAGACGTTAGGACTGAAGGACCTACCGTCTTGGTCGTAACAACATGACTTAAGAGGACAGCCTGCATTGACATCAAATGCAAAGACAATCCTTAACAGCAAGTTAATCAGGATCAGCACAGTCGTTCCCCTTTTAGCTCGTTACATTGATGATTAGGGTTGATTTTATACCAGTCGGTTAGTGTCAGTTTGCGCGTTGGAAACTCAGCTGTGACTTGTGATCTCGTGGTTTCTTTTGCTAATGGCATTTTAACTAGGAGCTATTTTTTGTACGTCACAGAAAGCACACTAGGGTGGAGCTTTATGCACCTGAATTGGGGAATTTCGGAAGACCTGCAAGACCGGGTTTTTAGAGACCAAGCAACACTCAGGGCTGTCCTGTTCATGAAGTGTTTTGCAATAATCTTTTTGCTTATTCATCTTGTGGGATCCGGCATAAACAAGGAGTGTCCAAATGCTCACCCAATGGATTGAGTCACATCAGCATAATTTCTCGCATACGTTGTCGTTTGATATGGCTTGACAACGCGACCCACACCCTTCCGATGGACATGATTATTTACAGCTAATTTTTTCCATTCAGCTTCAACAAGCTCCTGCTGCAGAAGGAGGAGCTTGAACAGAAGCACCTTCACCTGCTACAAATAGTAGAGAGTGAAAAGACAGCTAAGTGGCAGTACACGCAGCAGTGTGAGGAGCTCACCACAGAAATAAAGAAGCTGCGCAACGAGGTGAGGTCTGAGTATGGTCTATTCGTGTGCTCCTCATTTCGAATTTGGCAGGTGGTTTCGTCTTGATGGACCATTAATTCTCAAACTAGGTTTTCCAGACTTCTGATGGTACGTGGTAGCTGATCTTGTGTTAGCGCACGTATAGATACGTATTGATCATGGCTTAAAGGCTTGGCGCAAAAGGACGGAGGTTCGGCAGGCGTTGTTCGGTCCGCGTTGTTCGGCTGGCAGTGTTCGGCCCGCGTTGTTCGGCATGCATGTGTTCGGCGGGTGGTGTTCGGCATGATGTGTTCGGCGGGTGGTGTTAGGCGGGTGGTGTTCGGCGGGCGGTGTTCGGCGGGTGGTGCTCGGCGGGTGGTGTTCGGCGTGCTGTGTTCGGCGGGAGGTGTTCTGCGGGTGATGTTCGGCGGGTGGTGTTCGGCGGGCTGTGTTCGGCGGGAGGTGTTCTGCGGGTGACTTTCAGAGGGTGGTGTTCGGCGGGCGGTGTTCGGCGGGCGGTGTTCGGCAGGCGGAAACATCAGTCCTACTGCGCCCTTTCTCATCTCATGACATTGTAGTAGGCGTCTATGGTCAAGATGCATATTGAAATGCTTGAAATTATTCCTTTGGCTGCCTCGCATACAAGGACGCGTGTGTGTGCTTGTATACCGCGCAACCAAACGACGTGTGTTTTTGACACTTCCTGCGGTTGACCTTAACGAAGAAGACAGAAAAGATTAAACCAGATGAAATAAAAATGGACGTACCAAACAAAACGCCAAGTCATATCATTGCACCGCAAGCCATTCTTCTGAGAGCATATTCAGTTATGTGACCCTCCTTGCTCTGAACTTTGGTAATCTACGAATAGCTGTAATGCCTTTAGCTTAGAAAAGGTGCCTCCCAAAATTTTGAGGGGAAAACACACTCTTGCCTGCCTGCCTGCTGGTAGGGGTGGGGTGGGGGGGGGGGGGGGGGTCAAAAGCCTAGCCCCCCCTGAGAGAGAGCTAGCTGCAAAAAAGAGAGCTTTGGCCTTCTTGGGGGCCTGCTGGGGGGGGGGGGGAGGGGCTGCTGGGGGAGGAGGCCTGCTGGGGGGAGAGGGGGGGGGGGGGGGCAGTTGCTTGCCCCCACCCCTGCGCTTGCCGGCAGGGAGGGGAGCGGGCAGCTGCTCTCTCTCCCTTTGCCCCCTGCTGAGCTGCCCCTGAGGACTGGTAATATTGTACATGGCAGCAAAGACCATCTGGGTTTACCAGGGCATAGGCTAAGTAATTTATGATCACCAAATTGCATTAAAATCAAATTTAACGAAGTTGTAAGCATCATTGTACTATTTCCAGTAGGTTGGCGATCATGAGTCTGCCCATGGCCAGCAGGCTTGTTTTAACAGCTAATGGTTCCACGGCTTATGCGCTGCCGAGATTTGGAGCGCTTCGTGTGAGGCCTGAGTCGACGGATTTCCGCTGCCATGGAACATTTGAGATAACGAGTTCTCATCAAATTAGACTCTTGTATCAATTATGACAGAAGCGGCTTAGTCGTCACGAAACGTACTGAACAGAGTTAGTTGTGACTAGCCAGTATTCATGTTGCCAGCTGACCAATCAGGAAACCGCTGCTATTCTGCTGGCCGATTCGTGTGGTCACTGACCAAGGTCTAGTTTCAATAGCAAAAGTACGGATCTACGCACTTTGGTTTGCATCCTATGACCTTACCATGAATGACCATATCAAATGTGACCATACCAAAAATAACTTGTTTTGACTGGCACAGCCTTGTTATTGATGCCTTCAGGCTCGAAAGATCAGCTCGAGGTGCTCGAGGTCTTACTTTTAAGTGTTGTGTGGAGCACTTATCCTCATCTTTCTCGCTTTGTTTAAATCGATTTAATCCTCGAACTGGTAGGGAGAGGTGGTCGATACGGCCTCCTCGAGGTTTCCTGAAGATGCCTCTCTAACATGTCGTTTTATGAGCCCAAATTTTTAGTAGCCTCTGGGACACTCAGGGCGCGTGTTTTGACCACAAATTGTCAGTAGCATTTCCGGTTTCTGAGAAGTGACGGTTTTAGGAATATTGCACGACGATCCAACGCCGGCGTGGGCGGCGGGCGGGAGCTGGCGACTCCGCAGACTGCGCGGCGGGCCGACACTGTTACATAAACGGAGCCCTACATCATAAATATGCGTTCAAAACACTTTCACCTAGATACCATCATGCTATCATACTCAAATTTGTATGAGGGACATGTCTGTTTATATTTAGGGTCACTTTAGGGTAATATGTGGCAGATATGAGCATAGGCGTAGGAACATTGCGAAATTGGGTTGACCAGAGGATATTGTCCGTACTGAATTCACTTTACAAATTTAGGAAATAACTGAGTGCCATGGCTGCTATGCTAAATATTCACCTACAGTTGTTTCCCCATCCCAAGATTTCTATTCTTTCATTTCAGCATTGTCTTCCCTGAGGAGGCGAAATAACACGAACGGGTGGGCGTTTTGGGTCATTGAGGAGGCACCTGGATCTACAGGTTTCATGCAAAAATATTACCTGGCGTAGTCTGATCAGAATTTTAGATACGAATCACGCATCAGTAACCCATACTGCGCCGGAGTTTCTTGCGCGTAAATTTCGCCGACTGTTTTTCAAAAGATAAGATCTGTCGCAACATTCCAAGTGGAATGAGGTTCGGAAGATTTCAAAACCAACTTCAAAAGCAATGTGACAAAAATCATAAAACCGGAGTTTTCAGTTTAAAAACAAGCCACAAAATTAAGATCCCTCTCTGAGATATTTCTTATCTGAGCCCTGCTCCCGTCCACCGTCGGCGGCCACTGCCCAAGTCCGGTTATCCATCGCATGACTGTTCACCAATCGTATGACTGCTTTGCTGTACGTTTATGGATCACCATCACTTCTTCCTGGTGTGTAAAGCTATATCCATCAGACACCTGCTACAAGACAGATCTATTTCTGGATTGTCTTCTCTTACATGCTGTGAAGCAAGAAATAAGCTTTCGGGAAGCTGCCTGCCTTAGGCATGAATTGGGCCACCCGACATTCGTTTGCACCCTTTCAACATAGCCGAGTTAACTACTTTAGGATGCGGGCAAGAGCATAGCCAGAGCCTCTCCATGGGGTACACAGGGTTGACAAGGGCCGCCTGCTGGTAAAGGCCCCTCCCCCCATAATACCGCCGAATATAGCTCATTTGTTAACGAGGGGTAAGGTGCCGTTTGCATTATTGTTATTTTGATCTTGCAACCGGAACAGAAACAAAAACCAGAAGCTACCGCAAAATCAGTTCTGTTTGTATTTTAAATTCTGCTGAAATGAGGCGTTGAGCGACTGCGTGGATTAAACACCGGCGCTCTTTATTTTACAATCGCTTAGTGTACTCCTTCTAAACCGATAGAACTCAGAAGACTCGCCAGATTTTTCTGTGTTCTTCAGAGACATTGAGAACTTCCTGAATGTAGGTTGTAGATCAATATAAGGTCAGATTTTGCATTGACAAAGCTGACCCATGTCTGGCTTAAAATTTTCAACATTCAGTCAGAATCGATTACTGAGAACTATCATGTAACTTAATTTTGAACATGCACGCTCGCAAATCTTAGAAACAACCCCGACGCCCGGCGTTGCAGT
Organism: Pollicipes pollicipes; assembly: GCF_011947565.3. Taxonomy (NCBI): domain Eukaryota; kingdom Metazoa; phylum Arthropoda; class Thecostraca; order Pollicipedomorpha; family Pollicipedidae; genus Pollicipes; species Pollicipes pollicipes. Next base: position 252,898 of record NW_023596155.1, read on the forward strand.
CTCCACCGGCCGCAAGGCGTCGGCTCGTGGCTGACATGAAGCGGTGGTCAACGAGCGCATGAAACAGCTGGCGCATCTGAAAGAAGTAATTTTGAACGCCTTAGCATATCATCTGTTACGTTTGGAAAGAAGTATGGGCGTGAATTCTGCCTATGTGACTTTTAGATTGATGACAAGGACGGATTAGCCTGCAATGTTCGACTTTCAGGAACATTTATTTTGACCTGGTAACGTGGGATCAACTATTTACCCAGCAGTGTAAAACGCAGCATAAAATAACACAAGTCGCGGTATCCCACTGATGCCAATTCACTAGTTATTCCCACAAGACTACCTCTTTCTTAGGTTAGACACGACGAGGGGGAGGCCATCGACCTCTTCCCCTATCGGCCCGCGTTATGAGAAGCCGTGAACCTTGGCGAGGGTTAAATGCATCCCAAAATTACTAGAGGAAATTCCGATATCTTAAGATCTTGGTAAATTTGCGAAGGCGTAGTGGGTGTTGGAAAATTTCTCAAGACCTTGTTAAATGGCGCGTTAGACAGATTTATATATTTGGGGGGTTATTTATGTATCACAATTCCACCGGACGTAACGCCGCTTTTCAAAATCAGACCCATCATTTTGAGTGGTCGAGTGCGGGAACCGCTAGAGACCGCTAAGCATTAAGAACCATGGTGTGATAAACCGCTAACAACCAGGAACCACGATTTGAGGTGTCATGCAATAGAAGGAATTTACGTGTGATTTGAAAAATGGCAATCACTCATGTTATCAATTAAGCGCAACTAACAGTCTAAAATCGCGGCCGAAGAATTACGGAGTGGATTATCGTACCCCGCATCCATGGTATGAACAATTAATCATGCATTATTTCAACTGCCCTCCCACTTCACCAGTGTAAAAAGATTAGCACCTATAAAACACCATGTCGTTGCCGAAAACCAGGCCCATAGACCTCTTACCTTAAGTAGTTTGTGTGATGTTGGAAAGATGCCAACTGTTTTTGAACCTAAAATGTGTAAGCGCGGTACTAACTGTAGCTTTTTCTAACGTACAAGCAAGAGCTCTGCTGGTGCTTTCCTATTTGCTTCCATAAGTTGCTATGCCAAAACCGCATCTTACAGGATGCTTACAGTGTTGCATTCTTCCCTAGCACCACTTTATAGCACCGAGTTATGCTCTAAGCGCCGCATGCTTGCAGCTAGCTCACCCCAATTGTAGCACTCGACCGGAAAATTTAGCATCAGTGGGGTACTACCGGACACGGCAGGGTGTTTTAAGGAACACATTGCAAAGTCAATAAACGTCATGACACTGCGACTGAACCGTGAACATCCACGCCAAGGATTGTGCTATCTTAATGTGATACGCGCCGCACCAACAGTCCAGTATTTGCCACTCATTCCGACGAAAATCAGTCCTAATTTTCAGCGAGCGTATGATGAACTATCACAGGCGACTTTTGCGTGGTATGGTTCTGAATAGGCCTACGCACAGAGCGCAGCAAAACGAAACGAAACATTGGTGCACATGCACAGTAGCCTCAAGTACCGCGGCGCGACGGACCAACTGCTGTCACTTCAGCAGCGCCAGGAACACGTCCCGACCACACCCGGTGACACGGTCACCACGCGGGGGCGTGGGCCCGGCGGGGGCGGCAGCAGCCAGCCCGGCGGTCCATCCATCGTGCTGCCGACGCCGGCGGCGGCCGCGCAGGCACCGCCGCTCTACTTGTCTGTGTCGGCCTCAGTGTCGGTGACACCTGGCCGTCACGTAGAGTGGTGACGCCCGTCCGTCACGCAGCACACCACGCTTATCGCACGCTTGGCTTCGGCGCCTCTTGTCGAGACTTGAACACGTTGTGGGGCACGCGAGATCTGTCATCGATGCTCGGCATATGGCGTTGCACGTAGACCATTAAGGGGTTTGCTCTTTGCGTGAGCGCCATGTTACATGCCGAGTATGATAACGCTGGGCACATAATCCGCCCCCCCCCCCCCCGCATGGATCCTATCTCTGCACCGGGCACTCCGTCAGCCACCACCTTGCCCCCCCCCCCTCCCCCCATGTACAGAGCTTGAAGAAAGCTCTGTGTTGATGACAGACTTCGGATCAGCCCCCAAAAGTCTGATCATCTGAGGGACGGTCTTATCTGTATGTATGGAACCAATAGCCACCAAAAATATCGATATGGTACTAATAGAATGTTGCGTCTGTACGACTATTCAGAGACTTAATGTGATATAATTCCTTTATAAAGGCGCTCCATTTTTGGTGTGCGTATTGCTGAAATGACTTGTGACAGCAAATTGCCAGAATTTATTAGGGACCCACATACGTGCCATGTCATTGCAGAAGTTTTACGCCCACAAGTGTCCAACTGTAGTTCGCAAGATATGGCCTTAACGGCGCAACCGATATGGCGCATATGACCGCGTACCATCGTCGTCTTCGTGAACTATAGGAAGAAGCTTCAGCTCGAGCACTCTTATCTGACCCGGCCAGACCTGACGGAAGTGTGTGTACGTTTGGTGTATGGAGTGGGGATGGGGGTGTGGATGTGGAGGTGGGGGTGTGTACAGGAGTACGTACAAGCGTGAGATAATGAACGTGCGTGCGCGTGTGCGTGTGCGTACGCGTGTGCGTGTACATGCGTGTGCGTGTGCATGCGTGTGCGTGTACGTGTGCGTGTGCGTTTGTGTGAGCGCGTACGCGTGTGTGTTTGTGTGGGTGTACCTGTACCTGTAACTGTACCTGTACCTGTTTGCGTTTTGAGGCGAATGGTGAAGAGTACACCCGAACCGCTCAGCGCAGCATCGCTGAAAGCTCATCTTTCAGCCACTAGGCAGTCTTGGATAGCCGAGTTTCACGCGGACACTTAGGCCGGACAAGGATTCGGCGTGTGACAACGTAACTTAACCATACGTTAAATCATTGTTTTCATAGCATGGCAGCCAACCGCTGCGGCCAGTAGATCGATCAGCGGCAGGCTGTCCGGCCGGCTGGCCGGTGACTGTTCCCGTACTGAACAACTCCCTCGATAATAGTGGATAGAACAAACCAATGTTTGGTCGAAGCAGTGTTGATACCGATTTTCAAAGAACCGGGTAGAAAACAACCACGGAAATATCCATTCAAAGCGAAATTTAGGCCGTTGAGACGTTTGAGTACGTGGGCTTGACACGACTGCCTTATTTACATGTGTGTAGCGTGTGCAGGTGAATTTCGGGCCGACAGGTGGCACTGCCCCTTTAAACGACTCGTCATCATGCGTATGGCGCTCTCTTCCGACCACAGCAACCGCTTGGCAGATCTACCGCTGGGAGTCGTGGGAACTAGAGCACCTCACGAACTGATTTCCAAGGCCCGGTCCTGTCCGGTCCGACTAGTTCAGATTCCATCTGGCCGTCGATCTTGTTTACCAAATGTGAAAATATCATCCGGTCCGATCTGGTCCGGCTAGTTCAGATTCCATCTGGCCGCCAATCTTGTTTATCAGATGAGTAAATATCATCCGGTCCGATCTGGTCCGGCTAGTCCAGATTCCATGTGGCCGCCAATCTTGCTTACCAAATGTGTAAATATCATCCGGTCCGATCTGGTCCGGCTAGTTCAGATTGCATGTGGCCGCCAATCTTGTTTACCAAATGTGTAAATATCATCCGGTGCGATCTGGTCCGGCTAGTCCAGATTGCATGTGGCCGCCAATCTTGTTTACCAAATGTGTAAATATCATCCGGTCCGATCTGGTCCGGCTAGTCCAGATTGCATGTGGCCGCCAATCTTGTTTACCAAATGTGTAAATATCATCCGGTCCGATCTGGTCCGGCTAGTCCAGATGGCATGTGGCCGCCAATCTTGTTTACCAAATGTGTAAATATCATGCCATCCGGCCCAGCTTACATTGAAATTAGCCGGACGAAACCGTGGCAATCTGATTCAGCATTTAAGGCTTCCAACGTGTTAACGGCAAAATGGTACAAATAAGTATCTTAAATGGTGCATTGTTCATTTATTTTCACTGGAAAATGTGCAAGCAGGTGGCATCAGTAGGAGGCTGCGTACACAACCAACTTAGATTACATTCTTGGTCTTAGAAATGCATTTGTGCATGACGATGACAACCTTGCTAATGGTAATAATAATCGTATCCGAGCTATTTTGGTCATAATTCCATGTCTTCCACCACACTAGAGGAGACACATTCACTGCTGAGACCATTATATCCTGCCAGGTTACCGGTTGCATCAAAATTGTACTCCGCACGGTGTCTGGCCATTTGATCATGCACCTTTTGGATATTGTTCATTTAGACGCTGAATATATAGACCAGGAAAACGACCAGCATAGCAACAGTTTGTCCCTGACATGTTCCTCGCAGGACTTCTGTCAAATGAGAGTAATTTAGTCTCTTTTGAAGCTAGCTTTCAAATGTTACGTAATTACTTAATTTGCAAAGGTTTGAAAACAAAAATAGTTAGAACCATCAAAAAGCTTAAACCTATCCTGCATCCGAAATGCTCCGATGTTGGAACACTGCAGAACTCGACATGTAAGAAACAGAAAGGCTCTGAAAGCTCTCTGAACCTGCCATATACCGCTCAAAGTTGTCCAACGTTGCTGGTCATTCTTTCAGCTTTGCACGCTGAAGAAGGACTGGCGGTTTCTTCCGCATCAGCAGTCAGAAGAAAGCGAAGAGTCTGACGAGATCAAGAAGATTAAGAAGGTCCAAAGCTTTTTCCGCGGCTGGCTGTGTCGCCGTCGCTGGAAGCAGATTGTCGAGGAATATATCAAGTCACCACATGCCGAGAGCATGCGTAAGCGAAACAGGTACGATTCGGTCCAAATCGCTCCTTCAAAAGGAACGACGTTTATCTCCGGGGACTAACCCCACACGAGCAAGGTAAGGAACAACAGGAATCCGTCACAGAGCAAGTTGCCTGAGAAAAAACTTCACGCCATTCGGAACAAAAATAAGTTGGAAAAGGGATAGGAATGATGGGACCGCATCTCACGCACTGGGTGCCGCCAAGTGGGCATTTTGTTAAATAAAGTCCAGTGCAAATGCTATTACGTGCAGAATTACTTTGGTCAACGCACCGTTTTTGAGAGAGAATCGGAGTAGAATGATATTTGATTTAGCGATGCTTGTACCGCAGTCACCACAGCCAGCCTCAGCCATTTCAACACCTCGTGCAGCGTGGGGGGCGAACCTCTGCAGTTTGCACTCCAGGCGTAGCAAAGCAGAGATCTAAAATCGCCACAGTCGTCCAGAGCGTGATCAACAAGCTAAATCCACTTTATTGTAAGATAATCTCATGTAGTACCAAGTCTGATCCGGCAGCTTTAATCACATTATTGCCGTCTCTGCATGCCGCCTTCATGCGGACAGGCACTTTTGGCAGTTATTCAGAACCCGGGTAGCGTGAAATTGGAGCTACTCCGATGAAAAGGGAGAGGAGGATAGGTTACACATGCGATTGTGTTTGATCTCCCGAGTACCGAGTTATCGAACGAAGGAACGAGATAGAACTTCGCCTATTTTGCTCAGTATGCGTATTTAGGACATGAGGGCATTGTTAAAAGCCTTTTATTTCATATAATTAGGCAATGAGAAACGGTTCGCGCGTTCTAAGATACTTGTCTGCCAAAACCCGATTGAGTGTGAATTGAAAAGCAAAACTATTTTACATTTGCAGGTGCCGAAATATGTTGACTCCGGGAGGCAAACCGTTTATTGTTCGACCAGTCGTGAATAATGCGCGTTGTGTGCTTCGACGAAAAAGTGACTATATTTAAACATTGAGCAGTGGTAATGGTGTAGCATTAACCGCCAGAAAACTTCGAAAAGCTTCGTCCATTAAGACCATTCTGTCACTACGCATCAGCGAGGCAGACAAGGAGTTTGCTGAACGTTTCAGTTAAAGATGTGCAAAGCCAGAAGAGATAAGGAATAGTTGTCCATTCCCACCGTTGAATTTGTCGGCTGCGATTGAAGCTCCGCTATAAGATGTCTTTTACTGACTGAGACAGACTTGATACATCAGTGCGCTATGGTTAGAGTGATAATGGCGCATTAATCGCACAGACGCTGTAAAGACGGACGAAACCAGGGGCAAATTCGCAGCACAGATTTACAGCGTGTTCGTTCCAGCGGGACGTTTTAGAGCCAACATTGGGCTGCCGGCTAACGCAGCCTCGCCGGCCGCCTGTGCCGAGTGTGGATGGGCTGTCCGAGCCCTCTAACCGGAACTCTTACATGACCACCGAAGGTCCTTGATCCAACAGTTCGTAAATCCTAGTACATTCTGCGTTCAGCCTTGGCTGCTGATAGATATCGGGTGTGAAATAGAACAGCTCTGCCGCTGTCACCAACTGTTTTTTTTTGCACATTGCAAGTTAGGTCATCAAATGCAAGCGTTTGTGAACCTAAGAACATACACACACCAGGAAAGACGCTCCGAGAAAGCTGGCATGGACAAGGAGCTGAAATGAACCTTAATGCGACTACTGCACTGTTCACCGATGGGGAGCAAAAAGGCACGCATTGAGACGGCTGGTTAAAAGTTATGATTTAAGGAAACGCTTTGATGTACTTACCGAACCACGTGATGGAGGAGGCGCTAGAATGATGCCAGATGTTTGACACAGGTTGATATGCTAAGTAGCGTACAGATATGCATTTCGTTTGTTTGTCACGATGAATTTCAAAAATACTGAGAACTTCAAAATTGTTGCTTGATGACACGTCGGTCGCTCTTTGCTAAAAAGCTCTGCGTTGCGATCAGCTAGAAGCTAGTATGAATGTTTAGACGTTTTCTGAAATGTCTTTGTTCCATAGCCTAGTAGCACGAGGTTATTGCTCAGGCAGCTTGTTCTGAGTGAAAACAATCCCGATACGCCACATTGATTCGGCATGAACGAACTCCTGCAGTTACCTGATAAGCCATGGTGAATTCCCCAGCGAAGGTATTTGAACTTATGATATGCTCTGCAATGAAGGGTCACAATACTTGAATAGAAGACTAAAGCCTGAGCTAAGTGCTCAAGCTATAAAGGACAGCCCGACACTGGTGCAGCGCTTTGTCTAAGCCCCGGTGCCTGGCATGCAAAGTTGATGATGAAAAAAGCAAAAAGCAAAGCAAAAATGATGCGGGTCAGGTTCCTTTGACACTGGGCTGCTTACTGCTCATGATCCCGCCAGGAATATATGTCACCGAATTAGGCATACCCACCACGTTTGTACCCTGGGAGCATTCCAGCGACTAAGAACCTGATGAAGCGATGAGTTACCTCTCAAATAAATGAGACGTGTGATGCTTGTTTTGGGTCGTGCGATGAAGCGGGTGATCTTCTAGGGAGGTTTCACTTTAGGTGTTCAAGTTAATCGTTGGGTGTACTTGTCCTCACCCACGAACTATGCCAATGGTGCCAGTATGCAACACATGGATGCGTCACGTTTTCAGCAGGGTAAGATATATTTTATCATCTCGTGAGTTGTTTTGCAATTGTTTGAATGGTATGACGCCTCTGCATTCGGCAGAGCAGGCAAGCCGAAAAAAACAACCAGGAGTGGGTTTCGAATCCACTGTAGATATGTCCGAGAAAAACGAAAACTTGTAATGTTGCTGAGCTGCCATGATGGCTCCAGAAAAAAACGGTGGCTGAATGCTGAAAATAACCCCTTGTCGCACTGTTCCAGTCTCGTGTTTCGAATGGTGGAGGCAGAAGAGGAGTACGTGGAGCAGCTCAACATCCTAGTGACGGGCTTTTTAAGGCCATTCAAAATGGCGGCCTCTTCAAAAATGCCGCCGTGTAGCCACGAAGATGTCAATTCGATATTCCTTAACTCGGAGACACTGTTATTTTTGCACCAAATATTTTTGAAGGGCCTTTCCGCCCGAATGGAAAGCTGGCCGACATTGGTGCTGGGTAAGTGCAAAGCCAACGAATGGCTTCGATATATCTGTCCTCTCTTTTTGTCTTGCTTCGTATGTAATCTGTATGGGCCATAAAGGAAGCGGCATTTTTCTATAAATATACGGCATGAGCATGGGAAATTTACGATACTCATTTGTTAATCCTACAGGGCAAAGAACTCTTACTTGAGAGCGTTCTTTTGCCACGAGTCTGCATTCCTGTTCTTTTCTATTTGTGTGTGTTTGTGTGTATGTATGTGTGTATGTGTGTGTGTGTGTGCGTATGTGTGTGTGTGTGTGTATGTGTGTGTGTATGTGTGTGTGCGTGTGTGTGTGTATGCGTGTGTGTGTGTGTGTGTGTCAATGAATATCGGTTGGCCGCATTCTGCTCGTAACCATAAGCAAGAAGTAAGCTATACTGCTAATACACCGATTCCAGATTAGCTAATTTATCCGTGAAGATGTCATGTCTCATAGAAAGTGCGCAAATCATGATGCAGAATGCGGTTTTACCGATAAACAACTCTACGGAATGAATGGGCAAGAAGACATCTCGATTGGTAAAGTTTTATGTTTCATAGCTTCGGCATTGCTTTCTGGAGTTTTCCAAGGTGCTTTAGCGCTGGGTGTAGGGTATCCATAAGCATTGGCTTTGCTGCTCCGTAGTTTAACTGGCCCCCAAGTCAGCTAGTCAAAGGTGTCGCGGGTGGACTGACACCTGCCTTACACGGGTCTTACCTGTTTTGCAGATAACTACCGGCCTATATGTGCTCCATTAGGTATGTTGTGTATAGTTGCTAAGTCTTGTCAATGTCGTGGTGCCACTTAGTAAACTGCAGTCTAGTTGCTCGTGTCCTTAATTGCATACTGATCTTTTGACAAGGAGTTGGGCCAGTCATGACAAGCACACCAAATCTCCCGATTGGCTCGGCCTGTCAAACGTTCGGAGAGGAGGTGAATGCAGGTGATATTTTAGAGAACAGGTGCGTAGAACTGTGCTGGCTGGTTCTACAATCGCATCATGCAAACAGTTGATTAAATTCCTCTCAAAATATTACACTTGCTGTTCACTCCGAAGACTCCGAATTTTACGCTGTTGCATCATTGCACCATTTTGAGGTTTATGCAACGAAAAACATTTCATGCATGTCTGTCTGTCACTGCCGATATTTTGTAATTGTTGAGACCTATTTCAAGAAGTAGTGCCACGACGTCTCGTCTGTTGAGAATCTTGGCACATCTTTGGGTGCATGCGTACGAAATTCGCTTCGGTTTAAAATGTTAGAAGGTTTCTGTGCTGCACCAGGAATGAACAACGCTACGTAGCATCACAAAGTCTTGGTTTGATCACCTCAGTTCACCCATCCGTAATCACTGGCAAGCGAGGAGGCAATGGCGCACACCACCATAGAAATCAAATACATTTGCGTAGTGCGTGAGTATCAGCACCAATAGCACAATGTGGCATGGGTTAGTAGTAGAACTGTAACCTTATTTGACACGTTATGATGTTAAATTGCAATACGGTAGCCTCTTGACTTCATTCTCAACATAAATGGAATACACCAGTTGCAAAACTTACTCAGGACTTGTCACTCGTTGACTCATGCAAACTTTTGTACTACATCTGCTTTCGAGGCTGACACGAATACTGTACCGTAATCTTAACAGCACAGCCTCAGAGAGGTTTGATATGGGATGTTCATTTGCCTAATTCTACAGATATGGCTATATCTGCTGACGGATGCTCGAATGTTTTTCACAAGTGGCCTCCGCTGTTACATGCTTTTACCACTCCAAATGCTATTCATCACACCCGATGAAACGTGGACCTAAAGTCGCGGCAATGGCAGCGATCACGTTACACACAAGCTCAGACGTAAAGTTGAGGGTGTGTTTTGCCGTTCATGGCTACAATTGTGCCTGATATTTTCAGATGGTCTACTTAACTTGCAAAGTACCAAGTGATATGCAAAAGCATCGAGGTCTTTCTTTTGACTGCACAACTTTTGAACGAGCTCTCAAGCTTTGATATTTCAGGTATCTGTTACATTTTAGCCTTATGGTAGGCTAGGATGGGACCATAAAATAACCACAGTAACAACGTGTTTCCTATTTACCCATCTTCACCGTTGCACGGTTGTCATTTGGTATGACGTGCTGTGTACCCTTTGCGTGATCCGTTTCATCAGTATTCGTGCGAAGAAAATCGGCAGTTCACGAAGAATACGTGTAGGTATATTTCATTATGGTGCATGACTTCTGAATATGTGTGCAATGAAGAACTCAGCTCGCTTAACGTACTCATCCATAGCGCGCAATCGGCAAAAACAAATAGCTGGATCATATTGTTTTTGGCACGTGAGACACAAAATTACTAGGTAAAGAGAAGCAGTTTATTGAATCCTTGCCAAAGAGCCAATAAGCCACAGGGGCCGCGTGGCCATGCAGGAGGAAATTGCAAAGTTTGTAGGCTATTTTGGCTCACAATGCGGTAAATGTGTCCAAAACGTTTCACATAGATAAAACAGAAGTAAAAGCGTCATTCCTCGGATAAAAATCAGGAGAATGGAGATACAGACGCGTTAATATTTCCGCAGCACGCCTTTATCGAAACTTTAGCAGAAGTGGTATTGTTTCGATAAAAGCATGCTGCCGAAATATGGACGCATCTATATCTCCATTCTGCTGTTTTTTTCTCTCCGAGGAATAGGCTATTAATACTGTCATGTCTATGTGAATAATGTTCCTCGCAAATGCGCTCAACAACTTATGAAGAAGTTTTGCATCATCAGAGTAAAATGAATTGGGAGAGCGGGGTGCGGCATGTTTCGAGTAGATCGGATCGTGCACTCTGGGCATCCAATCTTCCTTCGTGGAGATATAAATTAAAATGTTCTTTCTGAGTGTCATGGACTAACGATCTGTTCATTTGTTTCCCAACAGCAATGGAGTCTTTGCGTAGTAAGGAAGCCTAAACAAAGTTGCCCTTCCAGCCAGAGGCCAGTTTTGGGCAAAAGTAAACTAGTTTCACTGAGTGAATACGGCTATATCAGCGAGTGATCCAATCGTCGTGAGGCACACTTCATTCAGATCGATTGCGTGTCACGAAAATAACTTCGGAGACAAATGTTGTCTTTAAATGCTTTCTGTAGCTTCCTGTTTGGTACTCTGGAAGCATCAATTCCTTATACGGAGCTACACATGATTTCTTTGGCCCGCCTTGGAATATATGATGCTATTGCCGCCCCAGTTACTTTCCAAAGTGCATACATCATGTGTCTCGAGAATTATATGAAATAGAGACTACAACCTAATACAAAATGTACACATGACCGAAAACAGGCGTTCCATTCAAAGTCGGCTTTCATTTCTCAATTAGATCAGACAAATGCCAGGTTGCTGTCGTTGAGCGACATCAGGACAGCTGGGATAGCGCATACGACACCTTTCCCCATCCTTGCCCCAAGACGCCACGTGTACCATTTCATCGCGATCAGTGCAAGATAAGCCACATGGCTGTTGCTGCACTTAAACCACAATACGATAAAATACACATTAAAGGCAGCGGCTCCTTCTGTTCACGTTACTCATTGCCACGTGAATAACTCCCACGAGTTGGCAAGCCAACGTTTAAATTCTGTATGATATCTCTGCCGTCCAAAGGTAAAATCTATATGTTAATTTTTGGCCACTTTGCGCTTTTTATGTCATGTTATTCATGTACTCATGCTGATTTCAGGTACGTATACAATTGGCTGAAATTTTCACAAACTTTTACCCACTCTTTAAGCTAAAAGTGTGTGAAAATTTCAGCTATTGGTTTAAATATCCGAATGCAGCATGAGAGAACAAATCAGATAGCATGAAAAACGCAAAGTGACCAGAAATGAACACATGGGGTTTTACCTTTGGACGGCAGATCTGGCCAGATACTGGAACTGAGACAATTACATGACTAATGTAATGAATTCCCGGGAACATGATGAAGCCTATTGAGGACAGGAAGATGCCCATTCATTTCATGTTTGCTGTGTTATTGGGGATCGTCGGTGTGTTCTGTGGTGCGTGTCACGCAAAGCAGAGCTGTGGTCGCTGTTGTCATCTGCGGCACTGACGCGCAACGGACTGTGTTCGCCACTCACGCCTTAAACAGCTGCATGCCCTGCTTCACCATGTGACACAGACAGGCCACAGCTCTGAAGAAAACATGCATACAAAAGTGTCGACCGTGTACGTGTTTCCAGTGTTCTCAACAAGACAAGCCGAGAATGTCAGATGCGAGCCCTGGAATAGAATCCTCATATCCGATCCTCGACTTGGCCTTTCATCAGATGTGCTATCGTCGCCTTATGCCATCATATTCCCATCCAATAAGGTATGATGCGATGTCATCACGCTCAAAAGGATTAAACCCACTCAAAGACTTCTACACACTACAGGCGCAGAAGGTTGTCACATGTATCCCCTGCATCTGGGTATCTTGCTTTTTAGCAGCCGACTGCTCCTCTTATTGCAAATCATGTGCACAGGGCTGGCTTGCAAATTGATGAAGGTCAGGTAAGCATTATGGCGTACATCCTACCCAGCATTTCCGCACCATTTGAATTCGACACTTGGAAAATAATTTCAAAGGGAATAAATGGAAGCTGAGAAAAGGAAAAGCACTGCAAAGACGAAAGCTCTGTTCAAAGGAAAAGGAGTGTACTTTCAAAGCAATTTGGATGTAATGCGCAATCAAGCCACTAGAAGCGCAACTTCGTCCCCCAAATCATACGGAAAAACAGCATGATTTCTTGTCATTGAAGGTCTAAAAACGAGCAACGGATGTTAACAGCACTAACTGGGTGCAAATACGGCCGTACACCATCAGCTCCATAGGGCGGTAAGCCAACTGCAAGCTTGCGTCGCTCCAAAGTTTGAAGGCATGCAAAGCTTGCCTTTCAGTTACAAAAGGCACGTAATGAGAGACAAACCAGTGGAGCGCCATGCCCCTCAATGAGGCTTTCCACTGTAATAGAAATATAATATCCTATGACTCAAAGGCTCAGACACACTGGGCTCAAACACCTTACTGAATACCTTATTTTGATGTAGATAGTCATTGCGTAAAAAATGCAGACTCAACCTCTTTGCAGTGGTGGATTTGCCTGAAAAGTGGTCTTTTAGTTTTGCCTAGAACGAAAATAAATTGTCAAAAAAGCAGCTTTTCATCACCAACAAATCCTGGAGAGCTGAAATATTACCAATTATGTGCTTCGCCTTGAGCCATAACATTATGGGCTGAAATACCTGCCTTACATAATGAAGCCACCGTCGTCTTGCGCTCGCCTCACGTTGGATCCGCGCTAGCGCTAAATCTTCTCGGAGACATCACAGCACCTGTAGCAAGCCTCTGGCCGGGAAAGTTCAGCAGAATCGACAACTTTTTGCGTACGTTTGATCAAGCCATGTTTCGCGGTCCAATCCTTTTAAAATATCCGAAATATTTTGCATTATGTTAATAATGAAGACGCCCTTCCACCTTCTTTACTAGGAACATTACGTCCCTGGTGATATGACGTACTGATATTGATTCAGTGTGTCGAGACCCACCAACAAATCGCTTCTGTTGAATGATGCTGGCCGTCCATTCATAGCCGCCCATCCATAGCTGTCCATTGACATGGACAGCTATGGATGCAGATTACTCCTTAGGCAGAGCTCGGTCATGTGCGCGGAACCCACACAAGGGTGGGCCGATCTAACTCGTAAGGAGATCGTATCGTCAGCTTCGTGCAAGCGAAGACTGTAGAGGAGTTATGGTACCGAACAGGGTTGCGAAGCGGCTTGGCTGACCTTTGGCTAGTTCCCATCCGACCTCACTTTGTCAGTCGGACAAAGCAACGCGCCCTATCTTGAGACACGCACCCATTACTGAACCTGGATTACAAATCCGGCAACTCGCTGCTACACCACAGGGACGCAAAATGGCAGTGTGTGGTCACCCCAAGCTGCCGAACGTAGCTGCACCGCATGGTTTTTGTCACGCTTTTGTCAGGGCTTCGTTTCTAGGTCGTAGCTCGTTTATGGGCCAAAGGACAAGGATGTTTTTTTAGATAGTTGCCTACTGTGTACCGCCCGGGTGGAAATTCCTGTCCGGCGGGCGCTGAAGTAGTTCGTCAAGAGGGCCCACACGGACGCGGTTGGGCTCAAGTCGCACGCTAATCAGTATTTGGGGTGCATGATCACAAAGATCCCAAGCCCGTCACCAAACGGCGCATCTGCGGAGCAAAATCGACCAGTTCAACCAGGTGTGAAACTCCAGAGCACAGCGAACAGCTTTGTTCGCAGAATGGAGCGGGGTCCCGACAGCTCTTTTCACACTGTGCACTTGGAAGGCCTAGCCCTTCCGCACCCGGCCAACACTTCCTTGGAAGTTGTCGATGGATGGCCAGGTCCAAAGGAAGTCTCGGGTTTGAACTTTGAACCGGGAACGAATGCCGTCCGAAAGTTGCTTCCAAAGGTTGCCCACAATGACTTCACCCAGGGCATGTGCCTGCTCGGGAGCTTGCGGTCTTCCAAACAAGTGGCGCGGATAAGTTCTTTTAAAAAATCGATTTCCGCCATCGCACTACATTAGTATAACATTGAGGAACAAAGGGATGGAACAGGTGCTGTATAAAACTGTGAGCCCTTCCGGCCCTGCACACATCTTAAGACGAATAAGAAATTACAGCTTTACTCCTGATCAGTCATATGGCGTGCACCACACCCCAGATATTTCAAAAACACCGGCACTAGATCGACCAAACCATAACTTGAGCTCTCACATGATTGTTTTTTAGCTGCACAGGGTGGCATTGAGAGCGGTGCATCATAGGGCATTAAGGGACATTGCCTTGAGATATTGGTCACTTCGTATTTTACAAAGTGGCACTGCTCTTTCATTACCGCGAGGGATAAGGCTGAAAAGGCTGTGGTGGTCTTTTTGAGAGTGCTCTCTCGGAGGATGATGCCTCCTCAAGTAGCACCGTTTATTAACGACCAGCGTACAGTAAGAAAGATGAGGTCACCGACGTAGGCTGGAAGCCAACAACAGATCAACGAAAACGACATGAAATGAAGGGAAGTGGCGCCACCAGAACGGGAAAAAGGAGCGGGTCGGAGCGTCCGAACGGGAAAAAAGGAGCGGGTCGGAGCGTCCGAACGGGAAAAAAGGAACGGGTCGGAGCGTCCGAACGGGAAAAAAAGGAGCGGGTCGGAGCGTCCGAACGGGAAAAAAGGAGCGGGTCGAAGCGTCCGAACGGGAAAAAAGGAGCGAATCGGGGCGTCCGAACGGGAAAAAAGGAACAGGCCGGAGCGTCGGCATGGGACAAAGAAGCGAGCCGGGGCGTTCGAGCAGGAAACGGAACGGACCGGGGCGTCCGGACGATCGTGCCGCGCCAACGACAGCAGAAGACGAGGCTACGCATTATGCCGATTTTGCAAACATGGCTTGTGAAGACGCGATGTTGAAATTGTCTGCTGAACCACATAAACTGCGGATGACGAGCTTGTCGAACAAAATCGCTGATGGCTTCCGAACGTCTCGAAGATGAGCAATCGCTCCGGCGTCACGGGGTGATCGGCGGATGGCTTACTTAATGCTGCTCCGATTGCCTACAGAGCCATCGCGAAGGCATGAAACAGCTGGTCGATCGCGGCAAGATTTGGGGACAGATCGACAAGTAGCGACAGAAGGAGGTAGAAGAGAGCCCCACAGCCAGCAGATGTAATTGAATGCCTGGATGCTTTTGCGACGGAGGACGACCGAGCCCTAACAAAGAGGAGCAGTAAACCCGTACCGACAAACAATTACCTGAGGCAATGGCACCAGCATTAAGCCATTGAGGCGTGGAATACGCGCCACTAACAGTGAAGGGACAGTTGTGCGGCTAAAGAATTGACCGACTTCATCAGTGACGAGGATCCAGATTCGGTTCTGCTCGGCTCCGATGGAACAATATTGATTATTATCCGATATGAAAGTGGTATCGACGGAATGAGAGCATGGCTGTTCAACAGTGAGCATGCCGCATTGGCATTAACGAACTCCCCGTGATGCATGTTTTCGATACTGTTCATACAAACATAGTGTAAGCCTAAAAAATATGTGAAACTAGTAAAACTAGTGGGCCAACTAACACATCCAATCGGCAAAGCCATCTGGAACGACAGAATGTGAACAAAAACCAGTCGTATCGCTCAGGCTGCGTCAAGCGGTTAAGTCTGCATCAGTCGCATTCCCAGCAAATCTGCTGGAAGCTGACCAAGGGCTCTACATCAAGCGAGATGGGTTGAGAGGTTTGCTAATCGAATCTTCTGTGTTACAAGGGACTGGTCATGGGGTGCAACGTGAGAACTTATTGGAAACGGTGCTCGCCGACCAACAGCAGGGAGTGAGAACATACTGCCGTGGAGCAGACCCAGAGATATCAAAGCAGAGCTGAGGGTGGACAGGAGACAGCGGAAGTACCTAAAGTCGGACGATTCGGTGTCCCAAGATAGACTACATGGTACAGCAGTGCAAAAACCTCATAAGTTGGCAGACAGCAACGGTATCCGAGCCCCGCAATCGCGTGGCGTTGCAGTGACGAAATGCCGGAAGCTGTGGCAACTGTGATGAACTTCGGTAACTTGCCTTGTTGCTCACAGGGATTCTAGCGGGGTGTAGAGCAGGCAGCAGACGCGTCTGGGAAAACGATCCGGAGAAGTTCGGATCCCGGTCGGACTTGCCGGAGCTCGAGTCGAAGCGCGGCTTCTCTGGTCAACAACTGGTCTGGTCCTCTCTGGCGCTCAAACCTCCGCGTTGCTCCGCTATGTCGAGTTCCGCGATATAGCTTACCAAATACTTTCATGTCTGTTGCTTTAGAATGTTACTTTCTGTGTTCCAATGAAGAATGCAGACAACGGACCACGTATGTCTTTATAATGCAGTGACCATAAGGTTGAGGGTGGCATTCGGGTGGGTTTTTAGAACAACAGCTGACAACTGCAGTTTGCTGCTACCAAAACGTTGAATCAAGAGGCTACATTATGGACAGAAAGTTTCACTGTGCTCCCCTCCACACCACTTAGACCTGAGTATACCCCTGATAAAAGTGCCATGAAGTGTCGCTGACAGGTGCTAGTAAATAGTTATCTGTCCATCTTTAAATAGCCATCTGTCCCATTTCGTGTCGGAAAGGAGCAATGAAATTTAGCACCATTTACATAACACCAATCTTGAAGACTGCGGAGAGTTCAACATCCGAATCCCTCGTGTCGGATCAAAAGCTTATCAAGAGGCAGTGTAAGGCGGAGCTGACATTTTAGGTTTTATCATTTGCGTCTTTCTTTTGCTTGTTTCCTACTGTATCTTTACCCCGCCCCACCGTCACAATCTCACTCTGGATCGCAACAAAGATGCCGTCAAGGCCCAGACTCCGGGGCCGGCGCACCGACCACGGAGGCAGCTGGCCGGCCACCGCAAGAACAGGACGATTTCCACGCTGAAGGGCATGAAAACCACACACTGCGGCGTGGCCGGAGCAGATTGATGCGCTGGTATCGAGGATTCCATCTAGTTATGTAAGCTTCCGCCGCATAGCGTGAACGTCACCGCCATGGAGATACCCTCCGGTGAACACGAAAACAGCTGGCTGCGGCCGAAAGGTCGCTGCCCCCGACGGCGTGACGTCAGAAGTCCATCAAAAGGCGGACACCGGCAAAACGCCGGAGGCGAGGTGCTCTGCACGATGTGCTATAACCGGACTCGTTTCAGACGGTTGTAGCACGGGAAGCCCCCCCCCTCAAGCAAACTCTTTGCGTCGTTATGTCCTCATCTCAGCCTTATCTAACCCCTGAGCGGAGGAGCTGCCGATGCGTCGCTATGAAAGAGGCACGTGGTTGCAGCACGGTATTAAGTGAAGTTTTCGTTGCAAGCCGGCAGATTCAATGAACGTCATCAACGCATAGTTATCAACCCACAGAAATTGATTAAAAAAATTATGCAAAAGTGCAGGATGTTGGAATATTATTCACGGCCAAAGCAAGCAGCGTGGAGCTTTGAAATCACTACCCCTGTCCCCGCAAGGCATAAGAGCCTACAGAGAAAAATCTTGAAAAAGTTGCAAAACAGCATAGTGCGCAATGTTGCATGCACATTCACCCGACTGCAACGTCACAGATCTACGCCCAATGTGACTCAAAGGTCGCTCCAGCGGACATGAGGTCAGCAGACAGGTGCATAGTGCCAAATTCAGAGAAGAATGATGGAAACTTGCAGAATTGCACAAAACATAGCAATGTTGCGTGCACGCATCCCGCTGAAAAGCTACACCATTTCGTTATGTTATTTGGTTGGAACGTTTGCGAAATGTTGGGACTATTTACAGCCTTACGCATGTGATGAAACCTCACGCAACGTCAGCACTACATTTCCTCATGCTATTGATCCGCCTAAGGTTATGTGCTTCGTTGTCATCGCTTGATCCAACTTAATTGTCCTCTCACTCAAACCTATTTCAGTCACCAACATTCGGGTTTCATTCACTCCCAAATATAATAAGCAGTGGCGCTATGCCTCGCCACGAACCATTCCCGGGCTTGAGGCAGATGCTGTCAGCTCGCTTAGCGGTAGACTGGCAAAAGGCAAGGGATCGGAAGAGCGCTGACGACCGTGGAAACGCTCAGAGCAAGCTTGGCGCTACCAAGTCAAACTTAGGCGAGTGGCAGGCCTCTCATCGCATCAGAGGAAGGGAGGCAATTGGCCCGTGCCGAACCCGCGTAGGTCACATACACGGGACGCATGGGCTTCCTCCCGTCAGCAGGGAAAACACCAGCATGTCGTCGCTGTGGTCACGCGCTGTCCGTCACCCATGTCCCTGGGGAACTCCCTTTCTTTGCCACCGAGTGCTGTCGTCCCTGTAGCCGGCATATGCAACGTAGATTGCCCTTGCGTTCACTTGTAAGCAAGGACCCCACTATTGACATGAGAGTAGTTCTTGCGTTTTTAAACGACATTGACTTCATGATCATTTGATCTTCTGAAGTCGCATGACCCTGGTTGAAAGCACCCTAGTGCACCGAGCTTACGTGAGCTGCGTGTGGGATGCCTTGCACAATGCGTGTTGCGGGCGTTTGTTTCACACAACTTGTTCTTTTTTGGCACGCTTCGGAAGCCCACAACAGCAACTTTATATGATAAAACGCGACATAGTTCTACACAGCCACAGTTTGGGCGCCAAGTGACCGCGGCTCTCGACGCGCCTTAAGCTCAAATAGCAAAAATACATCATCACGAGAAGAGCTGCGTTAAAAGCTCTGATGAAACGTGAGCAGGTCCTACCGCTCCGAGAAGATATTTCAAAAGTAAGTATACCAGACGAAACTAATCCCCGGTAGGAAGAATTTCATTTGGCGTGACTCGGGCATCACCAGATACTTAATTCAGTTCCAATCATTCAAACTTTGTTCATTCGCAGGCATAATGAGTTGTAGCGTTATGCATTGTCACGAGAGAATCTGTGTCAAATTATCTGTTAAACTTAAGCAGGTCCTCCTGCTCCGTATGCATAAAGTGAAAGCAAATATACTTGCGAATCTAATCCATGGCAGAAATAATTTTATCTAGTCTTACTGACGTCGACAAAGTATGAATGATCGCATAAGCTTTGCGCTGTAACATGAATGTAATTACATCGATTGCCGCGTAACAGGCTAAAATGGACCGATACACTCTTCACCCGTCATGCATCTCGATTCTACCACCCAACAGCACCAAGCATCGGATCCCTGCATCCAAAACTGCCCACAGGTTGCACCCCTCCTAACTCCCACCTCTCGCTGGAGAGCACCCACACTGCTGTGTTAGTCCACGGCCTGCGACCCGGCCCCGGCCCCGCCCCGACGGCGCGTCCGGCACTGCCCGGGGCGCACGACAGGGCCGCCCGCCGCCGGCCGCCGCACGCGCCGCCGGCCGGCGCGTCTCCGTGAACTGCATGCGGCATGCTGGCTGTTGATAACGGACGTAGTTAGCGGAGACAGGCGTCGGCCGAGCAGCGCGGCCGGCACCATTGCTGCAGACCAGCTCCGGCTGCCACCGTCCGGGATACGCCGCAGCCGCGCGGGCCGGCGCGGGCACGGCCGCGCTGTGCACGCCCCCTTGTGGGACGCGGGAGCGTCCCTGGGCGTTAACCGGGTGGTGGAATACGTTTAGACAACGTCAGCGGTGGGTTGAGGCTACTGTTGTGTAGGTGACGTTGGTCGGATAGTATGGTTCATTTTTCTATGTAATAACGGCGTGTCGGCCAAAACTGCAGGCATACATGTAGACTTGTATTTCTTAAGAAGATCCTCAACCCTGCCCCCATTGTGTCTTTCGGCCTCAATAGATCCTACATCATGGAAAAGTTGTAAAGGCGAAAAACGGCAAAACCACTGTGCCTTTGGGAGAAGCGGTCTCTATCAACCAGGTCAACTCATCTATGAAACTGCGTTTATTATTTGCGACTTTACTGTCTCAACGACTGTGTCTTGTACAGATGTAAAGCGTGCATCCAGGTGTCCGAGTAGGCCATTCATTGCATTGCTGGATGGGTTTGGAGTTGCTACTCGAGCACTCGAGCTCTGCCGCCGCGCCTGAGCTGTTTTGTCACCGCTCCAGGAGACCTGTTCGACATGCTGCTACCGATGCTGAGCATATACCAGGAATATGTTCGGAACCATCACTACAGTCTCCAGGTCAGTGCGTGCATGCCAGGCACAGAGCGGGCGAGTCCGCTGGCCGGTCCGTCGCCCGAGACATGCGACGCGGTGATGTGCTCCGCGCTTACCAAGGGAAAATGGCGATTCGCCGCTTGCTGTGCTGTTAATTCCGTACCCAGACAACATGAAAGCAAAAACAAAAAAATATATTGAAACAAAAATGTGGTAAAGAAAAGTAAACCAGAAAAATACAAAGAAGAGTGGCTTAATGCGCTAAAATGCACGAAACAAAGAGAATAAGAGATGAATACAATTGTTTGTAGATGTTATGTTATGATATGTATTTCAGTTCTGTTTTGCATTGTGACATTGTTCACCATTATATATTATATGCGTACTAATTTTTGCACAATTTTACAACAATTTGTACGTTCTAGGTTCCATACGTGGAAGATATTGTCCATTGCAGTAACCAAGATATGACATCCTCTCATTGCTTACTTCAGAGCATGTCATTTCCTTTAAGCTCTTAACCCATGACACTGGATATATGGATGCACCATGATAAGCGGTTATTTTACGATATCAAAACCATCTCAAGGTAACCAGATTTAAAGAGAAAAAGTTGTGGAGACGCGAGACGTGTTTCATTAAATACTGCTAACGCAGAGTCATGAAGGAACGGCAACCGTTGTGACGGAGCGGTCGGAGAGCATAAATCACGTCAAAACCTTTCGGAAATTGCTCTACAACAACTGGGTATTTCTGGTGATGTCATGCAAATCAGTGATAATTAATTTATTCTCATCAGTGTCGACCACGTTTAAAACTTAACAGACTCGGACGCTGGCCCATTTGAATGAGATCAGACCTTTGCTTTGCATATTACCCAGTTGAGATGCGATTTTAGAACCAGGTTTCCAGCAACATCTCATCACCTTGGAAAGGAAATGCACTTGAGCACGTACACATAGTTGATGCGCCGGGATGAATTATTAGGCCGTTTGTTCGGGTCTGAGGTAATTCAAAAATGCCACGTCTTTGATCATGGACTCCATAACGGTTATATCCCTGAAGCGTTCGCCCGGATGGTTGTTCCACTCTTGTGTCACCCATGTTCTGCTGCAATACTGCCAGCGTGAAGAACGAAACACGCAAAACAGAGGCCTAAAACATTATGCATTATGTTATGACGCAGAAATCTTACCAAACACGACGCCATTGTTTTACCGGCTGCTCTGAGTGATCCATAATAGTCAGGCGCAGACAAAAACACCAGGCGAGAGTTAGCGACGAAAGTTAGGTTTTAGGAGATGCAGTATGCTAAATAAAATGCATCTCACCCGTCCTGTCAACAATCAGGTAATCTGTTTTTAGGTATATCTCGCCTTGTTCCATTCCATGAAGTTGGCGCCTTGTTGACAATGGGCGATGGAACCCAGCGAATGGTAGACTGCGCCGCAAGCATTTCGCATCTAGCGGCGCAGTATAACCAGCCAGCTGCGACATCCCGGTTCCACATTAGTTCCCCCACAAAAACTACCTACAGGAGTGCGACGACATTGCTTCTTCTGTCAGTTCTTATACACGACATAAGTGCTACATGCCAAACTGTATATTTCAAAAATCGATACCCGCCATCACCTCTACCGCCAAAGCTTTTCAGTCTTTGCTTATACACGACATTGCCCCTACTGTAAAGACTTGTATGCGACATTGGCGCTGTACGGTACAACTTTTACTTCATTGATATATATATATATATATATATATATATATATATATACATCTCTCTCTCTCTCTCTCTCTCTCTCTCTCTCTATCTCTCTCTCTCTCTCTCTCTCTCTCTCTCTCTCTCTCTCTCTCTCTCTCTCTCTCTCTTCTCTCTCTCTCTCTCTCTCTCTCTCTCTCTCTCTCCTCTCTCTCTCCTCTCCTCTCTCCTCTCTCTCTCTCTCTCTCTCTCTCTCTCTCTCTCTCTCTCTCTGCTATTAATTCTACCACAAAAAGAAAATTACAGCGTTCACGTAAACGTTAAAGTATTTTTACTTCCAATACATACATATAATATTTTTGCTGCCATGGGGTGCAGTGAATGTATATTCAGCAGGGGCGCAGGAACAGTTCAGATGTTAGGAGGGAACTCCAGGTTGGCAATATTGCAATTAAATGTTTAGGGTGGTGATACGACAAGTGATCTTACCTTCTGTTACGTGAAAGGCTGCAGTTTGGGTAGCAAAATCTCAATGAAGGGCGTACATTTTGGAAGCACCAATTAGTTTGTCGTGTATCACTAGATACTTATATAAACCATTGTATTAGAAGTCATGTCGCTTTTAAGCGTACTCCAAGCCCGGGATGTAGCTTTGAATTCAGTTGGGGACCCAATCCATTCCTCATCTATGACGGAAGACTTGTCACTTTCGAAACAAACGCCGTTCTTTATGTATTTTTGAGCAGGTTTGACCGTTTTCCCCTGCTTAGCCCCCAAACTTAATTTGCAACAATACGGCAATTCACCATAATTTTTCAAAACACAAATTTCGCATAAAGCTGTTGTCGTGATGGGTCTGTCGATCGCAATATCTACAGCAGCAATAATGTTTCGAAACCATGGAGTCTGATGTCTCCCAGTCAGGCGCTCCCGTGAGCCTTTTCCCTTTAAGATTTTGGTGAGGCTTAAGCCATTAACTAGGGTACTGACATCCATTATTTGTGGATTATGGCCGGTATCGTATAGCACGAATGCCACACAAAGTATTGTCCGATTGAGTCATATTACTGATAAGTAAAGACTTTGTAGGTTTGTTACAACAGACATAATGACGGACAAACGCCCTTTTTAGTGAGGCTTTTGTTACTTTTCAAGCTTTAATGTGCAGCGCTGATGTCACATATAACTCGTTGCAGTAGACGCAAAGCGTGTATAAGAAGACTAACCACACGCTCGGGTGAGAGATCAATCCGACCCAACTGAAAGGTTTTTCCAGAATGATATCCGGACGGCGCGGCATAGCCGCGGCAACATTTTGCATTGTCGTAGACAATTGAAAGAGAGATAACTTGATATCACAAATTTAGATTCATCTTGTAAGGTCGCTGACGTACAGCAGGTCAAAGTCAGACCATGGATTCAGCGAAGACAATTTTTAGGAAATCGTTCAATCTGGCGCAATAACGAAGCGTTAGACGAAGCTACACGTCTCTGAAATAGTTTTACAGGCGGCACAATAACTGACTTAACAACTCTCATTGACCCAGGGCGAGATATGAAGGTCAGGCCAAACTCGAACCCAATTTGTTTCATTACCATAGATATTGGTGTATGGAGTAGTCTCTGGCGCTCTTTTCGGATTTATTGATAACAGGATCGTTTTGTAATATTCCATGGATTCTTTAAAGGTCATAATAGGTCACTCATTTAAATTCACCCAGACCAACATATTGTTTCAGGAACATACTGCCTACCGTAAATTTTGACCCCCATTCAAATACCAAAATCAAAGCAGCCTTGTATGATTTCGGTCAACGTGATGGTTAACATGATTATGGTCAACATTTTGGTCAACATTGCAAAAGTCAAACAAGGTCACTGACCTTAAATGAGCACCAGTGACCTTTTCCTTAGAACAGGTGTCTAGGCTCACAGTGGTTGCATGAGATGGTCTGGGGACACTTTGGACACTAATCTTTAGATTTATCTAGTTTGATAGTGAATTCACGTACAGGCCAAAATACCCTTAAAATTTTGCAATAGCTTTCTTATCTCCCGAGATCTCAGGAGGGTCGAATTGACTCCCTCTCCAGCAAAAGTTATTTAACCCGCGACCCGGGCACGTGTTAAGTCTTTGCTGTATAAGCAATAACGGGTATAAGCTTTAACAGCACAAGTTGTGTCTTGTAGCACTCGTGTCGTGTATAGGTATTTGGAGTAGAAGAAATGTTGCGAATAAGGGAAGTCTTTAAAAGTTTTTGCAGTTGAAGTAATGTCCGTGTAACTGATGTCGTAACACTCCTGTCGGTAGAAGTGTTTGCCGTGTCACCGATGTAGTGATATCCTTTCACCGATGTCGTGACATCCTTTCAGTCAGCTTCAGCTAGTTATGAGTGGAGAGGCAACTTTTTAACTGGCCAGCATGCCAACATGTGACCCGCAAGAACCCGGTTTTTTTGGCCGGGTTGTGGGCCAAGCGGGGTGTGTCTCTGCGGGTGAAAACCTTTGTCATAAAAACAATGCATTTCTGACTATTTCTTAAGTTTTCTAAGTCATCCAAACACTAGTGTGTGTTGCCATAGACAATACAGTCATAAAACAGCTATGTTTTCACTATTACAGCAAAAGAATCAGCGATAGAAAACCCATGGCAGGCTTGACACGCCAGTGAACCAGGCTGCCATATTTTATAGCGTTAAGCAAACATCTCAATGAAAATAACTCAAGAACAACGGCCAAAATATTTAAACTGCGGCCTGGTTGTATTGAGCAGAGGTCAGGTCAGGTCAGGTCCTTAATATAAAAACAGCCACACACTGCACTTGGCTGTTATTGTGGGTGCATCTGGGTGCACTCAATTTGTCTTGTATCATATCAAAGCCCTATCTCACAATCCATTCCGTTGATAAATGAAATGAATGGGAAACTGTGTGTCTCGCAGTGTCCTAGCCTCATCCACTTGTCAATGCAGCTCACAGTTACTGATATACGGCACGCGCAACAGTTTTTGAAACTGAAAAAAGTGGTAACATGAAGTTTGCCTTTTTATGCCTAAGAACACACAATTTATGACCTCGATAACAAGGGTTTTTACATTTGGTACGCTTCACTCTTCCCACGAATGTCATTTATTTCCAACATTTGTGTCTCATTGATGCTTCTCATCTGTTTCTTGTTCCATATCTTCTAATATCTGTATATCCATACAGGTCGGCGTCAAAAATTCCAGTTCAACACATGTCAGCAGTGAAACATTCGATGAATGTAAAAAGTCGCATTCAGAAGGCTTGGTGAATTGTGGAAAGAGATCCTGGGCGTACCTGTTGCAATTCTTTGTCATATGAATTTTGCAGCAGCATTTAATAATATATCACGTTTTATTGGCATTGATATGCATAAGTGATGTCACTTGAGTGCCAAATATTCGTGGACAAAACGTTATTGCCACCCGTGCTTGTGCGTTAGGTGGTTGTGCGATGGAGGATGGGTGGTGGTGAGCGGAAAATGTGAACCATTTTAATGCTATCAAGTGGTATATATTCCGCGTTGTTGCACGATGCACGCACTAAAAGACAACAAATACCATATAGCGGCCTGCGTCTAATTATTGAATGCGGTGTATGGCGCTGCGGAGATTGCAGCGCATTCCAATGGTGTTTGTGTTGATGCGCAGCGTCATGAGCTCAGGAGACTTTTCATGACTTAAATAATCCAGCAGTTTGCTCTTTCAGTGCAAATCCATCCTGCAACTTTGATGCAGTCCTGATGCCTGCAATTTTAGAAGATATGACCCGTAGTCTTTTGAGATGATGTATAGAAGGGTGAAAACTCGGGCACGTTTTGGTGATGGCTATTGTAAATGACATCCCCTTCCTTCTCATTATTCCTGATTTGTGCGCGAGGATAAAACTAAAGAGAAATTACAAAATTCCGATTGTAATTAACTGAGACCTTGTGGGTCTTCCCGGGTTAGCATTGTAGCATAGCGGGATTTTGCGGGCTGCGTCACCAGCTGGCCGGGGCGGCCGGGCTGTGGGCCGATATTTTGGAATGAGTCGCATGTTTAGTTTGAAGGCATTTTTTAAATGTTGAAATGGTCACTCCCGATTTTGCAGGTTCTGACGGAATGCAAGCAGAACGCTCAATTTTCCACATTCCTCAGTCGACTGGAGAACAAGTCGAACTGCCAGGGGCGCACGCTGGAGACGTTCCTGACCTACCCCATGCACCAGGTACGTTCCTTTTAGCGTTTGTAGGGATTTTGCGTGCTAGCGTGGAATATCTTTTCTCGCACGCGTGTGCATACGCTTGAAGGTGCATCTGTGAGTGTGTACGAGAGCGGAAATGAGAGTGCGTGTTTTCAAATGCGTCGACGTCCGTGCGTCAAGTATGTCTCGCATTAGGCCCAGTGAGGCAACGTCCCCTGCCACTGCTGTCAAAAACGGCACGGATGAGGCTTTGGGGCATGGCCCTCTCTTAGATTCATTCCGCCTCGCACTGAATGGGTTAATTCAAATGGCAACTTAAACACTCCAAATGTTACATAGTCATCCATTTTTGGAAGTCTGTTCACTGCCGCATTATGGGTACAACCGTGTCATTCAGATTGGAGGAATCAGGATTGCAGTGGTCAGGCTGGAATCAGGGTGCCAACCTAACCCGAAAATGTAAATAAGAGTGAAAAATATGAATGAATTTTAAAACAGTAACACGTGCATTCCACATGGAAATGGGAGACAACAGAAGCGATTTCGGGGAACTGAGGGTGGGGGGCGTGGTCCGCTCCAACTTCCTCCCTCACTGGTTGCTTCCGCGCCCGACATGACTGAGCCACGCTCGTGGCAACTCACCACCCCAGCAGCGCAGCTCGCATGACCTCCGTGTCTCCCCATTCTCCCTGCAGATCCCGCGCTACATCATCACGCTGCACGAGCTGCTGGCCCACACGCCCCACAACCACGTGGAGCGTCGCTCGCTGGACGAGGCGCGCAAACAGCTCGAGCAGCTCAGCAGGCAGATGCACGACGAGGTGAGGCGCAGCCGCCGCCGTCGCTGCTGCCGCCGCCGGCCGGCTCTGGGCCGGGGAACGCTGCCCACTCCGCACGCTTCGTGCGTCTGAAAACATGGTGATTTGCAGTTAACGCAGCAATTACGGAGAAAATAGCGTGCCGGAATAATTGATGGTCCGTGTATTGGGCAGTACGATTGATAGTCTTGCTTTTGGTTCTTTCATTTGCTTTGGTTTTGTTGGTAAAATTAAGCCCAGGCCCTGAACATAAGCTTTCAATCTACGTGCAAAACGCCCTATTTGTAAGTCGATTTAAGACGATTAAGTATGCTTTCAGCAGACCTTGCTCGGTGTCGCTCCTATATCCTGTACAACAAGATCTGTTGCCCGCCCTCCCTGCCAGGGTGAGAGGCAGGCGACGCAGGCCATATAGCCTCAGCAGCTGAGTGCGTCGTAAAGCCCCAATGACATGACACATGTACGACGAGATCGAACAATACGAGAAATAGCTGTTGTTACTCGGTTTTGCAGAGAGTATGCCAGTTTTTTGTACTTTTCATTTGTTTGATCAATCGTGTCCGCTTTGATCGGTGATGCTAGTTTTTTTACATCCTTCTGCATAGTCAAGAATTTTTATTTAAAGTAGACACTACCGTGGAAGAAGCTCATTAGTCCGCGTGCCCAACACTATGCTAGTAATGCATTTCATTTGTCTTGCTTTTTCCAGCGTGTGTATTCAGTAACATTTGCAACGCACTAATTTGTCAAAATGCTGGCGTCACTAATGCTACGAAAGCTGGAGACACGCTTTTTTAGGGGACAATATAAGCAAACATGAAGCTATTGTCCCGCGAGCTCAACAAAATGTTATGCTATTGCTTTCATTTCTCCCTTATGACATTTAGCACAGGGTCTGTTTTCGATGCGCGCTTTGGCTTTGGGAAACGAAATATCACGTGGTCCATAGTGATGCACTGGCCCAAACTTCAGCCAATGCGTTTCTCGGTAGCTGGCACTTGCTGCCCGCTGTGCTCTTCACAAACGTTCATTTATACTGACATCATGCATCCCAACAAAAGTGCCACTTGTAAGCCTGCAGGCCCATAATGGGTGGGTTAAACAGCTCAAAAGTAGCACCTCTAAGCCGTAACAGCTGACAGCGACCCCAGTCCCCCAGCAGATTCTGCCGTCGTCAAGACGACGGCGGCTGTCTTGACGATGGCGGTCGCGACAGCCGCTGTTGTCGCGAACTCGGGTGAGAGGAAGAAGTGGGAATCGTTTAATGCGATGCAACAACGGAGTGTTAGGCGAAGTTATACATACATGAAATAGTTGTTGAGGCAATAAGCCAATATAGTTCAGAATTAAAACAAATTTCATTGATCTACGGTCGGGTACAAAGGTCAAAATGAGGTCAAAACTTACCCGCTTTTAACTCGAAAGCTTGGTTTATGGATTAATTTCTGGTTCTCCTCTAAAATTTATTTATGACAGGGACCGCAACAGACATGTTGCATAAGCTTTTTAAAGGGCCGAGTAGGTCGTTGACCTTAAAATAACCCAAGTCAGCATTTTGTGTTTGTGGAACACACCGCCCAGCGTGATCCCTGAAGCTTATTCGAAAGGCAAAATATTAGCAATCTCGTAGATATGAGGTCATCTTAACTTTATAAAGGTCGAACAAGGTCAATGAATTTGTTGGCTTTTTGCTTAGAACAGGTATCTGGCTTCACGGCGGTTGCATGAGAAGGTCTGGGGGACATGAGATACCAACCTGGAGTTTGACCTTGTTTGAACCTATTTGGCCCCACGGTCATGACCTAGGAACCTCAAACTCTGTCAGAAGTGAGTTCACGTATAGGTCAATCTACCCTGTGAACTTGGCGTGTCTAGCTACCGTAGTTTTTGAGATCTCAGTGGGGTCAAATTAACCCCCACCTGAGCAAGGGTATTCAGCTGGCCACCCGGGCGCGTGTCAAGAACAACGCACTTGAGGGTGACTTTACTCCTATTGCTGACTTTAACAATAGAGCAGTGCCCATCCACAAACGAACATGGCATATTCTCACGTGGATTTAAGGGCTCCTCAAACAGTGGTCTTTTCAGAGACGCGTCTCAGTGGTCCACGAGTGGGCCATTCAACACTCTCGGGAACCATTATATTGTCTGTAGCCTCAGGTCACCAAAAATTACCACACGCAGTTGTAATAAAAACGTGCCTCATATCAGTGGTAGGACGCCACATAAGTCAAGGAAGCACAGTGACCGCATTAAGGGCGATAGTAATTTGGGTTGAGGGAAAGCCGCACCAGTGGCCGGCCGCAGCCGGCTCTCAAGGCTTGAGGGAACATTATGCAAGGAGAAAGACAGGGTGTAGGGACGTCACGGGCGATGTCTTCAAATCTGGGAAATTTGAAATCGTAAGAGCTTTAGTTGGCGATTGGAAACTGAGCTCTACTGATGCAACGAGCTGAAAAAATCCCCTGAGGCCTTTGACCCTTGATTTGTTAAATACTTGACTATATGTCTTCAAAAGTTAGAGATCCTCGTAGAAACAAAGGAACGCGGTGGCAGATATGCTATAATTATAATTAAGGAAGGCATTTTTCAAGTGTCATATATTTCACACACGCACACACTCACTCATACACACACACACACACACACACACACACACACCACATACACACACACACATACACACACACACACACACACACACACACGTACGCACGCACACACGCGCGCGCGTACACACACACACACACACACACACAATATATATATATATATATATATATATATATATATATATATATATATATATATATATATATATATATATATATATATATATATATATATATATATATTATATATATATATGCATATATATATGTATATATGTATATATATGCATATATATATATATATATATATATATATATATATATATATATATATATATATATATATATATATATGTAATCATATGCATATATCCGCATGGTTCGGGGCAGGGAAGATATCAGATTGACAGGAGAGGAGACAGGAAACACAAGGCACCACCCTTGTCCTGGTTCTATCACACGTGATCCGGAAAATGGCTGGTGGTAGGTCGTCAGTGTTTATGTTTTTCATGCTTGCATCGATGTCTAAGGAGTGGTTTCCCAACGTCTAGATTTTCATTTTCGAAAAACACAGACGCAAAAATTTAATTATTATTAATGCTTTGCAATCAAACACCTCAACCATTGCTGAAAATCGAGAACAACTGCATGACAAATTCAAGCTAGAGAAAGGCTATGATGAAAACAAGAAGGATAAAACTAACGTTTGGGTACCTTTCCCTTGTCCCATATTATATCAAATACACCGAACACTCAACACTACACTGATTCTTTCCGTAGCCAGTTGAAGAGTAAATATTTCCTTTTATGTTTTGTGTTTTTTCGTATTTAAACGAATCGTCTCATTTAATGCGTAAGTGGAAGAATTCTGGCGTGTAAACACGATATGTTATACATCGCTAGAGTGTGATATTGTGTTCAAGTGCTTGTTGACTTTATGACATTGTGAACCGAAGTACTGAACCCGGTTTGTAGAGGTATTTAACCATGTTTGAGTTTCAAGTTAAAAATGATGTTCTTTGAACAAAACATATCGTGACCAATCGCCTTATCAACATCAAATGCATATTTCATACGCAAAATGGCTTATCGACTTACGCAATTGAATACTCTGCAGTCTCCATGAGATCACAATTCGATATCCCGATCAGACACCCTCTGGCGTACATTCATCCACCGGTTTTGGTCCCAGGTCAGCGAAACGGAGAACATCCGGAAGAACCTCGCGATCGAACGGATGATCGTGGAGGGCTGCGACATCCTGCTGGACGTCAACCAGGTGTTCGTTCGCCAAGGTCAGTCGTGGAGGCCCTCCAGCATCCAACGCTTCCACTCAGGAACGGGTCCGCGGTTCTCGTTTGAACATTTTCGCTTGCTGCATAGGGATTAGTGCTGGCTAAGTGAAATGTTGCATAGTGGTTCCATGTTCAAATGTTGCACGTACCCAGGGAACGTTTATCCGTCTTCCAAAGGTAAAACCCCATATGTTAACTTTTGGTCGTTTTGCGTTTTTGATGTTCTCTGATTCGTCCACGCATGCTGAATTTGGTCATCAAAATCATCAGCTCAAATTTTCACAAGCTTTTAGCCCATTCTTTTAGCTGAAAGCATGTGCAAATTTGAGCCATTGGTTTCAGTATCTGAATTCAGCATGACAAGATAAATAAGATGACATAAAAAGCGCAACATGGCGAGAAATGAACATATTTGGGGTTTTAACTTTGGACGGCAGTAATGCAATTATAATATCTTGTGAGACTTGAATATGCAATAATGAATAATAAAGGGGTTAAGAAAGTTCGGCACGCTGTAAAAGTTGCCTAGAATCGCAAAGGCCGTTTTACAGCACATCATTGTCTTATCTCGGCTTAAGCAGTTGGGGTCGCGGCGAGGGGGATCGCAGGGAACCCCCTGTCCCTGTCAGGTGTCCCTGCTGATGTAGACGCCGCATGCGCGAGGGCCAAGTTCAAAGGCCAGGCCACCCTCAAGCATGCGTTGTCCGTCACGCTTCTGCTTTGAGTTTGAGCTGGGTACACGACTGCCGGTTCGAAATGGCCGGGTTACAAACGGGTAGAGCGGCTTAACAGCAAACGACAGACTGCAGCGGAGAGCACCGGAGATGGGATTGAGCTTCATTACGAGCCCCCATGTCCACAAATGTATAAAAATATGTTTGCCTGCCAACGAGGATCTCCCATCCACCACATCATTCAACAGAGGCCGATTTTCTGTTAATGCGCATAATGTGTACTTATAACGCGCGTTCTACAGAAGCATTAAAAGGAGTGTGCCACCTTTTTGTAGTTATCACGCAAAATAAGACCCGACAGGTCTGATTTGGTCGGTAATATCCGTTTTCATGAAATGACCACTGCACCAACACCGTTACATGCGTAGTGACCACGTTCGTCTGCGGAGTTTGATGTGTTCTGCATATATCAAACTCCACTCCGATGGGGAAATGCCGCCTGTCCTCGTGCTTATCACTATTGCTTTTCCAAACATGTGTCCTGTGTTATGTTCGCAAGGCAATGCTTGACCAAAATGGGTGTGAAATAAATAGTCTGTGAGCTTTAGCTACTCTTGTCACGAAAACAGATACGCAAACATGAGGTCGGCATCAAGCGAACTCCACCATGCGTCATACTGCGGCAAAGTGCCATCACTTTCTAAAAGCGGTCGGAGGGCTGGGCGTGTAAAGTTGACCAACTTAACTCAAATCCTGCTTTCCCTCCTGATTCGGCCACTGTTATTCGTTTGATGTCTAAATTCAAATAAAACAACGTTAGTCGGCTCCAAACATGCTTTGATGTCGGGGCATGACTGTCAAGTTGAAGCCAATGTTATAGTGATATTGATGATGTACGGTGATTTTGATAATGGTGCGTTTGAGCGCCTGGTGCACCAGCACCTAAAAGAAGTATTCCAAATTTGTGTGAGGTTTGAACTGAAAAAGCCATTTTTAAGATCATGCGATGCAGCCACTGCCCTACCCTTCTTGGGGCCTAAAGCCTCCCAGTTTCTGAGCTAGACATACGGGAATGCGTGCAGACTTTTTCGTGCAGACTATTTCAAATTGATTGATGCACTCAAAAAAACCATAGCATTATTTATTAGCCACAGCATTATTAAGCCATACACTATTCAAATTCTGCTTCCCGAACGCCATGCGGTGCTCAAGGCAAGTATAAATATAAAAACCGTTCGATCTGACGTCCGTGGGCGTGACTTCCAAATAAAGTGGACGTCAATTGACTCTTAATGGATGTTGGGCAAGCTCTGCTAGTTTCCATCACAAAGCACATTCTCTGCTACATAATAAAATAAATTTGATATAGTTGCTAGGCATTACGCGTGTAAAATTTGTAATAGAGTGATTTAACAATAGCGCAATAACCCAGCCTGTGAATATAAGTAAACATGCTCAACTCACGAATAACTGTGCAAGAACACAATGAGAAAGGGACCAACATGAGCATGACGACACTTGGCTCAGCGAGCACTTTTACTTTTTTCTGTTTGCCACGCCAGTTCTAATGGCAATTTCAACGCGATCGACTTGATATATCTGCGCACAGTTGCGGAGGCTACTTATAATGCTTACCCCATGAATCATTTTTACGCGTCACAATCGCCCATTCCAGAACTGAAATCTGGGCCGCAAAAAACGCAAACATATAGAGCGGTGTCAAAACGTTGGCCGAGTAATTTAAACTCGATAGTTATGGTCGTGCCGCAGTGGCATGTAACAGTGCCGCTACCGTTGACACATTTTGCTAGACATAAATGGTGCTTAGGCTTTACCAGTGTATGTTTTTGCAATATGCGGCAAAGACGGCACTATCCCTTGAATGCTTCTATCACAGAGGCACAAACAGGGACGCGACCATGCCCTTTATTGGACAGCGACGCTTAAGCTCTTCGAAATTGCTTCAGGCACGTCAGGACAAATCGTGGTCCTTTTTAGGGGTTGTATTGGCCTGTTGCCTGCTTCTGCTGAGAGTCCAGTACTCTAGTGCCTAGGCAGATATTGCAGAGTCAGATAAATGAGCCGGCGTGGGTAGCTCCACATACACATTTGATGGGGGGGGGGGGATATGTCATGATACAAACGAATTTGAGCACCTAACCCATTAGCAGTCAGCGGCCATGACATCGCAGCAGGAATTAAATCTTGTTAGGTGGGATGCGCCAAATCGCAACAGTGGTGCAAGACGCAAGAATAGCGCTATGTAATTTGAGAAAGAAGAGCGGCATTTGTTTTGCAACCTTCACTCATCTCAAGACCGCACCACATACGCATCCTCCCTTCCCGCCCCCCCCCCCCCCCACACACACACACTTCGTTTATCCTGCACCCACCGGTGTCCGTTTTGACATTTTGCGCAACACCATAATTGCAGATGTTCCAAATATATTCCATTCGGCGATGACTCAATATAGCTGTTATATGCCTTTGAGCTCACTATAGTCATGTTCATGTTCATTTCTTTGGGATTCATCCACATGTTCATCATATATTATGAAGCTAATCAGCACCAAGTTGTAGGTTAATGTAACAGTCATTGACGCCTGCGCAATAAATACGGTCACGGCCACGATGTATGCAAAATACAGCACGGTCATCCGCCTGTCACTTATGCCGGTTCATCCACGGCACGCAGGCAACGCCTGCCGACTCCACACCTCGGTAATCGCATTCGGGAAGGAATTCCAGGCACGTGCGGCCCGATAGAGAAGGTACTCCGTGTGGCTGACAAGCGACAGCTCTCCAACACGGCATTTCCCCCGCAGTGACCGCCCCCGCTTCCTTCTGGGATAACCGGATCGTCTGACGAAGGGGGATCTGGGGGCTGGCGGACGGTCCCGTTCATCCAGAACGCTTTGGGGCAATATCACTGTTGCACCATTTCCGTCGCACACAGCCGCGCTAACGAACTGAGGGCTGGTGAGATAGATTCGCAGGGCCGTACCGCAGTGAGAAGGCTCGCTGCAAAGTTGGTAGCTTTCTGAATTCGTGACAGGTGGTTTTGGGCGGTCACGCCCCAAATAGGGAAAATAGGGAGACAATACAATATGTATGAACAATGTGAACCTATACCTTGAGCTCAAGCACTTTGGGTATGAAATTGTGGCGAATTTTGTAGAGGGCCAGAAGGATAGTGCTACATTTGCGAATCACCACCGATATATGGGTTCCTAGGTCGGTCCTTGGTCCAGGAGTATGGCCAGGACCTTCAAGGTGGGACATGGTGGGTTATGTAGGCCTGATAGGGTGATGTAGAGGCAGGATGCCTTTCCAGCGAAATATTTAGCGTCAAAAGTGATGGAATACGCCTTTGTCAGGGTGTGTTTTGAGACCGTTCGACTGAAATTCAATGTTAAAGGTATAGGGTAGACTCCTCGGCACGGGCCTTCGGGTAGAATAAGCGGATGGCATCGGGAGGGTGGTCCAGGAGTTGAGTGTCGGTATCATGGGGCAGGAGCCGGCCATAGGGAAGGAAAGATGACAGGTCGTTGATCGAGATAAGAATGGAGATAGATCCACCTGTGGAGCCCTGGGCGACGCCTCGGATCAAGGGAAGAATTAGGCCAGGGGTGCTAGCCATCATCTGCTTTCGGTCTCGCAGGTACTTACGGAAATAGTCAGAGCACACGCCGTTCCATTCTAGCTTGTGCAGACGGATGTCATGATCAGCGCTGTCGAGAGCTTTGCTCAAGTCGAGCGTTGTCAACGTTATTTCACCCGCGCCAGCAAATTCTGCGCTCCACTTGACAGCACCTGTCAGGGCGTCCTCCATAGAGGGACTCATTCGGTAAGCATATCGATATCGAGGCAGTCTAGAGTTTCCTGTAAGCACGACATAAATGGCGTAGAGGCAGCCTTTTCCGTGTTCTTTTTTTAAACAATCACACAGGATAGAGATAGGCCGGAAGTTGTTCAAGTGGGATCGGTTCCAGCGTCGTAATTGCAAAAGAATGCAGCAGCTCTGAGAGCTTTGTTTTTTCAGGCAAAAACTGCGTCCTCACTTCGTTTCTTGCCCATCTGAGTGTGCCACTGCTCTTTTTGGATTTTTTTCCTAAGGCAAAGATAATGTACAATCGAGAGTTTACATTTCATGCACGGTATTTAATCGTAATCGTCGATTTAAACTTGGGCTCAGGCTTCGTGGCTGCTCTTATGCTCCTTGGTTTTCTAACTAAAAACTTTTCGCGGCAAAAAGTGATCAATGTGAGGGTATGGATCACGACCATGTGCAGCTATCCTAGCGGGATGTCTCCTTGAAGTGGACCCTGCCCCTCCGCCCTGACGGCAATGCTGCACCGGAATGAGTCACGCCGCTAGCTCTGGCGTCGTCGGTCTTCCTTATGCGTAGTGACCACCCTCTCCCTTCCCTGGCGATAACCTGACATCGAAATCAGTCTTACCGTCTGGCGGTGACCTTGCGTCGGAGTCAGCCTTGCGCCTCCCCCTGGCGGTGACCTTACGTCGCTGAGTCTCGCCCCTGCCCGGAGATAACCTTACGCCACAGCAAGTCTCACCCCTGCCCTGAAGATGACCTTACGCCACAGCGAGTCTCGCCCCTGCCCCGGAGATAACCATACGCCACAGCGAGTCTCACCCCTGCTCTGGCGATGACCTTACGGCGGGGTGAACCTCGGCCTCCACCCGTGGCGCGCGTGCATCGATCGCTGGCAAGGTAAGCCGGGCATTGATTCTGAGCTACCTGTTGCCGCGGCGCGCGCGCCAAATTTACCGAGACGGTCGGCGGCGACGCGCGCGTCGGCTCCGACGCAGCGTCTCGCCGCTGCCGGCGGGTATCGTCGGTCGTCGGCTCCGGCGGGAGCGGTCGCTCGGCCGACGCCGGGCGGAACGAGGTCTGGCGGGGTCGAGCCGGTGCCGGGCCAGATGGACTTGGGCCCGACCGCCTGTACAGTACCGGGCTGAATTCGCCAC
>NW_023596155.1:290761-306293 GCF_011947565.3 Pollicipes pollicipes
TTTGTACCCTGGGAGCATTCCAGCGACTAAGAACCTGATGAAGCGATGAGTTACCTCTCAAATAAATGAGACGTGTGATGCTTGTTTTGGGTCGTGCGATGAAGCGGGTGATCTTCTAGGGAGGTTTCACTTTAGGTGTTCAAGTTAATCGTTGGGTGTACTTGTCCTCACCCACGAACTATGCCAATGGTGCCAGTATGCAACACATGGATGCGTCACGTTTTCAGCAGGGTAAGATATATTTTATCATCTCGTGAGTTGTTTTGCAATTGTTTGAATGGTATGACGCCTCTGCATTCGGCAGAGCAGGCAAGCCGAAAAAAACAACCAGGAGTGGGTTTCGAATCCACTGTAGATATGTCCGAGAAAAACGAAAACTTGTAATGTTGCTGAGCTGCCATGATGGCTCCAGAAAAAAACGGTGGCTGAATGCTGAAAATAACCCCTTGTCGCACTGTTCCAGTCTCGTGTTTCGAATGGTGGAGGCAGAAGAGGAGTACGTGGAGCAGCTCAACATCCTAGTGACGGGCTTTTTAAGGCCATTCAAAATGGCGGCCTCTTCAAAAATGCCGCCGTGTAGCCACGAAGATGTCAATTCGATATTCCTTAACTCGGAGACACTGTTATTTTTGCACCAAATATTTTTGAAGGGCCTTTCCGCCCGAATGGAAAGCTGGCCGACATTGGTGCTGGGTAAGTGCAAAGCCAACGAATGGCTTCGATATATCTGTCCTCTCTTTTTGTCTTGCTTCGTATGTAATCTGTATGGGCCATAAAGGAAGCGGCATTTTTCTATAAATATACGGCATGAGCATGGGAAATTTACGATACTCATTTGTTAATCCTACAGGGCAAAGAACTCTTACTTGAGAGCGTTCTTTTGCCACGAGTCTGCATTCCTGTTCTTTTCTATTTGTGTGTGTTTGTGTGTATGTATGTGTGTATGTGTGTGTGTGTGTGCGTATGTGTGTGTGTGTGTATGTGTGTGTGTATGTGTGTGTGCGTGTGTGTGTATGCGTGTGTGTGTGTGTGTGTCAATGAATATCGGTTGGCCGCATTCTGCTCGTAACCATAAGCAAGAAGTAAGCTATACTGCTAATACACCGATTCCAGATTAGCTAATTTATCCGTGAAGATGTCATGTCTCATAGAAAGTGCGCAAATCATGATGCAGAATGCGGTTTTACCGATAAACAACTCTACGGAATGAATGGGCAAGAAGACATCTCGATTGGTAAAGTTTTATGTTTCATAGCTTCGGCATTGCTTTCTGGAGTTTTCCAAGGTGCTTTAGCGCTGGGTGTAGGGTATCCATAAGCATTGGCTTTGCTGCTCCGTAGTTTAACTGGCCCCCAAGTCAGCTAGTCAAAGGTGTCGCGGGTGGACTGACACCTGCCTTACACGGGTCTTACCTGTTTTGCAGATAACTACCGGCCTATATGTGCTCCATTAGGTATGTTGTGTATAGTTGCTAAGTCTTGTCAATGTCGTGGTGCCACTTAGTAAACTGCAGTCTAGTTGCTCGTGTCCTTAATTGCATACTGATCTTTTGACAAGGAGTTGGGCCAGTCATGACAAGCACACCAAATCTCCCGATTGGCTCGGCCTGTCAAACGTTCGGAGAGGAGGTGAATGCAGGTGATATTTTAGAGAACAGGTGCGTAGAACTGTGCTGGCTGGTTCTACAATCGCATCATGCAAACAGTTGATTAAATTCCTCTCAAAATATTACACTTGCTGTTCACTCCGAAGACTCCGAATTTTACGCTGTTGCATCATTGCACCATTTTGAGGTTTATGCAACGAAAAACATTTCATGCATGTCTGTCTGTCACTGCCGATATTTTGTAATTGTTGAGACCTATTTCAAGAAGTAGTGCCACGACGTCTCGTCTGTTGAGAATCTTGGCACATCTTTGGGTGCATGCGTACGAAATTCGCTTCGGTTTAAAATGTTAGAAGGTTTCTGTGCTGCACCAGGAATGAACAACGCTACGTAGCATCACAAAGTCTTGGTTTGATCACCTCAGTTCACCCATCCGTAATCACTGGCAAGCGAGGAGGCAATGGCGCACACCACCATAGAAATCAAATACATTTGCGTAGTGCGTGAGTATCAGCACCAATAGCACAATGTGGCATGGGTTAGTAGTAGAACTGTAACCTTATTTGACACGTTATGATGTTAAATTGCAATACGGTAGCCTCTTGACTTCATTCTCAACATAAATGGAATACACCAGTTGCAAAACTTACTCAGGACTTGTCACTCGTTGATCATGCAAACTTTTGTACTACATCTGCTTTCGAGACTGACACGAATACTGCACCGTAATCTTAACAGCACAGCCTCAGAGAGGTTTGATATGGGATGTTCATTGCCTAATTCTACAGATATGGCTATATCTGCTGACGGATGCTCGAATGTTTTTCACAAGTGGCCTCCGCTGTTACATGCTTTTACCACTCCAAATGCTATTCATCACACCCGATGAAACGTGGACCTAAAGTCGCGGCAATGGCAGCGATCACGTTACACAAACTCAGACGTATAGTTGAGGTGTGTTTTGCCGTTCATGGCTACAATTGTGCCTGATATTTTCAGATGGTCTACTTAACTTGCAAAGTATCAAGTGATATGCAAAAGCATCGAGGTCTTTCTTTTGACTGCACAACTTTTGAACGAGCTCTCAAGCTTTGATATTTCAGGTATCTGTTACATTTTAGCCTTATGGTAAGCTAGGATGGGACCATAAAATAACCACAGTAACAACGTGTTTCCTATTTACCCATCTTCACCGTTGCACGGTTGTCATTTGGTATGACGTGCTGTGTACCCTTTGCGTGATCCGTTTCATCAGTATTCGTGCGAAGAAAATCGGCAGTTCACGAAGAATACGTGTAGGTATATTTCATTATGGTGCATGACTTCTGAATATGTGTGCAATGAAGAACTCAGCTCGCTTAACGTACTCATCCATAGCGCGCAATCGGCAAAAACAAATAGCTGGATCATATTGTTTTTGGCACGTGAGACACAAAATTACTAGGTAAAGAGAAGCAGTTTATTGAATCCTTGCCAAAGAGCCAATAAGCCACAGGGGCCGCGTGGCCATGCAGGAGGAAATTGCAAAGTTTGTAGGCTATTTTGGCTCACAATGCGGTAAATGTGTCCAAAACGTTTCACATAGATAAAACAGAAGTAAAAGCGTCATTCCTCGGATAAAAATCAGGAGAATGGAAATACAGACGCGTTAATATTTCCGCAGCACGCCTTTATCGAAACTTTAGCAGAAGTGGTATTGTTTCGATAAAAGCATGCTGCCGAAATATGAACGCATCTATATCTCCATTCTGCTGTTTTTTCTCTCCGAGGAATAGGCTATTAATACTGTCATGTTATGTGAATAATGTTCCTCGCAAATGCGCTCAACAACTTATGAAGAAGTTTTGCATCATCAGAGTAAAATGAATTGGGAGAGCGGGGTGCGGCATGTTTCGGGTAGATCGGATCGTGCACTCTGGGAATCCAATCTTCCTTCGTGGAGATATAAATTAAAATGTTCTTTCTGACTGTCATGGACTAACGATCTGTTCATTTGTTTCCCAACAGCAATGGAGTCTTTGCGTAGTAAGGAAGCCTAAACAAAGTTGCCCTTCCAGCCAGAGGCCAGTTTTGGGCAAAAGTAAACTAGTTTCACTGAGTGAATACGGCTATATCAGCGAGTGATCCAATCGTCGTGAGGCACACTTCATTCAGATCGATTGCGTGTCACGAAAATAACTTCGGAGACAAATGTTGTCTTTAAATGCTTTCTGTAGCTTCCTGTTTGGTACTCTGGAAGCATCAATTCCTTATACGGAGCTACACATGGTTTCTTTGGCCCGCCTTGGAATATACAACGCTATTGCCGCCCCAGTTTCTTTCCAAAGTGCATACGTCAAGTGCCTCGAGAATTGTAGTCTCTTGTATAATTGGTTGCAGTCTCTATATGATAAAGAGACTAAAACCTAATACAAAATGTGCACATGACCGAAAAGAGGCGTTCCATTCAAAGTCGGCCTTTCATTTCGCAATTAGATCAGACAAATGCCAGGTTGCTGTCGTTGAGCGACATCAGGACAGCTGGGATAGCGCATACGACACCTTTCCCCATCCTTGCCCCAAGACGCCACGTGTACCATTTCATCGCGATCAGTGCAAGATAAGCCACATGGCTGTTGCTGCACTTAAACCACAATACGATAAAATACACATTAAAGGCAGCGGCTCCTTCTGTTCACGTTGCTCATTGCCACGTGAATAACTCCCACGAGTTGGCAAGCCAACGTTTAAATTCTGTATGATATCTCTGCCGTCCAAAGGTAAAATCTATATGTTAATTTTTGGCCACTTTGCGCTTTTTATGTCATGTTATTCATGTACTCATGCTGATTTCAGGTACGTAACAATTGGCTGAAATTTCACAAACTTTTACCCACTCTTTAGCTAAAAGTGTGTGAAAATTTCAGCTATTGGTTTAAATATCCGAATGCAGCATGAAAAACAAATCAGAAGATAAAAACGCGAAGTGACCAGAAATGAACACATGGGGTTTTACCTTTGGACGGCAGATCTGGCCAGATACTGGAACTGAGACAATTACATGACTAATGTAATGAATTCCCGGGAACATGATGAAGCCTATTGAGGACAGGAAGATGCCCATTCATTTCATGTTTGCTGTGTTATTGGGGATCGTCGGTGTGTTCTGTGGTGCGTGTCACGCAAAGCAGAGCTGTGGTCGCTGTTGTCATCTGCGGCACTGACGCGCAACGGACTGTGTTCGCCACTCACGCCTTAAACAGCTGCATGCCCTGCTTCACCATGTGACACAGACAGGCCACAGCTCTGAAGAAAACGTGCAACAAAAGTGTCGACCGTGCACGTGTTTCCAGTGTTCTCAACAAGACAAGCCGAGAATGTCAGATGCGAGCCTTGGAATAGAATCCTCATATCCGATCCTCGACTTGGCCTTTCATCAGATGTGCTATCGTCGCCTTATGCCATAATATTCCCACCAATAAGGTATGATGCGATGTCATCACGCTCAAAAGGATTAAACCCACTCAAAGACTTCTACACACGACAGGCGCAGAAGGTTGTCACATGTATCCCTGCATCTGGGTATCTTGCTTTTTAGCAGCCGACTGCTCCTCTTATTGCAAATCATGTGCACAGGGCTGGCTTGCAAATTGATGAAGGTCA
This sequence comes from Pollicipes pollicipes, assembly GCF_011947565.3. Lineage (NCBI taxonomy): Eukaryota > Metazoa > Arthropoda > Thecostraca > Pollicipedomorpha > Pollicipedidae > Pollicipes > Pollicipes pollicipes. The sequence continues at coordinate 296,010 of NW_023596155.1, forward strand.
GGTAAGCATTATGGCGTACATCCTACCCAGCATTTCCGCACCATTTGAATTCGACACTTTGGAAATAATTTCAAAGGGAATAAATGGAAGCTGAGAAAAGGAAAAGCACTGCAAAGACGAAAGCTCTGTTCAAAGGAAAAGGAGTGTACTTTCAAAGCAATTTGGATGTAATGCGCAATCAAGCAACTAGAAGCGCAACTTCGTCCCCCCAAATCATACGGAAAAACAGCATGATTTCTTGTCATTGAAGGTCTAAAAACGACAACGGATGTTAACAGCACTAACTGGGTGCAAATACGGCCGTCACCATCAGCTCCATAGGGCGGTAACCAACTGCAAGCTTGCGTCGCTCCAAAGTTTGAAGGCATGCAAAGCTTGCCTTTCAGTTACAAAAGGCACGTAATGAGAGACAAACCAGTGGAGCGCCATGCCCCTCAATGAGGCTTTCCACTGTAATAGAAATATAATATCCTATGACTCAAAGGCTCAGACACACTGGGCTCAAACACCTTACTGAATACCTTATTTTGATGTAGATAGTCATTGCGTAAAAAATGCAGACTCAACCTCTTTGCAGTGGTGGATTTGCCTGAAAAGTGGTCTTTTAGTTTTGCCTAGAACGAAAATAAATTGTCAAAAAAGCAGCTTTTCATCACCAACAAATCCTGGAGAGCTGAAATATTACCAATTATGTGCTTCGCCTTGAGCCATAACATTATGGGCTGAAATACCTGCCTTACATAATGAAGCCACCGTCGTCTTGCGCTCGCCTCACGTTGGATCCGCGCTAGCGCTAAATCTTCTCGGAGACATCACAGCACCTGTAGCAAGCCTCTGGCCGGGAAAGTTTCAGCAGAATCGACAACTTTTTCTACGTTTGATCAGCAACTATGTTTTCGCGGTCCAATCCTTTTAAAATATCCGAAATATTTGCATTATGCTAATACATGAAGACGCCCTTCCACCTTCTTTACTAGGAACATTACGTCCCTGGTGATATGACGTACTGATATTGATTCAGTGTGTCGAGACCACCAACAAATCGCTTCTGTTGAATGATGCTGCCGTCCATTCATAGCCGCCATCCATAGCTGTCCATTGACATGGACAGCTATGGATGCAGATTACTCCTTAGGCAGAGCTCGGTCATGTGCGCGGAACCCACACAAGGGTGGGCCGATCTAACTCGTAAGGAGATCGTATCGTCAGCTTCGTGCAAGCGAAGACGTGGAGGAGTTATGTACCGAACAGGGTTGCGACACGGCTTGGCTGACCTTTGGCTAGTTCCCATCCGACCTTCTTTGTCAGTCGGAAAAGCAACGCGCCCTATCTTGAGACACGCACCCATTACTGAACCTGGATTACAAATCCGGCAACTCGCTGCTACACCACAGGGACGCAAAATGGCAATGTGTGGTCACCCCAAGCTGCCGAACGTAGCTGCACCGCATGGTTTTTGTCACGCTTTTGTCAGGGCTTCGTTTCTAGGTCGTAGCTCGTTATGGGCCAAAGGACAAGGATGTTTTTTTAGATAGTTGCCTACTGTGCCCGCCCGGGTGGAAATTCCTGTCCGGCGGGCGCTGAAGTAGTTCGTCAAGAGGGCCCACACGGACGCGGTTGGGCTCAAGTCGCACGCTAATCAGTATTTGGGGTGCATGATCACAAAGATCCCAAGCCCGTCACCAAACGGCGCATCTGCGGAGCAAAATCGACCAGTTCAACCAGGTGTGAAACTCCAGAGCACAGCGAACAGCTTTGTTCGCAGAATGGAGCGGGTCCCGACAGCTCTTTTCACACTGTGCACTTGGAAGGCTAGCCCTTCCGCACCCGGCCAACACTTCCTTGGAAGTTGTCGACGGATGGCCAGGTCCAAAGGAAGTCTCGGGTTTGAACTTTGAACCGGGAACGAATGCCGTCCGAAAGTTGCTTCCAAAGGTTGCCCACAATGACTTCACCCAGGGCATGTGCCTGCTCGGGAGCTTGCGGTCTTCCAAACAAGTGGCGCGGATAAGTTCTTTTAAAAAATCGATTTCCGCCATCGCACTACATTAGTATAACATTGAGGAACAAAGGGATGGAACAGGTGCTGTATAAAACTGTGAGCCCTTCCGGCCCTGCACACATCTTAAGACGAATAAGAAATTACAGCTTTACTCCTGATCAGTCATATGGCGTGCACCACACCCCAGATATTTCAAAAACACCGGCACTAGATCGACCAAACCATAACTTGAGCTCTCACATGATTGTTTTTTAGCTGCACAGGGTGGCATTGAGAGCGGTGCATCATAGGGCATTAAGGGCATTGCCTTGAGATATTGGTCACTTCGTATTTTACAAAGTGGCACTGCTCTTTCATTACCGCGAGGGATAAGGCTGAAAAGGCTGTGGTGGTCTTTTTGAGAGTGCTCTCTCGGAGGATGATGCCTCCTCAAGTAGCACCGTTTATTAACGACCAGCGTACAGTAAGAAAGATGAGGTCACCGACGTAGGCTGGAAGCCAACAACAGATCAACGAAAACGACATGAAATGAAGGGAAGTGGCGCCACCAGAACGGGAAAAAGGAGCGGGTCGGAGCGTCCGAACGGGAAAAAAGGAGCGGGGGAGCGTCCGAATCGGGAAAAAAGGAACGGGTCGGAGCGTCCGAACGGGAAAAAAAGGAGCGGGTCGGAGCGTCCGAACGGGAAAAAAGGAGCGGGTCGAAGCGTCCGAACGGGAAAAAAGGAGCGAATCGGGGCGTCCGAACGGGAAAAAAGGAACAGGCCGGAGCGTCGGCATGGGACAAAGAAGCGAGCCGGGGCGTTCGACGAGGAAACGGAACGGACCGGGGCGTCCGGACGATCGTGCCGCGCCAACGACAGCAGAAGACGAGGGGCTACGCATTATGCCGATTTTGCAAACATGGCTTGTGAAGACGCGATGTTGAAATTGTCTGCTGAACCACATAAACTGCGGATGACGAGCTTGTCGAACAAAATCGCTGATGGGCTTCCGAACGTCTCGAAGATGAGCAATCGCTCCGGCGTCACGGGGTGATCGGCGGATGGCTTACTTAATGCTGCTCCGATTGCCTACAGAGCCATCGCGAAGGCATGAAACAGCTGGTCGATCGCGGCAAGATTGGGGACAGATCGACAAGTAGCGACAGAAGGATGGTAGAAGAGAGCCCCACCGCCAGCAGATGTGATTGAATGCCTGGATGCTTTTGCGACGGAGGACGACCGAGCCCTAACAAGAGGAGCAGTAAACCCGTACCGACAAACAATTACCTGAGGCAATGGCACCAGCATTAAGCCATTGAGGCGTGGAATACGCGCCACTAACAGTGAAGGGACAGTTGTGCGGCTAAAGAATTGACCGACTTCATCAGTGACGAGGATCCAGATTCGGTTCTGCTCGGCTCCGATGGAACAATATTGATTATTATCCGATATGAAAGTGGTTATCGACGGAATGAGAGCATGGCTGTTCAACAGTGAGCATGCCGCATTGGCATTAACGAACTCCCCGTGATGCATGTTTTCGATACTGTCATACAAACATAGTGTAAGCCTAAAAATATGTGAAACTAGTAAAACTAGTGGGCCAACTAACACATCCAATCGGCCAAAGCCATCTGGAACGACAGAATGTGAACAAAAACCAGTCGTATCGCTCAGGCTGCGTCAAGCGGTTAAGTCTGCATCAGTCGCATTCCCAGCAAATCTGCTGGAAGCTGACCAAGGGCTCTACATCAAGCGAGATGGGTTGAGAGGTTTGCTAATCGAATCTTCTGTGTTACAAGGGACTGGTCATGGGGTGCCATCGTGAGAACTATTGGAAACGGTGCTCGCCGACCAACAGCAGGGAGTGAGAACATACTGCCGTGGAGCAGACCCAGAGATATCAAAGCAGAGCTGAGGGTGGACAGGAGACAGCGGAAGTACCTAAAGTCGGACGATTCGGTGTGTCCCAAGATAGACTACATGGTACAGCAGTGCAAAAACCTCATAAGTTGGCAGACAGCAACGGTATCCGAGCCCCGCAATCGCGTGGCGTTGCAGTGACGAAATGCCGGAAGCTGTGGCAACTGTGATGACTTCGGAACTTGCCTTGTGCTCACAGGGATTCTAGCGGGGTGTAGAGCAGGCAGCAGACGCGTCTGGGAAAACGATCCGGAGAAGTTCGGATCCCGGTCGGACTTGCCGGAGCTCGAGTCGAAGCGCGGCTTCTCTGGTCAACAACTGGTCTGGTCCTCTCTGGCGCTCAAACCTCCGCGTTGCTCCGCTATGTCGAGTTCCGCGATATAGCTTACCAAATACTTTCATGTCTGTTGCTTTAGAATGTTACTTTCTGTGTTCCAATGAAGAATGCAGACAACGGACCACGTATGTCTTTATAATGCAGTGACCATAAGGTTGAGGGTGGCATTCGGGTGGGTTTTTTAGAACAACAGCTGACAACTGCAGTTTGCTGCTACCAAACGTTGAATCAAGAGGCTACATTATGGACAGAAAGTTTTCACTGTGCTCCCCTCCACAACCACTTAGACCTGAGTATACCCCTGATAAAAGTGCCATGAAGTGTCGCTGACAGGTGCTAGTAAATAGTTATCTGTCCATCTTTAAATAGCCATCTGTCCCATTTCGTGTCGGAAAGGAGCAATGAAATTTAGCACCATTTACATAACACCAATCTTGAAGACTGCGGAGAGTTCAACATCCGAATCCCTCGTGTCGGAATCAAAAGCTTATCAAGAGGCAGTCGTAAGGCGGAGCTGACATTTTAGGTTTTTATCATTTGCGTCTTTCTTTTGCTTGTTTCCTACTGTATCTTTTACCCCGCCCCACCGTCACAATCTCACTCTGGATCGCAACAAAGATGCCGTCAAGGCCCAGACTCCGGGGCCGGCGCACCGACCACGGAGGCAGCTGGCCGGCCACCGCAAGAACAGGACGATTTCCACGCTGAAGGGCATGAAAACACACACACTGCGGCGTGGCCGGAGCAGATTGATGCGCTGGTATCGAGGATTCCATCTAGTTATGTAAGCTTCCGCCGCATAGCGTGAACGTCACCGCCATGGAGATACCCTCCGGTGAACACGAAAACAGCTGGCTGCGGCCGAAAGGTCGCTGCCCCCGACGGCGTGACGTCAGAAGTCCATCAAAAGGCGGACACCGGCAAAACGCCGGAGGCGAGGTGCTCTGCACGATGTGCTATAACCGGACTCGTTTCAGACGGTTGTAGCACGGGAAGCCCCCCCCTCAAGCAAACTCTTTGCGTCGTTATGTCCTCATCTCAGCCCTTATCTAACCCTGAGCGGAGGAGCTGCCGATGCGTCGCTATGAAAGAGGCACGTGGTTGCAGCACGGTATTAAGTGAAGTTTTCGTTGCAAGCCGGCAGATTCAATGAACGTCATCAACGCATAGTTATCAACCCACAGAAATTGATTTAAAAAATTAGCAAAAGTGCAGGATGTTGGAATATTATTCCGGCCAAAGCAAGCAGCGTGGAGCTTTGAAATCACTACCCCTGTCCCCGCAAGGGCATAAGAGCCTACAGAGAAAAATCTTGAAAAAGTTTGCAAAACAGCATAGTGCGCAATGTTGCATGCACATTCACCCGACTGCAACGTCACAGATCTACGCCCAATGTGACTCAAAGGTCGCTCCAGCGGACATGAGGTCAGCAGACAGGTGCATAGTGCCAAATTCAGAGAAGAATGATGGAAACTTGCAGAATTGCACAAAACATAGCAATGTTGCGTGCACGCATCCCGCTGAAAAGCTACACCATTTCGTTATGTTATTTGGTTGGAACGTTTGCGAAATGTTGGGACTATTTACAGCCTTACGCATGTGATGAAACCTCACGCAACGTCAGCACTACATTTCCTCATGCTATTGATCCGCCTAAGGTTATGTGCTTCGTTGTCATCGCTTGATCCACCTAATTGTCCTCTCACTCAAACCTATTTCAGTCACCAACATTCGGGTTTCATTCACTCCCAATATAATAAGCAGTGGCGCTATGCTCGCCACGAACCATTCCCGGGCTTGAGGCAGATGCTGTCAGCTCGCTTAGCGGTAGACTGGCAAAAGGCAAGGGATCGGAAGAGCGCTGACGACCGTGGAAACGCTCAGAGCAAGCTTGGCGCTACCAAGTCAAACTTAGGCGAGTGGCAGGCCTCTCATCGCATCAGAGGAAGGGAGGCAATTGGCCCGTGCCGAACCCGCGTAGGTCACATACACGGGACGCATGGGCTTCCTCCCGTCAGCAGGGAAAGCACCAGCATGTCGTCGCTGTGGTCACGCGCTGTCCGTCACCCATGTCCCTGGGGAACTCCCTTTCTTTGCCACCGAGTGCTGTCGTCCCTGTAGCCGGCATATGCAACGTAGATTGCCCTTGCGTTCACTTGTAAGCAAGGACCCCACTATTGACATGAGAGTAGTTCTTGCGTTTTTAAACGACATTGACTTCATGATCATTTGATCTTCTGAAGTCGCATGACCCTGGTTGAAAGCACCCTAGCTGCACCGAGCTTACGTGAGCTGCGTGTGGGATGCCTTGCACAATGCGTGTTGCGGGCGTTTATTTTACACAACTTGTTCTTTTTGGCACGCTTCGGAAGCCCACAACAGCAACTTTATATGATAAAACGCGACATAGTTTCTACACAGCCACAGTTTGGGCGCCAAGTGACCGCGGCTCTCGACGCGCCTTAAGCTCAAATAGCAAAAATACATCATCACGAGAAGAGCTGCGTTAAAAGCTCTGATGAAACGTGAGCAGGTCCTACCGCTCCGAGAAGATATTTCAAAAGTAAGTATACCAGACGAAACTAATCCCCGGTAGGAAGAATTTCATTTGGCGTGACTCGGGCATCACCAGATACTTAATTCAGTTCCAATCATTCAAACTTTGTTCATTCGCAGGCATAATGAGTTGTAGCGTTATGCATTGTCACGAGAGAATCTGTGTCAAATTATCTGTTAAACTTAAGCAGGTCCTCCTGCTCCGTATGCATAAAGTGAAAGCAAATATACTTGCGAATCTAATCCATGGCAGAAAATAATTTTATCTAGTCTTACTGACGTCGACAAAGTATGAATGATCGCATAAGCTTTGCGCTGTAACATGAATGTAATTACATCGATTGCCGCGTAACAGGCTAAAATGGGACCGATACACTCTTCACCCGTCATGCATCTCGATTCTACCACCCAACAGCACCAAGCATCGGATCCCTGCATCCAAAACTGCCCACAGGTTGCACCCCTCCTAACTCCCACCTCTCGCTGGAGAGCACCCACACTGCTGGTGTTAGTCCACGGCCTGCGACCCGGCCCCGGCCCCGCCCCGACGGCGCGTCCGGCACTGCCCGGGGCGCACACAGGGCCGCCCGCCGCCGGCCGCCGCACGCGCCGCCGGCCGGCGCGTCTCCGTGAACTGCATGCGGCATGCTGGCTGTTGATAACGGACGTAGTTAGCGGAGACAGGCGTCGGCCGAGCAGCGCGGCCGGCACCAGTGCTGCAGACCAGCTCCGGCTGCCAACCGTCCGGGATACGCCGCAGCCGCGCGGGCCCGGCGCGGGCACGGCCGCGCTGTGCACGCCCCCCTTGTGGGACGCGGGAGCGTCCCTGGGCGTTTAACCGGGTGGTGGAATACGTTTTAGACAACGTCAGCGGTGGGTTGAGGCTACTGTTTGTGTAGGTGACGTTGGTCGGATAGTATGGTTCATTTTCTATGTAATACGGCGGTGTCGGCCAAAACTGCAGGGCATACATGTAGACTTGTATTTCTTAAGAAGATCCTCAACCCTGCCCCCCATTGTGTCTTTCGGCCTCAATAGATCCTACATCATGGAAAAGTTGTAAAGGCGAAAAACGGCAAAACCACTGTGCCTTTGGGAGAAGCGGTCTCTATCAACCAGGTCAACTCATCTATGAAACTGCGTTTATTATTTGCGACTTTACTGTCTCAACGACTGTGTCTTGTACAGATGTAAAGCGTGCATCCAGGTGTCCGAGTAGGCCATTCATTGCATTGCTGGATGGGTTTGGAGTTGCTACTCGAGCACTCGAGCTCTGCCGCCGCGCCTGAGCTGTTTTGTCACCGCTCCAGGAGACCTGTTCGACATGCTGCTACCGATGCTGAGCATATACCAGGAATATGTTCGGAACCATCACTACAGTCTCCAGGTCAGTGCGTGCATGCCAGGCACAGAGCGGGCGAGTCCGCTGGCCGGTCCGTCGCCCGAGACATGCGACGCGGTGATGTGCTCCGCTTACCAAGGGAAAATGGCGATTCGCCGCTTGCTGTGCTGTTAATTCCGTACCCAGACAACATGAAAGCAAAAACAAAAAAATATATTGAAACAAAAATGTGGTAAAGAAAAGTAAACCAGAAAAATACAAAGAAGAGTGGCTTAATGCGCTAAAATGCACGAAACAAAGAGAATAAGAGATGAATACAATTGTTTGTAGATGTTATGTTATGATATGTATTTCAGTTCTATTTTGCATTGTGACATTGTCACCATTATATATTATATGCGTACTAATTTTGCACAATTTTACAACAATTTGTACGTTCTAGGTTCCATACGTGGGAAGATATTGTCCATTGCAGTAACCAAGATATGACATCCTCTCATTGCTTACTTCAGAGCATGTCATTTCCTTTAAGCTCTTAACCCATGACACTGGATATGGATGCACCATGATAAGCAGTTATTTTACGATATCAAACCATCCCAAGGTAACCAGATTTAAGAGAAAAAGTTGTGGAGACGCGAGACGTGTTTCATTAAATACTGCTAACGCAGAGTCATGAAGGAACGGCAACCGTTGTGACGGAGCGGTCGGAGAGCATAAATCACGTCAAAACCTTTCGGAAATTGTTCTACAACAACTGGGTATTTCTGGTGATTTCATGCAAATCAGTGATAATTAATTTATTCTCATCAGTGTCGACCACGTTTAAAACTTAACAGACTCGGACGCTGGCCCATTTGAATGAGATCAGACCTTTGCTTTGCATATTACCCAGTTGAGATGCGATTTTAGAACCAGGTTTCCAGCAACATCTCATCACCTTGGAAAGGAAATGCACTTGAGCACGTACACATAGTTGATGCGCCGGGATGAATTATTAGGCCGTTTGTTCGGGTCTGAGGTAATTCAAAAATGCCACGTCTTTGATCATGGACTCCATAACGGTTATATCCCTGAAGCGTTCGCCCGGATGGTTGTTCCACTCTTGTGTCACCCATGTTCTGCTGCAATACTGCCAGCGTGAAGAAACGAAACACGCAAACAGAGGCCTAAAACTTATGCATATGTTATGACGCAGAAATCTTACCAAACACGACGCCATTGCCATTGTTTTACCGGCTGCTCTGAGTGATCCATAATAGTCAGGCGCAGACAAAAACACAGGCAGAGCGAGAGTTAGGACGACGAAAGTTAGGTTTTAGGAGATGCAGTATGCTAAATAAAATGCAATCTCACCACGTCCTGTCAACAATCAGGTAATCTGTTTTAGGTATATCTCGCCTTGTTCCATTCCATGAAGTTGGCGCCTTGTTGACAATGGGCGATGGAACCCAGCGAATGGTGACTGCGCCGCAAGCATTTCGCATCTAGCGGCGAGTATAACCAGCCAGCTGCGACATCCCGGTTCCCACATTAGTTCCCCACAAAAAACTACAGGAGTGCGACGACATTGCTTCTTCTGTCAGTTCTTATACACGACATAATGCTACATGCCAAATGTATATTTCAAAAATCGATACCCGCCATCACCTCTACCGCCAAAGCTTTTCAGTCTTTGCTGTATACACGACATTGCCCCTACTGTAAAGACTTGTATGCGACATTGGCGCTGTACGGTACAACTTTTACTTCATTGATATATATATATATATATATATATATATATATATATATATATATATATATATATATATCTATCTATCTATCTATCTATATATATATATATATATATACATCTCTCTCTCTTATCTCTCTCTCTCTCTCTCTCTCTCTCTATCTCCTCTCTCTCTTCTCTCTCTCTCTTCTCTCTCTTCATCTCTCTCTCTCTCTCTCTCTCCTCTCTCTCTTCTCTCTCTCTCTCTCTCTCTCTCTCTCTCTCTCTCTCTCTCCCTCTCTCTCTCTCTCTCCTCTCTCTCTCTCTCTCTCTCTCTCTCTCTCTCTCTCTCTCTCTCTCTCTCTCTCTCTCTCTCTCTCTCTCTCTCTCTCTCTCTCTCTCTCTCTCTCTCTCTCTCTCTCTCTCTCT
>NW_023596155.1:312046-332046 GCF_011947565.3 Pollicipes pollicipes
GGCACGCTGTAAAAGTTGCCTAGAATCGCGAGGGCTGTTTTACAGCACACCATTGTCTTATCTCGGCTTAAGCAGTTGGGATCGCGGCGAGGGGGATCGCAGGGAACCCCCTGTCCCTGTCAGGTGTCCCTGCTGATGTAGACGCCGCACGCGCGGGGGCGAAGTTCAAAGGCCAGGCCACCCTCAAGCATGCGTTGTCCGTCACGCTTCTGCTTTGAGTTTGAGCTGGGTACACGACTGCCGGTTCGAAATGGCCGAGTTACAAACGGGTAGAGCGGCTTAACAGCAAACGACAGACTGCAGCGGAGAGCACCGGAGATGGGATTGAGCTCCATTACGAGCCCCCATGTCCACAAATGTATAAAAATATGTTTGCCTGCCAACGAGGATCTCCCATCCACCACACCATTCAACAGAGGCCGATTTTCTGTTAATGCGCATAATGTGTACTTATAACGCGCGTTCTACAGAAGCATTAAAAGGAGTGTGCCACCTTTTTGTAGTTATCACGCAAAATAAGACCCGACAGGTCTGATTTGGTCGGTAATATCCGTTTTCATAAAATGACCACTGCACCAACACCGTTACATGCGTAGTGACCACGTTCGTCTGCGGAGTTTGATGTGTTCTGCATATATCAAACTCCACTCCGATGGGGAAATGCCGCCTGTCCTCGTGCTTATCACTATTGCTTTTCCAAACATGTGTCCTGTGTTATGTTCGCAAGGCAATGCTTGACCAAAATGGGTGTGAAATAAATAGTCTGTGAGCTTTAGCTACTCTTGTCACGAAAACAGATACGCAAACATGAGGTCGGCATCAAGCGAACTCCACCATGCGTCATACTGCGGCAAAGTGCCATCACTTTCTAAAAGCGGTCGGAGGGCTGGGCGTGTAAAGTTGACCAACTTAACTCAAATCCTGCTTTCCCTCCTGATTCGGCCACTGTTATTCGTTTGATGTCTAAATTCAAATAAAACAACGTTAGTCGGCTCCAAACATGCTTTGATGTCGGGGCATGACTGTCAAGTTGAAGCCAATGTTATAGTGATATTGATGATGTACGGTGATTTTGATAATGGTGCGTTTGAGCGCCTGGTGCACCAGCACCTAAAAGAAGTATTCCAAATTTGTGTGAGGTTTGAACTGAAAAAGCCATTTTTAAGATCATGCGATGCAGCCACTGCCCTACCCTTCTTGGGGCCTAAAGCCTTCCAGTTTCTGAGCTAGACATACGGGAATGCGTGCAGACTTTTTCGTGCAGACTATTTCAAATTGATTGATGCACTCAAAAAAACCATAGCATTATTTATTAGCCACAGCATTATTAAGCCATACACTATTCAAATTCTGCTTCCCGAACGCCATGCGGTGCTCAAGGCAAGTATAAATATAAAAACCGTTCGATCTGACGTCCGTGGGCGTGACTTCCAAATAAAGTGGACGTCAATTGACTCTTAATGGATGTTGGGCAAGCTCTGCTCGTTTCCATCACAAAGCACATTCTCTGCTACGTAATAAAATAAATTTGATATAGTTGCTAGGCATTACGCGTGTAAAATTTGTAATAGAGTGATTTAACAATAGCGCAATAACCCAGCCTGTGAATATAAGTAAACATGCTCAACTCACGAATAACTGTGCAAGAACACAATGAGAAAGGGACCAAACATGAGCATGACGACACTTGGCTCAGCGAGCACTTTTACTTTTTTCTGTTTGCCACGCCAGTTCTAATGGCAATTTCAACGCGATCGACTTGATATATCTGCGCACAGTTGCGGAGGCTACTTATAATACTTACCCCATGAATCATTTTTACGCGTCACAATCGCCCATTCCAGAACTGAAATCTGGGCTGCAAAAAACGCAGACATATAGAGCGGTGTCAAAACGTTGGCCGAGTAATTTAAACTCGATAGTTATGGTCGTGCCGCAGTGGCATGTAACAGTGCCGCTACCGTTGACACATTTTGCTAGACATAAATGGTGCTTAGGCTTTACCAGTGTATGTTTTTGCAATATGCGGCAAAGACGGCACTATCCCTTGAATGCTTCTATCACAGAGGCACAAACAGGGACGCGACCATGCCCTTTATTGGACAGCGACGCTTAAGCGCTTCGAAATTGCTTCAGGCACGTCAGGACAAATCGTGGTCCTTTTTAGGGGTTGTATTGGCCTGTTGCCTGCTTCTGCTAAGAGTCCAGTACTCTAGTGCCTAGGCAGATATTGCAGAGTCAGATAAATGAGCCGGCGTGGGTAGCTCCACATACACATTTGATGGGGGGGGGGGGGAATATGTCATGATACAAACGAATTTGAGCACCTAACCCATTAGCAGTCAGCGGCCATGACATCGCAGCAGGAATTAAATCTTGTTAGGTGGGATGCGCCAAATCGCAACAGTGGTGCAAGACGCAAGAATAGCGCTATGTAATTTGAGAAAGAAGAGCGGCATTTGTTTTGCAACCTTCACTCATCTCAAGACCGCACCACATACGCATCCTCCCTTCCCGCCCCCCCCCCCCCCCCCCCACACACACACACTTCGTTTATCCTGCACCCACCGGTGTCCGTTTTGACGTTTTGCGCAACACCATAATTGCAGATGTTCCAAATGATATTCCATTCGGCGATGACTCAATATAGCTGTTATATGCCTTTGAGCTCACTATAGTCATGTTCATGTTCATTTCTTTGGGATTCATCCACATGTTCATCATATATTATGAAGCTAATCAGACCAAGTTGTAGGTTAATGTAACAGTCATTGACGCCTGCGCAATAAATACGGTCACGGCCACGATGTATGCAAAATACAGCACGGTCATCCGCCTGTCACTTATGCCGGTTCATCCACGGCACGCAGCAACGCCTGCCGACTCCACACCTCGGTAATCGCATTCGGGAAGGAATTCCAGGCACGTGCGGCCCGATAGGAGAAGGTACTCCGTGTGGCTGACAAGCGACAGCTCTCCAACGCGGCATTTCCCCCGCAGTGACCGCCCCCGCTTCCTTTCTGGGATAACCGGGATCGTCTGACGAAGGGGGATCTGGGGGCTGGCGGGCGGTCCCGTTCATCCAGAACGCTTTGGGGCAATATCACTGTTGCACCATTTCCGTCGCACACAGCCGCGCTAACGAACTGAGGGCTGGTGAGATAGATTCGCAGGGCCGTACCGCAGTGAGAAGGCTCGCTGCAAAGTTGGTAGCTTTCTGAATTCGTGACAGATGGTTTTGGGCGGTCACGCCCCAAATAGGGAAAATAGGGAGACAATACAATATGTATGAAATATGTGAACCTATACCTTGAGCTCAAGCACTTTGGGTATGAAATTGTGGCGAATTTTGTAGAGGGCCAGAAGGATAGTGCTACATTTGCGAATCACCACCGATATATGGGTTCCTAGGTCAGTCCTTGGTCCAGGAGTATGGCCAGGACCTTCAAGGTGGGACATGGTGGGTTATGTAGGCCTGATAGGGTGATGTAGAGGCCGGATGCCTTTCCAGCGAAATATTTAGCGTCAAAAGTGATGGAATACGCCTTTGTCAGGGTGTGTTTTGAGACCGTTCAACTGAAATTCAATGTTAAAGGTATAGGGTAGACTCCTCGGCACGGGCATTCGGGTGGAATAAGCGGATGGCATCGGGAGGGTGGTCCAGGAGTTGAGTGTCGGTATCATGGGGCAGGAGCCGGCCATAGGGAAGGAAAGATGACAGTTCGTTGATCGAGATAAGAATGGAGATAGATCCACCTGTGGAGCCCTGGGCGACGCCTCGGATCAAGGGAAGAATTAGGCCAGGGGTGCTAGCCATCATCTGCTTTCGGTCTCGCAGGTACTTACGGAAATAGTCAGAGCACACGCCGTTCCATTCTAGCTTGTGCAGACGGATGTCATGATCAGCGCTGTCGAGAGCTTTGCTCAAGTCGAGCGTTGTCAACGTTATTTCACCCGCGCCAGCAAATTCTGCGCTCCACTTGACAGCACCTGTCAGGGCGTCCTCCATAGAGGGACTCATTCGGTAAGCATATCGATATCGAGGCAGTCTAGAGTTTCCTGTAAGCACGACATAAATGGCGTAGAGGCAGCCTTTTCCGTGTTCTTTTTTTAAACAATCACACAGGATAGAGATACGCCGGAAGTTGTTCAAATGGGATCGGTTCCAGCGTCGTAATTGCAAAAGAATGCAGCAGCTCTGAGAGCTTTGTTTTTTTCAGGCAAAAACTGCGTTCTCACTTCGTTTCTTGCCCATCTGAGTGTGCCACTGCTCTTTTTGGATTTTTTTCCTAAGGCAAAGATAATGTACAATCGAGAGTTTACATTTCATGCACGGTATTTAATCGTAATCGTCGATTTAAACTTGGGCTCAGGCTTCGTGGCTGCTCTTATGCTCCTTGGTTTTCTAACTAAAAACTTTTCGCGGCAAAAAGTGATCAATGTGAGGGTATGGATCACGACCATGTGCAGCTATCCTAGCGGGATGTCTCCTTGAAGTGGACCCTGCCCCTCCGCCCTGACGGCAATGCTGCACCGGATTGAGCCACGCCGCTAGCTCTGGCGTCGTCGGTCTTCCTTATACGCAGTGACCACCCTCTCCCTTCCCTGGCGATAACCTGACATCGAAATCAGTCTTACCGTCTGGCGGTGACCTTGCGTCGGAGTCAGCCTTGCGCCTCCCCCTGGCGGTGACCTTACGTCGCTGAGTCTCGCCCCTGCCCGGAGATAACCTTACGCCACAGCAAGTCTCACCCCTGCCCCGAAGATGACCTTACGCCACAGCGAGTCTCGCCCCTGCCCCGGAGATAACCAAACGCCACAGCGAGTCTCACCCCTGCTCTGGCGATGACCTTACGGCGGGGTGAACCTCGGCCTCCACCCGTGGCGCGCGTGCATCGATCGCTGGCAAGGTAAGCCGGGCATTGATTCTGAGCTACCTGTTGCCGCGGCGCGCGCGCCAAATTTACCGAGACGGTCGGCGGCGACGCGCGCGTCGGCTCCGACGCAGCGTCTCGCCGCTGCCGGCGGGTATCGTCGGTCGTCGGCTCCGGCGGGAGCGGTCGCTCGGCCGACGCCGGGCGGAACGAGGTCTGGCGGGGTCGAGCCGGTGCCGGGCCAGATGGACTTGGGCCCGACCGCCTGTACAGTACCGGGCTGAATTCGCCACTGTCACCGACCAGAGGTGTCTGGACCAGGTCATTATTCAGACATCACTGGACCGGACCATCTTGCAGGCGTTATTCAACTTGATCACTGGCCACTGTACCGGGTCGCTGTCTGGGTGTCACTGGACCGGGTCACCGTCCAGATGTCGCTGAGGGAGGTTACTGGCCATACGTTACCGGACTGGTCCCTGTCCGGACGTCGTTGCACCGGGTCACTGTCGACCCATCGTGGACCAGATCTGACGTCACTGCCCAGACGTCACTGGACTAGGTCACTGCGCAGACGACGCTGGACCGGATTACTGTCCAGACGTCACTAGCCTGGTTCACTGCCCAGACATCACCTGACTGCTTCACTGTCCCGACGTCGCTAGACAGCATCACTGCCCAGACGCGGCTGTACCTGGTCAAGCGCCATGCGTCACCGGGCCAAGTCACTGTCCAGACGTCGCAGGACTAGGTCATTATCAAGATGTCGATGGACCGGGGTGTTTGTTCAGACGTCGCTGGATCGGGTCACTAAGCGGATTTGCTGGGCAAGTCACTGCCCAAACGTCACGGGACCGGGTCACTGACCAGACTTTGCCCGTGCTTGCTGTCCGGAGTGGGTTCAGCCGCTGTCCCAGGAACACAGCAACGGGGGCCTGTTGGGTCAATACTACTCCAGGGGGTCGCCTGTCTGGTCCATTAAGCCACCACGGTCGGAGCAGAGGAGGGAGAGGAGGAGGGGGGGGGGGGGGCTGTATGGTGGACAACACGCTTAAACATTGTGTTATGTCTGACCGGTCTTGTGCAGCCAGTCAGCAGTCGTAAGCGTTAATCACTGGGCATATTGGTAGCATGCAGCTTGGAGTTTGAGAACCGCTTTTCCATCGTGGCTGATACTAAGTGGCTACATTGAAATTGCGTTGTGGTTGGCTGGGCTTGGACATGTTTAAGAAAAACGTTTGGGAAAACATAGAGTTGTTTTTTAAGCCAAGCCGCTGCCGTGCCTTGCGTTGCGTAAATGAGAGAAGACACTGGAGCAGATTGCTCACGCAGTGTAGGTTTTAGAACAGTTTCGTGAGACACCTAACACTTCATTAGCTGACGTTTCCCAAACCACTGAAGCGAACCCGGTGGAGAAGCTGCCCGGAAGAAGGAAGAAGCCCGGCTGGAAACTCGACGCATGTGCGCGCATAAATCACAAATATGGCGCGCAAATGGGACCGATTAGCTCACATGACGCTGCTGTGACGAATCGGGCTTCTTTTATTAGAATATTTACCACTAGGTTTGTTCCCCATGGACCCTGGAAATATTGGTGTAGCGTGTTCCATGAAATTATCACGTTGTCAAAAGACTTTTTTCTCGTTCTCCAATTCGGCCAAATTTCCAGAATGGTCTACCACGTAAGTTTTACGCGTGTTCAATTTGCTATGATCATCGAGCTCCTAGTTTAGGCCTGGTAGGCGAGTGAGGTCACGCCAGCAGCAGGTCCGTAAATGTCTTTGGAGATTTGTCGAATTTTCTCGGTAGATTAAGGTGCTAAACACGTTCTAGACCCCTCTTGAACGGAGAAAGATCATCCAGAGAAACGAGGTGTGGTTCCTGTAGAACGGCGCACCGCTCCATATCATCAAGGAAAATGAAGAATGAATGAAAACAAGCTTCGAAGAAAGGTTTCTGGTGGTACGGTATGTTGCCACACTCTCAAGGCTAGTGTACCCAGGTTTTTGCCCCTGGGGAAGCGTGGAAGTAAACGGCACACAACTAATAAAAAACCTCGCTGAAGTGAAAAAGCAGCCACACTAGATGAAAGGACCATTTTTTCATATTGCGCGGGGCAAGCGTATCTGCGTCCAAGCGACCGAAATATAATTGAAACGCACCACTGGTCGGCTGGTCAAAACTAGGAAGGAAACCAGGTAGAGCTGGGTAAAAACCAGGTATAGCTGGGTAAAAGCCGGGTAGAACTGGGTAAAAGCTATATAAGTACAGGAGAGGTAATTCAGGTGTTAAAATGATAGATGCAACACCAAGCTAGAAACGGTAGCATCGCTTCGCATTCTTTTGTGGGGCCCTGTACCCCCAATGTTGGTTCGGGCCATGCATTTTTTTGGGGAGGGGAATGCTCAACATTAAAGAAAAATTGTACCGCTACACATACCCTATTTCCTTGAGCGTTATTTGCGGGACAGTACTGCGATGCCACTACATACTTCATCGTTCCATAAAAAGCGCAACGATAATTCTAGCATTGCTGTTGGTTAAAATTAAGTATATTAAGTCTCTTGAGAAGCACTCTTTAAGACTAGGTTAGGTTGCTAGACCTTCAGCTCAGCCCCTGCCCGATCATTAACGCGAAACGGTGCCCCTGGTTGTGAAGGTCCAGGCGGTGACTTAGTCACACACCGGAACGCTATCAGTTGTTTTGCGGATTATCATTTGTGTATGATGGAGTGCACTCCAAAAGTAAAATGGCCAAAGTAGTTTGTGTGTTTGCTTCGTCGAGTGTTGTGCCTAAACCGCTTATAAACCGATATTAAAAGCTTCCACAAGAGCATGAGGCTGAACAGAACGGTGCGCCTTAAATTTGTATGAATATGCAGCAAATAATACAAAGTTGTTGAAAGCCCAAACGTTTTTCGGGAGTAGCAGCATGCGCATAAGCTTCTACCGCGCGGGGCGACAAGGATTTCTTCCAGAGTGAGTGGCCATGTGAAAAGAGGAGTGGTCGCGCTTATAGCGGCAGCGAAGATCTGCCAGAGGTTCTGGATCATTAGTATTCCTCAGCTCCCGGTAATTTGCATCTTTGATCATTCAGGCATGTTTCAGCATCATTCCGCCGCCCTTTGCCCATCCCACGCAAATTGATGACCATCTGACGTGATTTGTGCTCCGGATCAAAACGCCATGAGTAGACCATTGCTATCTGCGCTTGATGATATTGATATGGCAGAGCACAGAATCCTTGTTACTACCAGAGCTAACTGGAGTCAGTCAGAGACCAGTCAACCAGGAGGATGTGGCGGGCTCCTTGGTGCAGGGCTGGTGCACGGGAACAGCACAGATACGATTATGACAAGAGACATGGTATTGAGCGTCAGGACGATGTAGATGAATCGTGCCGCTGAGCATAAGCGCTATCACTCTGTCCCCAGACGCTCTTCAGCTTCCACTTAAATGTGATTTGACAATGCTTATCGACGTTTTTACTCTGTTTGACCCAGTTACGTTGGTCTAGCTGTCCGTTGGCCTACACTGTTTCCTGGACAGCAGACGGTCTCGATCGCAATATTTGCCCTCAAGGACCTTGTTTCGTTGTTTCTTCTCATCGGTACATAGCTACAGTGGGATGATTTGTGAACTGAGACATCAGTTCCTGGCAGAGTTGTGTGCCACTCACCGTGTATCGCTTGGCAGCGGAGAGTTTCTGAACGGGCACTAGTACATCCGATAGTACATATCTATGCACGAATTACAGTCTCGTATAATATATGCATTGTGCATGCAACATATTTTCGTATTACACTTCATAACAGACGGAGTTGCTGCGTACTGTACTTTACTATAAGTACGAGAAGACACCAAAACGGCATGCATTGATCAGTAAAAGGTATTTGGGGATTCACGATCAAATTCGACCGTAGACTTTTAATTCGACCATACATTTAACCCGATACAGTAAAAATACCTGAAAAATGGCCCCCTGCAGCTCAAGTCCTGAAAAAAATGGTATCACAGCCTCGAAGATGTCGAGATAAAACTTTGAAAATGGACCAACATTTCAGACGGCGGCGGCGGCCATCTGGAATTATGGGAAATGCGCAAAGCTGTGCAAGTAGCAGCCTAGCTAGCTTGGCTCTCCTAGCTGCAAACAACTAGTTAAATGGAGGTTTCCGTCAATTATCCACACAAGTTGACATCGCAGGTTCTCGTATAAAGAACATGAGAATGGCAACTCGACTATACGTCCTCAGTCAAGTGAACAGCGTCTCCAATGGAGCATGCGTCGTGTGTGTGGCATATGTTTATATAATTATGATATACAACACATGCAGCTTCTGTGAGGGGTACCCTTACAATGCGTACGAGAAGGCAACGAACGAAATATATCGATCAAAAGAGAAGATTTTCATTCTTCATAATCATCTTTGACCTTTAACCCCAAAGATGACCTTTAATTTGATACTATGTGTGAACAATAATTGTAGAAATGGACTTCTTACCAGAAAACTAAAAAACGATGTCACACGACCCTGCCTGAAGGCTATCAGTAAAAACTTTGAAACTGGACCAGAATTCAAGATGGTGACGGCTGCCATCTTTAACACGCGCCCGGGGTGGCCGGTTGGATACCCTTCGCTTGGGTGGGAGGGGGGGGGGGCAGGGGGGGGGGGTCAACATGACACCCCTGACATCTCAGGAACGAAGATAGTTAAAGATACCAAATTTACAGGGTGTGTTGACCTGTTCGTGAGCTCACTAAGATCAAAGTTTGAGATTCCTTGGGCATGATATTCGGGTCAAATAAGGTTAAACAGGGTCAAATTCCAGCTTGGTCTCCAGAGGGTCCCTAGAACCTAGATAACTGTTCTAAGCAAAAGACCACCTGCTCATCTAAGGTCAGTGACACTGTTTCACCTTTTGAAGTTCATGGTGACCAAAATCATACAAGACCGCTGTAAGTTTTCCATTTGAATAAGCGACAAAGGCTACGCTACGCAGTATGTTCCCCAAAACAAAATGTTGACTTGGGTCCTGCTAGATCAGTCATCTATTTTGACCTTTAAAAAGTCTATGGGAGGTGTATACTGCGGTTCCCGTTATCAATGAATTCGAAATGAGCACCAGAATCTACCCAACACAGGAAGCGCTAGAGTAAGAGAGCAGGTTGGTTTTGACCTTCATCTGACGTGTATTCCTGACCCTAGGTCAATTTAATTTGTTCATTTAATTGCTGTGTTGCATTAGAAAGTATCTCAGATTTGTATTGCTTCGTCTAATACTCCGTTGTTGGATCAGACTGAACAATTCCCTAGAAATTGCCTTCGCTGAAACCATGACCTGACTTTGATCTGCCATTTGATCAGAGACCTTACAAGGTACATCTAAATTTCCGACGCCAGACGAGGCGCTATTCGATTGTTCACAGCTACGCAAAACTATGCCGGTCGGAAAGTACCCCGGAAAAATCTTTGGGGGGGTCAGTTTGACTCCCACCCGAGCGCGTGTTCAGTGGCAAATGCGCTAAGTTGGATTCTCTAGCTATATAGAGCATATTTCCGTAAAACAAATTTCACGTCTGTTGACATTGCAGAGTCTCATAAAGGATGTTTAAGGTTTGCGAATCGACTATTTGCCTTACCTCGCGCCAGGACGAACTCCGCATTGCTTCACTTAAAGGGAATATCGCTCCTTTAAGCGTCGCGAGGTCATTTTTAAACACCGGGAAATATCACGAATCCTACCACAAAATAATGACCAGACCTTCAAACCGACAAGACCAAAAGCTGTAGTACACGAGCATTTGCGCTTATTTCACACTTGCAGCTCTCGTCAGGGTTTGCTGCAGGTAGATGACGTTGCAGGCAGGTTTCAAAGTTACTCATTCAATTGACCTGCAACGTGGATGCCTATATTGTGAGATCACGGCATGGGAGATCACACGGAGAACCAAGTGAGTTTTGTGGGTGCGCATTCGCGATTCCCCTATATGGAATAGTTTGCAGTTTTCCGATACAAAGTCCTGCTTAAGAACCAGGTACAAAGCATCGTTTCCGATCGGGAAGCCCAGGTGATGTGTGAACATTTTTCTTCTTCTTTTCCCACGCATCCCCGTACCTGGCCTCGGACAGTGAAACCGCACTGATGCAGCGCCGCTTCCCCATATGTTGGCCGCTCTGAGTTGCGCCCAGAGGACCCCGGGGAGTAATGGTGCTGGTATTTCCCCTGGTGTTGTCAGATCTGGCAAGAGTAATGATGCTGGATCTCGGCTTGATGCATGGGATCTCGGCTGGAGATGGATGCCCTTGACAGTAATGATGCTAGTATTTGTCACCCGACCTTCTCTGTGGCAAGGCATGCTCCCTTAACGCCACGCTGGAATTTTACCATTAATGATATCTCGGAAACACAACGCTGTCGTGCTTAATGCTTGCCGCGTGCGGCGGTGGCGTTGTAGACGGAGTACGGCCGTCGGGCCGCACTCAGCTGCCCTTCCGCACCTTCCAACAGACGGCGGCCACCCCAGTCCACGGAGCCGTCATCCGGTGGGGTAGTGGACCGGCAGAAGACCTTGGCCCGAAGCGACGGCGCCGACATCATTATGACCCTTGAATGCAGTGCTTTTCGGCATCAATCAGAGCTGTGGTGGTTTGCTTCATTGCAATACTCGCTTGTTTGTAAGCCAATTTCTTTCCGATGTAGGCGGCTGCTGATTCTGATTCAATGTGTAACCGGAGCCTTTCGGCTAGGTGCAGTAAGCCAGCGCGTGTCCATGAGCTTTTCGACGCTAGCTTCAGGAATTTAGTCTGGCTGGAGCATGCCAAATGCTGCCCATAAATCACACATTCAATGGTTTGTGAAGCTCCCAGATTACTGGATAAGTGTGACTGGGATTACGTTAGCATTCTTGGTTTTCATGCATAAAGGGACCGTATCGTGCAATTTAGCACGTAGTGCGGGAAGCCTATTGGCCATCCTGATTTATTCTTCTTCACGGAAGCTAATAATGCCTTACCTTACATTTAGTGGTTTTATTTTACCTTATCATAAATTATTAACAGTAAGGGCAAAATGGCACAGGAGCTCTGCAAGCTACCGTGCGACCAACTATACAGGTGTGAAACTCGAATAAGCTATGCCTAAACCAAGCTGATTTTTCTCCGCGCGGTCCCCACAAATAACATCGAGAATATCGCGTGTCCGGACCAGACCAGACCCTCTCCAGCCGCCGGATCCTGCCTGGACCAGGCTGCCGTGGGAGGGCGGCAAGACACCCGCCCCAGCCGGACAAGCACGGCCCGTCTGCTATTGATTGGGCCATGCCCGGCCGTCTGGGAGATTTGCCGGCGCCACGCGCGCTGCGCCGGTCATGTGCAGCAAGCAATCAGCAGGCCCGTGGCCGCTCCGAGAACAGCTCTGCTATGCATGACAACACGGCGGAGCTGCGAGTGCCGGCCAGAGAATGCAGACGCATTTCTTGGACGTGTCGAAATCAGATTGGCCATGCGACCGATGTTCAAAAGATGGACTACCTAAGGTGTATAAGCGATTAATTATTCGTCTTGTTGACGATCAGGCGGACGGACGAAGCAGACTGGGCGGACGCACGGCCGGCCGGACAAAACGTGGATGAACATATGAGGCGGACGGGTCGCACAGTTTGACTAAGCATACTGTCTGTCACAGACGAAACCGACAGACAGTCGAACGGACAGATTGGACATACAAGCTGGTGGATCAGACGGACACATCAAACAGGATGACAGGAAAACGCAGCGCACAAGCTCAATAACGGGACGGAGCAGGCGAACGCACTAGACGGACGCAAACGGCCGAAGGTACAGGCAGACGGACGGGGCAATCGAATGCGTTGGACGGACAAAATAGGCGGGTCCGACAGCCCAGGGGAGCAGACGGCCGACAGCCGCGGGGAGGAGACGGACCGACAGCCGCGGGGAGCAGACGGACCGACAGCCGCGGGGAGCAGACGGACCGACAGCCGCGGGGAGCAAACGGACGGACAGCCGCGGAAAGCGGACGGACCGACAGCCGTGGGAAGCAGATGGACCGACAGCCGCGGGGAGCAGACGGACCGACAGCCGCGGGGAGGAGACGGACCGACAGCTGTGGGGAGCAGACGGACCGATAGCCGTGCAGGGCAGACGGACCGACAGCCGCGGGGAGGAGACGGACCGACAGCCGCGGGGAGGAGACGGACCGACAGCCGCGGGGAACAGACGGACCGACAGCCGCGGGGAAGAGACGGACCGACAGCCGCGGGGAGGAGACGGACCGACAGCCGCGAGGAGGAGGCGGACCGACAGCCGCGGGGAACAGACGGACCGACAGCCGCGGGGAGGAGACGGACCGACAGCCGCGAGGAGGAGGCGGACCGACAGCCGCGAGGAACAGACGGACCGACAGCCGCGAGGAGGAGGCGGACCGACAGCCGCGGGGAACAGACGGACCGACAGCCGCGAGGAGGAGACGGACCGACAGCCGCGGGGAACAGACGGACCGACAGCCGCGAGGAGGAGACGGACCGGCAGCCGCGGGGAAGAGACGGACCGATAGCCGTGCAGGGCAGGCGGACTGACAGCCGCGGGGGGGAGACGGACCGACAGCGGCGCGGGCAGAAGGTCGGAGCAGTCGGCTGAGATGAGCCGACCGGTAATACGCCGTGCTCTGGTTGCCATCGATCGACTCTGGGCCGGCGCTGGGTCTCCCGGCCGCCGCCACCGCCCAGATGGCTGCACCGACCGGCCGCCGGCGCGCCGCGTTCGCCGCCGGCGCCGATCGTTGCGCACGGCCGTCCACCTGTGGAGCCGCGTCCCGGGGCTGGGCGGCCGGAGCCCTGGGCGGCGTGGCCGGGTCACGCTATGGCAGGGAAGAGACGGATGACGCCGCCCGCGTGGAGTTTTCTGCGGGGCTCGGTGCCACTTGCAGCTATCTCAAGAGCTGACGATGATTTGTCACGCGGTGTGGTAAAAGGCTTGCGCTTTAGGGGTGGAGGGGTCGTCGAGTGGGAGCATAGCTGACATACTTCAGACGGTGGGACTGAGCATTGACTGCAAGTGATGGCGAAGCACGCGATTTCATCCCGCGCTACTGCTACCATGTGATGCGTTGGTGGTTGTGCGTGTCTGACGAATTATAAATCAAAGTCCACGTTTGGGTAGTTTTCTAAGAAATATTAGAACCGCAAGTGGGCCTACCGGTGGCCATAGCGCCATGTTACCGGCACACATATTTTTGTTTGGCCAGGCACTTAAGATGGAATCAGGCAAGCGCATGTATTGACAATCAAGAATAGTTATTGGTACTAACGCATCATAGCCTCGAGTGTGATCGTACATTCGTCTATAGACGTGCCCGTTGGGTCTCTTCACGAGCTACTTAACCGTTTCTGATTGGTAGCCTGCTTTGCGTCAGAGATTGCTTACGTGTTGCCAGTTGCCCGATCAGTTCTTTCTGCAATTGCTCCATTAATACAATGAAGAAATGCCTGAAGAGACGCCGGAGGTGAAAATTTAAATGAGCGATAGATTGTAATTTAGGGGTGTGTCAAGTGCATCACTTAGGTGTTGTTGGCATATTTCATTGTGTTGGGGGAACACCAGGCAGTAAACGCTGAATGCATGGTGAAAGCCTTGACCTGTGATCTTTCTGAACAATTAAAATATGGGTGAATCAAGCGAATAGCTAACCCGGGAGGTTGCGGGACTAGAGCCCTGGCTCTCCGGCCGGCTCGATTTTGCATGCAAGAGGTAGAAGGGTCCTTCTCATACAGCAGGCATGTAACAGGCTTACATGTTATTTGCACAGCGAAATGCGCCGAATCGCTGCTTGTGTAGACTTGGAAGCAAAGTACAGAGCTGCCATGCTGAATAAACGTCGAAAATGGCACTTCAGTTGGCAAAGTTGAACCATCGGATGATTTCGCCGAATAACAAAAATAATCGCATTCAGACGAATAACGTATGGTACGCGGTTGCTATTCTGCTGAATAGCGCGGTTGGTGAATCAGAGCGTGCTGATCAATCGCAATATCTCTGCCTACCACAGGGTCGCTAGTTCACATTTTGCCCGAAAAACAGCAGCGGAAGGCTCCGAAGATCCGTCGCGGTCCACTGGACGGTTTCACGCGCAAGAGCGACCGGGACAAGGAGCTCATCCGACAGTGTTTCCTGTTCAGTAATCACCTGATCCTGGCGACGCGGTAAGTCCGCCTGACGCTCTCAACAGCGGCAGACTTTGGCGCTAACGACGCATGCTCGGCTGACGCTTTGTGGCACGGGAAGTTATGAGCAGGCACTGTCTGGCCAGATTATCTCCACCGCTTGCGGTATGACCGCCAATTGAACCCCTGCCAGATCCCATGATGGTCTTGCCAGCTGACCAACCTAAGCCGAGTCAAAATATTCGTGCATTCAGCTTCTCGCGAACCAGGGATGTCGCCCGAGCGAGCCCCGCTTCGACGACCGGGACTGAGAGCCGGCCGTCTGACGCGCCGCGGCAAGTTTGACTGACACGCACCGCTGTCTGTCTCCACCCGTCACCCCGGCCGGGGCTGCCGCCGCTGCCCCAGCTAATGCCGGCGGAGCAGCGACAGCCGGAGCCTGCAGGCGCTCCGTGTCGCGGTCGGATCACGCCACTGTTGTCTTGTTGCAGGACCAGTAACGGTCACCTGCACCTCATCAACGGGATAGGACGCGTGTCGCTGGCCGATGCCATCCTGATCGAGGACCCGTCGGAGAACGACGACGACCTCGGTTAGTGCGCGAGCGGGTCTTCAGAATGTAGCTGTCCCTAACGGCGGGCAGGCCGTCGTCGGCCAGAGATGTTGCTCAGACGAGGCAGAACGCTTGTTGCTGTTGTGCGCTGAGCTGTTCGTCTAGAAGGGCGAAGTTCCTTCCGGCCCGTACAGTAGGTGACTTCTTCGTATTGTAGCGTCACAATGCATTATTGACTGCAGCACTTCAGGATCAAGAGGTAAAGTTGGCTTACAAATGGTCGAAATTCCCTCACTTCGGCTGAAAGCCTGAGAGTGGCAATAGGTGATGCCGGAATAGCGTCAATGACACTACAAACCGCTGGGGTAATAATGGTCAGATTGTTTCCCAATACATGGATGTGCCTGGGCACCAAATGTCATGCCCCCTTTGACCAGGTTCTTGGCGACACCCACCGTTCAATGTGCAGCCACCGACAATCCAGTCGTGCACCAATCCACCAAAGCATGCGTACCGCGTATGGGCCTGCACACGAGTGTAGTCCGTCCGCAGCACATGATGACTTCCAGACAATCGTCAGGCTGCGAGTCACGCAGCTACGAATGCCACACAAATAACATCGGCACAAAGCCATTCAGTTTCATTCGCCCGCGCGCCGCACCGGTACACCAGCGCGACGGAATCGGACAGCTTTCAAGTCCGCCCGTCTTTTGTCTCAGTCGTCACCGTGCCAGTGCCGGCGCCCGGCCGGCACCCGGTCCCCTCCCAAACGCTTGGGGCTTGAGCTCCGCACATTTTTCATTTCGCTTTGCATTCTTACATTTTAATGAACGGGCATGTAGCACGCGTTGGGAGAGAGAGAGGGTCGTCTGGCTGCCGCCGACGCCGGCACCGACGCGCCGGCCACCGTAGATTCGGAGACCTCCTCGTCAGACCTCGTCGCTGTCCGACAACTCGACGGTGGGCCAGCTGCGGCGCGGAACACATCGGCCTCGACTTCAAGCTCATCGTGGGAGCGCAAAGGCGACACGCACCTGGTGCTCCACCTGGTGGCGCCCACCGCCCAGGAGAAGGCCGCCTGGGGTCACGACAATCGCCCAGGGTCAGTCCGGAGGCAGTCCCGCCGCCTGCGAGGGGTGCCCAGGAGAAGGCCGCCTGGGTCAGCGACATCGCCCAGGTCAGTCGGAGGCAGCCCCGCCGCCTGTCTGAGGGGCGTTGTTCGTGCCGGTGTGGTGATGTCCAGCGAGAGCAGTGGTGCTACCCCGAGTAAGGCCACTCATCTGTCTGCATAAGATATTATACAGATTCGTTGTGTGCCGACAAGTTTGGAAACACCTGAGCTATTGTGATTTAAAGATATTTTGCTAAAGGACTGCTTACGCAGCATAGCTTATGTAAGAAATCACGTTAATGTCGAAACGGCGTAATCTGTGTCCTGATAAAGCAAGTTCATGATTGTTACCACGGTGGTACATTCTAAGAATATCCCAGCTCAGATTTAAGGGCCCGATAAATGAGGTGTCCCAAAATAAGCGACCCAGAAAGGAAGAGCGCAGCCAGACCGTTGGCGAGGGAGGGCACAGGGTGGGCAAAGGCCAGCCCCCAACAAAGACCGCCGGATGTGGCCCATTTTTACGAAGAGCATATTTTTCTTATCTTTTCATTTTTACCTTCTATAATCGGAGCGGAACCCAGAAGCTACCACGAAATCAATTGTTTCTTAATTGTATCTTCCATGAAATGAAAAAAATCATGCGTTCAACGACTGCATGCGATACATTGTTGGCGCTTTTTGTTTTACAATGGTACAGCGGCCTTTTCCATCCTGTCCTGGAGCCTCTGTCCCAGGAACCCAAACCATTGTAAGAGGCTCTCTAACCGACATTTGAGCTCACGGCCTTACGGGCGGGGGGGGGGGGGGGCAGTCCTTCGGGCCCTCCAGTCCTCAAATCTGGCTCTCGATGTTGCGTTGGTCTCTGGCCGAGTTATGCACCCGTGTTGCCTCAGAGTTCCTCAAACGGTGCAAGAGGCCTTCTGGCTGATATTTCAGGTCATGAAGCTACGAGCCGTGATGTGTTTTGTGTCCTAAAGACAGTCCTACGAACCCATGTGCCCTCCAAGCGGATCCTTGATCGTCGGTTCCGATGAGACGCCTGGATCTCTCGGCCCGCCCTTGGTCGGGGCCTCTTGCGAATGCAGGACCACTTGTCAGGTACTGTGGGCCCCTGACAGATACGGGGACGCCGACCAGTGTAAATCGCTGGCCCCGCCTTTATAGCTGCTTGGGAAGTGGGCCCTTAGGCCCATACCGGCACTGCCCGACTGTGTGGTACTGGTGGTGCCTGACCGACATATGGACCCTTACCAACTTAGGGGTCCCCAATCGGTGCAAAGAGCCCTCTGACTATCATTTGAGAGCCCATCCCCGTAGGCCTGGGGCCCCTGAATAAGACCAAGACAAGCCCTTCGTGCCTTTAGGCCCTCCAATCGGGCCCTTGACCGTCGGTCCCGATGGGTCCTCCTGGCTCTCTTCCGGGCTTCTCGAACACTACCCCTGGCCGACTCGAGGCCCCTATGCCTACGGAGGACCCCATGCCAGGCTCTGTGGAGGCCTTGCAGACGCTGGGGCCTCGACCAAAATAAATTTCTGGTCCCAACTTTGCCTCTGCTTGGCAAATGGCCATCAGGCCCATACCGGCATGGAGCCGACTGTGCGTTTCTGTTGATACCTGACTGACATATAGTCCCTTATCAACTCAGGGGACCCTTGAGTCCCAAGGGGGGGGGGGGGGGCTAGAGCGTGTGCCCCCTCTACCCACCCCCTGCCCGCGCCATTGCCAGCAAGTGATCATTCAGAAGCCAAATGCGGCGTCGTCTGCAGCATTACATTCGTTCCATTTCCTTTGCACCCTCCGCCACTGCTTTTGACAGATGCTGGGTGATGATGAAGGAGAAGGCAACTGGGGTTATTCGGTCTCGGTGACGTTGCTAATATCTCAGGCCTTTTCAGACCTTTCCGGCTAAGGCCTTTTCGACAAACAGCACGTTTTCACGATGTGTTGTGAAAGCATGCTGAAAGCATGCATGCGTGAAACAGCATGCTTTGGTCGGATCGAAGAGCAAATCGGCGGGTGTGGCCATATGTCAACTACACTGATGCCACGCGACATGCAGTTAACATGGGGTGCAAGGCAGAGCTCAGGCCATTCGCGCGATCAAATCACGGAGATCATGTACTCACGGATGGTAGCCACCACTCACGAAAATTGCAAACACTACATTCTGGCACGGGGCATATTTAAGCTAAGGGATCCATCCGGGCCTTGCGTGTTAAAGGGAGTAGCTTAACGTCAAAACCCGCCTCAGGACGTTGACGGCCTCTGAGTCCCCCCCCCCTCTCCCCTCCCCTCCCCCACACTGACGGACTTCTCGCCGACAGTGCCTGGACAACGTGCAGTTCAACAACTGGTTTCGCAGCTCGGTCTCGGACACGTCGTCAGTGACCATGCCGCACTCGATCCGGAACGACCCCAAGCTCTTCCGCGACGACATCGACATCCGCTTCTCCAAGACGCTCAATTCCTGCAAGGTGAGGACATGTCATGTGAGCGTGTGGGCATGTGAGTGACCTAGATGGCTGTGGATTAGCCTCCGCACAGGGTAGCCAGGTCCTGCGTGCAGCGAACGGCAGAGACCCGTGCCCTTGATCCGGAGATGAAAGCAAGCTGAGAGCAGCGAGCCGAGGCTGCAACAGCGTTACAATGCAGGATGTGGTTGTAGTAAAAGGTTTACGCTCTGACCATCTGTTCCGAGCTGTTCTGATCGTGCCGATTAGTCTGCTCAGTAAATTGGTATGATACAGTAATGGCATTGTTATGGATGTGGTCGGTGATAATAAGTTACCTTTGTGCCCATGACCCTGTTGGTGTGTGTGACATGGGTTAAGTTCGTATCCCTTCATGTCCTGTTATATTTATCTTTGTCCTGTAGTAGGATGCTTGGATTTTGCACAAACTCGTTAAAAGGACGCAACATGCGGAATGTTTATTCGTCCGATCTGACGCACCTGAATCATCTATCTGACCCTCCACTTTATTAGTCCCGTGTAGCTCCGTCCGTGCCCGTAACCCTGGTGACTCTGGTGACCCTCATGACTCCGATGACACCGACGCCTGATTCTCCGGGCAGGTGCCGCAGGTGCGGTACGCCACGCCGGAGCGGCTGCTGGAGCGACTGACGGACCTGCGCTTCCTCTCCATCGACTTCCTCAACACGTTCCTGCTGACGTACCGCGTCTTCACGGACGGCGTCACCGTCCTGAACGCCCTCAAGACCGTCTATTTCTCCGCCGAGAAAGGCGACTCGTGAGTACCGCTGAGCGCCGGGAGCAGCC
>NW_023596156.1:0-19257 GCF_011947565.3 Pollicipes pollicipes
CCGAATTCTGGCCGGTAAGTGCGGTACGTCGGGGAGGTTAATTTGCGGCTTAGGAACAGCGAAGACCCTTCTGAGCGTTATGTTTTACTGTGGTCAAGGTTGCGTGCCTTCCGTGGGAATATTTTTGATCGTACCATTCAAGTACTTCCAATGCTTTTATTAACAGGACCAGACTGATAGGGACAGGGGTCCGTAGGCGCCTTCCGCTTACACAGCAGGCCTTGCTGTCAGCATACCTGCGTGGATTTTCGATGGGCCTCCTTCCAAAATGCGAAAATAGAGTGGGGCAACTTGTTTTGCGGCAAAAATGTGTTGTGGAATGCCGTACTGGGTGGCGGTGCGGACTGCATTTCGGCAGCGGCTGCTTCTCTGGCAGTTTCAGGGCAAGACTCGACTTCTCTTTGTTTGTTGACGCCTTGCGCAAAGTGTTAAATTGCCAAGTTAGGGGGACAACCGCTCTCTGCCACTCTGCCCGATCCGTTGGTACAACTTTCATCATGGGACGATTGGTGTGAGCAAAGCCATGCCTTCACCCTCGCCAGGATTCACCATTGCTTTCATAACATGAGGAAAAGGGGTGGAGGGAGGGGGTGGAGCCCTGCCATTTAAAAATCAAGAATGATGGACTCTTGCGGAGATAGGAGTGGAATGGCTTCAGCGATATCTCACGACTACCCACCGGCTTTCTGTTGCTAGGTCAATAATTGGTGCCACTATTGCGCCTCATTTGTGCCGAAAATCGGACCCACTCAGCTTTACGTGCCAACATTTACGAAACCACTCCACGTGGCAACGCGAAATTCGTGTCGACACGTTTCTTCTTTAATTTTCAATTCGATGCGATTTTGCGAGCAACTATTGATTGTATGGGGATTCGGTAAACGTGAACACCTTCCCCGCCGGCCGCAATCGGCTGGCCGTCGGTCGCCAGCCCCTCAGGGATCGACGACCGACGCGGCGGCCGGCGCGCCGCCCGCGCCGCCAGCACTGCTGTTTGTTTTGGCATTGTGAGTTGAAAGGTCTTATGCTGAGCATAATCAGCCTTTCATAGATCAGGAGCCGCTGGTTAACGACGTTTTCAAGGAAGACGTTTCAAGTTGCAAGGACGTTTCAAGTTCAAGGAATCGCCCTTTAAAGGGCCGATTGTCAGGAAAGTAAGGTTGTTCAACTCACAATGTAATTTTCCTTATATCGTGGTAAAAAGGCGCCTCCTCTAAAAAAACACAATTGCGACAAGCACGTTTTTGTTATTAAACCCACGCAATGAATTAATTATGAAAAAGCTGGTGAAAATGTGGACCCGACTCCGCAGCATTTTAGGGAAACATCACCAAACAAACTTAAGGGAGCCGGTCGCATCAACCCATCCCCTCTCCGGGTGCTGATTGAATACTGATGTGCCTCATTTCTGCTTTGGTACCGTTTAATGCGGTCAAAACACAAAAATAGTGCGATCTGCTTAGAAGCAATTTGAGCCCTAGCCCTACCGTCCCAGTACTGGTTACGTACACTGTGCTTAAGGACTGGGGCAGAGCGCTTCTGAAAACTCTTTTATTTCGAAAATAACGGCGTTTTCAGGATGTTAGTTCCGGACAGTTATGGAAACCATATTTTCGGCTTTAACCTTAAGAGCTTTTTCTTCAAGCGGGGCACCTCGAGATGCTAGCGAATGGGGCGCGTTGTCGAATGCATTATCCATAGCACCATGGACATGATCGGCATAAGAAACCAATGTATTTCATCACGAGCAGTTTCCTCCACACCTCCTCGGCGCAAAGTGCCTCGGCCGCCGGCGCACCCTTAAGCTCCATTCATCATCATCCTTTACGATTCCAGCCAAAACACCGCCTATGTCGTTCAATCAACTCATGGAACTTTGCAATTATGCATTACATGGGGGCTTACTGAAGAGTTTCATTTCCTTTTGCAGCACCTGCGGGGTGCTAAATGCCTTTCTTTTCTGCAAAAATTTTCCTTGTGCCCTACCCATTGCGCAACCATGCACGTGCCCTTGGTTTGACTTGGCACTAGCACTTACTTGAAAACTACGCGTAATATTGCGACCCGGTGACCCGGTTACGTCATAGCAAGGAGTCGGAAATTTTTGCAAAAACGTATAGTGGCAGTTTGACGCTTCCGTTTGACGGTTGACAGTCTCTGCCTCTGCATTCTTGCGTCCGGTGTTCTTGCACTGATATTCATCTGTAAGTGGCTGGTTAACTAAATATACTCATTTGCTAGTGACTGCTGAACTAAATAGATCATCAGTGATTGGTGGCATATGAAGCTACGTGAAACAGATTCATGTGCACCGTCAGTGTGAAATGCGACCACGTAACTGTTACAACATGAGCCGCTAAACATGAGGTCATTTTCTAGTCGAAACGCAGCCGACATTTCGATTACCTCGGCATTCTGACTGCCCTCGCCCAGACACGACACCGTATACACCACACTCCATGCCGTCAGAGAAAGAGAATTATCATAGAAGCGCTGATGTTTCCCCACATCCAATCTGACAGGCTGTCTGGGGTAACCGCTCAGCTGCACGGGAACGTGGGGTTCAAAGATCATTCAAACTTCGCCGACTGCTCCCGTCTTCATTCAGCTTGAATAAGCGCGACCACGTGTCTCCAACGCTGCTTCGGATGGCATAGTCGGTAACACCTGATGTGATCTCCTACAAGGACGTGATGGCGGTGGTGGTGATAATACTAATACTAATACTACTACTACTACTAATAATAATAACAACAATAATAATAATAATGATGATGATGATGATGATGCGACACATTCTGTCGGACACCCGCGCGCCTGAGCGGATGTGAAAGCGGTTCGTGCCCACATTCCACTAGAACACAGCTGGCGAGGTATTAAAGTGCACACCAAGCTCGCGCGCTGATCATGTTTTCCAAGCGCCTTTTGCGTATAATTTGCTGTCACCAGACGATGGACTGTTTCCGACAGTTGGCGCTTTGGTTTTCAAGAACAGCCTGGTTACTTACCTGCGAGCGAGATGAATATGTAACGCCATTTGCTTGTCACCGGTTCAAAGATATGCGAGAACTTACACAGATGACTCTATAAGAGGTGCAGGCGTGGCCTGTGCCCTCGTGTGTGGCCCAAACACATGCTCATTCATATTGCCTGCCCATGCATCCGTCTGCCCATCCGAACCCATAGCTATCATTGAAGCTCTTTGTTTTATAGAAGTGGACGGGACCTCTTTACATTTGATACTCTCCGACTCATTGAGCAGTCTGTTGGCCATCTGTGGCTCGTGCCTTTCTAACCCGCTTTTACAAGATATCCCTCGCGTCTTACCTAACTGGATCGGGCGGAAAATAGCGGTGTTATGCTGGATCCCGAGCCACGTGCGGATCACTGGACAATGATCTCGCCGACAAAGGAGCCAAATATGCTTCGCAACGGACGCGCATACCCGTCACACCACTGCCTGCCAAGGACATGTACCCAGTCAATTCATCCTTTATGCAGTAGCTATGGCAGTACCGCCGTGATTGGTGCAGCAACAAGCTGAAGAACATGAAACCGCGCATCAGACTGTGGCAGTTGTATTTCCGTGAAGAGAGAAGGGGTGAAGTTACTCTTTGCCGCCTACGCATGGGAAACACTTGTGTAACCCATGGGCATCTGCCACTTGCTGATGATTTCGTCATCTGCCCCCGATGCGGCGACCCGCTAACCATGTGTCAAGTAATGGTCGCCTGCCCTGACCTAGTCGGCGAAACACGGCTGCGGTTTTTCGGACGGAACGCCCAAAATCTTACACTGGCGAAACCTTAGGTGATGAATCTGACGCTGTCGAAACACGAAAGCTTTTTCAGTTCCTGTCTACTGTAGGTTTTACTGTGATATTTTCGCCATTACAGCATACTTGACTCAGTCTTAAAGGTTGCTTATTGTTAGGGTATCAACAACACATTTGAAGCACGACTCTGCCGAATCAGACGGTAGTCATGGGTGCTGCGTGACCATTTTCAGCCGACGCGCCCTAAAACACCAAACCAACGCCACAGGTGCGTCATGCGCGTGGGCGTTTACTTCTGTGTCCGATGTGTATTAATTGGATGCCGAAAAAGCCTCAGGTGGAGAATCCTTAATGCGGTCCCACTATATTTCCTCCAATAAAAGCGGGCTTTGAAGCCGAGAGCATGCCACAAACATTTAACACGGTCGGGTCAGGTCGGGTCGGGTTGGATCGGGTTTTATCGAGTCGAGTGATGTCGGATTTGGTCGGTCTGGCCAGTTTGATCGGGTCTGCTCGGGGTGGGGCTGGGTTTTTCAAACGCCAAGTGCCCTTGCATTTCTCAAAAGCTTTGCGGGACTGTTGCCGAGGCCATCGGCAATCATGTGCGGTTGCATCAGTCATTTGGCGGGTCAGGTGCTGCCCGGCACGGCTGGCGTGGATGAATTTTTGTGAGCGTGACAGGAAGTGCGGGAACACTCCGATTTTAATGCAACAGGAAATACCGGAGAGCTCAACGCCGCCTGCTTTCGGATAAAAAATGGGTTCGAATGACGTACCAAAGTACGCCACGGCTGTCACCGCTGTTTTTAGTCGTCTTTTTCAGCAGACAACTAGTCATAGCCCGCGTCCAATCGTCAAACTGTCTAGCCTTGTGGCAAACACAATTCGTGAAGGACGTTCATGAAAAAATGGGCTCAATTCTCGGCCGACTTAGTCACGTTATGAAACGTGACTGCTAATTCTTACTGGCATCTGGCGGCAATTTTACCGCCTATGCAAGTCTTTTAGGACTGCCTCCGTGGGTGGAGCTTTGCATGTTATTCCCACAGGAAAGGGTCCGCAATGCTCTTCACCACCAGCAGCGGGAGGCATCCCGGCAAGAGTATTTGTTAGCACGCACTATCAGAGTGACGAACGCCCATGAGTTTGTCAACTGGGAATTTGGGTAATACTGTCCCCAGTTTTATCACAACAAGCTCAGAAACATAGCCGTTAGGGGAGGGGGCGGATGCACGCGGACCATGCTCTCCCCCCCCCTGAGCCCAAATTTTACGCTACATCTTGCTTGATCTCGCCGGAGTTCGGTCCAAATTCGCAAGGTTTTGAGCAAAATTTGACAGGTGCTTCGCCTTGAGAACAATTCTGGTTACGCGGTAGAGCAATTCATAGTCAAATGAAACACAACCAATGTACCGTGTGGTGCGTGCCCTCAGGCTGTGGAATAAATGGAGCAGAGATATAAAAGCTCGCGCACCACATCCATCTGTTCAGTGATCTCGCACTAGGAAGGCACCTGTGCGAGCAGGTGGGGTAGTCACTATGAGTCTTCGGAGGGAGCAGGAGCAAGTCCCAAACTGTGCATCAGTAATGCTAAAGTCAGGCAAAAATTCAGGTGGTTTTTTTCGCACCGGGGGAAATCACGGTCCCGCTGACTTCCACTGGGTCTGTCACTGTTTTTGGCAATCGCCGGCCTCTCGCAGTGCCTGAATCCTTACAGTTGTAACTATTTGAGTTCGAAGTTCTTCTATTCAGTAAAGGAGCTTTAATATCCCAGGAGACGCTGGTTAAACGACGTTGTAAAGCTAAATAATAACATTGACGGTAATCGATATTTTGGGCTTTGCTCATCCTCGAGAGTACATCTCATCCTGTGCTCTTGAGGATCGGAACAGCTCGAAATGTTGAGTGTCAACTCAACATAAGAACTTTCAACTCAGCCGAAAAACCAGAAGCTGAAGGCCTTGCTGTCTAATATTTGTAGCCAGTTTTAACTCCTTCATTTGTGTTTAATATGATGGAAACAATCCAAAAATAATGAAGTTGATGGCAAACAAATGCGTGAACACCCAGTAACGTTCATGAGCATCTGGTCTTTCTCGTGGCTCCAAGCTTGCAACCAGGCAATGTTTTTTAAGCGTGCTCTGTCACAAAATGATACATACAGATGATTATCTCGGAAAGTTTGTTAGACATTCTTCAACAGTGGTTGGTTCTGCCCCTCAACCTAATCACGCATTTTATTCATTGTTTCATTTTATTTATAATTTCTCGCAACTAATTTGCGGCATGGATCACAACCTTACGCGTACACATGTCATCTTCCACAAAATATTTCTACAAATAATGTCTATGGGCCACGATCCTCTGCTATAGAGCCTGCTGCGGGGGGCCAGGAAATAAAATCGAGGTCACCATTTCACCTCTTACTAACCCTGGCTTGTACAAGCGAGGGAGCCTCCATCATCTCCGCCTACACACACATCACAGCGGTTGTCAGCCTACTGGATTTTCCAGAGAGTACATACGTGACCAAGGGAGTGTTCACAGCGAGATGGGCAACAAAGAATACATGCCATCGACGCCATTCA
The DNA here is from genome assembly GCF_011947565.3 of Pollicipes pollicipes. Taxonomy (NCBI): domain Eukaryota; kingdom Metazoa; phylum Arthropoda; class Thecostraca; order Pollicipedomorpha; family Pollicipedidae; genus Pollicipes; species Pollicipes pollicipes. The sequence goes on from NW_023596156.1 coordinate 6,364, forward strand.
TGACATCATATCCCATAGATTCCGCGCTTTCCGCTACTCGCTTTAACCCGGGCGGCAAAGGTTCTGCGTGACGTCACGCAAAATCTTTGTGGTCCAGGTCAGTGAGAACGCAAAATATTTGCTGGGCGCCCATAATATTTTTCCGTTACTTGATCGAAGTGAGACAAAAGTGGCGCAACGGATGCTTGGTGTCCAAGCCAGTTTGTGCGCCCAAAACCGACGCGAGGGGGAGAAAATTTGTGTTATATGTTACAAGTAACATAACCCTCAGTTACTATTGCTAGGCGCCCTCGTAATACAGTCAGTGTATGTGCGGATTATCACGCTAGTGTCTCGCATGCGCATTCATTGCCACCAATATTTCGACAGTGCAAACAGAAAGCATATCGCGCTGCGAACGCAGCCAACAAAAATTATACGTGACGTCACGTGGAATGGAGCATACGCGGTGCGCTGCGAATGCACCCAAGATGTTTCTTAAAGACTGGCGTTCGCGTGAGACTCAGAGATAACAGGACAGTGTGCTATGGGACGGACGCGCCAGTCTGCGGCAGCTGCGGCTCCCTCCCTCTCTACGCTGATGGCAATGGCCGGGCGTAGGGAGCTGCTGTCCGTACGCCAACAGGCCCTTTAATGTCGGACGATCGATCAGGCAAAAACACAGCGGCTCGCTTCCGTTCGCGACACAGAGATGGCAGCACCGCACGCGCCGCGGCGTCAGCTATCTCGTAATCGGGACTGAGGACAGAGTAAGCATTTACGCTCCGCGGTGCAAGTCGTGTCTCCCGGCACTGGGGCTGTCGTGAGACGTGTGGTTGGGGGGTGGGGAGCATGCAGGTTTCTTGAGGAACATAACATCGCACTAATGAAACGTACTGCTGATGTTTGCAAACATTCGTGTATAAGTGTATCCCAACCGCAGTAAATGCCCTCAGCCCTCACTGCAGTCAGGAGGCTGCAAAAGTCACATTAAAACAGCAGGGATAGGCCATCACTTTGCCAGCGAATTCTTTTCTGCTCGAAATCGGAAAACGATGACATTCTGGGTTTTCTTTTACGTGTCCGTACATTGTCAATGATTTGCAGCAGTTGCAATATCGTGATTAATTTGTCTTCTCTATTCGTGCAATAAATAGTCAGCATTCCAGCAGCAGCCTGGCATGCATTGCATCACTGAGGCTGGGATGATCGTCACCGCGCCTGCTGTTATACGCCGACCACGAGTGCCACTGGTGACTGAAGCAGCCTGGCATGATTGGTTCAGAACGTTCTGTGGTTGGTAGTTAGCTCGACACATCATACGATGGTCCTTTAAGCTCATTTTTGGATGGTTCAAAAAGGACCTCTCTGAAATTTCGACGACTTTGTTTTTGCCAGGAAAGCGATACCATGATCCCCTTATCAATGACCCTCAAAATAGGGAAATTGAGAATCACGTACTTGACATACTTGATTATTTCTCCTTGACGACATTTTCCAACGCGAGCGCTGTTTCATGGTATCGGCGACTGGGATATTCTGACGTGCCGCGTTTGAACTACACGCCTGTGTCATCCAGAACCGAGATCGGCGACGCCACGTGCAGTTGCGACATTCTGACATGCCGCGTTTGAACTACACGCCTGTGTCACCCAGAACCGAGATCGGCGACGCCACGTGCAGTTGCGACAATCTGACGTGCCGCGTTTGAACTACACGCCTGTGTCGCCCAGAGCCGAGATCGGCGACGTCACGTGCAGCTGCGACAGTCTGACGTGCCGCGTTTAAACTACACGCCTGTGTCATCCAGAACCGAGATCGGCGACGCCACGTGCAGCTGCGACAGTCTGACGTGCCGCGTTGGAACTACACGCCTGTGTCATCCAGAGCCGAGATCGGCGACGTCACGTGCAGCTGCGACAGTCTGACGTGCCGCGTTGGAACTACACGCCTGTGTCATCCAGAGCCAAGATCGGCGACGTCACGTGCAGCTGCGATAGTCTGACGTGCCGCGTTGGAACTGCACGCCTGTGTCATCCAGAGCCGATATCGGCGACGTCACGTGCAGCATGTGCATCAGCGGTGGCACTGTGTACGTAGTGGCCAAAAACAGAAAACTCTCACGGCCTGCACCCCGAACTTCCCTCCTCGAAGCTACCGTTCTGCCGCTGGTGAGGGCGCGGAGCGTCGAGAGTTCGTGCCGAGGCTTTGATCCCGAATTTGCACTTGGTCATCACCACATGTGACCTCGCCAAAAGACAGCCTGCGGTTTCGCTGGCTGCATCGCCAATCTGATTCGCGTCCACAGTGATTTCTTCCGTCAGTTCTTCATCCAAGAAGCGGACTGGCTATAGCCGGTTCTTGAGGGCACGTTTGCAACACTGAAATTCCCACTTTGCCAATGTCGAAAAGCCTACCATTGTAGCACTCTCCCTTGCTGAGGTCTTTGCTTCCTCAGCACGATTTTATAGTGTCGCAGAATGCGATCCTCGCCATGGGTTTAACCACGCCTCTGTGGTTGAGAGGAGCTTAGGATAAGGGAGGCAAAAAGGAAATGTGAAAGGAAACCTGAGCTGAAAGGGATGCTTTGAGTGGGAAAACGTGAAAAGCGCATTCTGTGGCCGAAACGGCGGATGACGTCACGCTACACCACTGCCTGGAATAATGTGCAGCACAGCAAGCGCGCACCTCTCGCAATCTGAGAGCCATACAGCACTTACGCGCTGACTTCAGCACTGCATGCTTAGCACAATTAAATATCCACACATGCTTCCTACGGCGGTGTTCCTTTCGGTCGCCTTGAGCTGATCGAGTAGCTGGCTGCACAAAATCACGCACTATGCAGGTCCCGCCGAGATTTGAACTCGGATCGCAGGATTCAGAGTCCTGAGTGCTAAGCGTTACACCACGGGGCCGGTATAACGCAGTGTGACAGCATGCGGCGAATTTCCCAACTTCTCCCGTGCTGATAATCCAGGCAAGCAACGCCCTTTGGTCGCCAAAACCTGTTCCATAGCAGGTTGTTGGACATAATATGAATGGTCGGCCGGACCACGTCATATCACCAGACGAGTGACTGGAAACGAAGGGCCCCACATTCGGGATCCAGGTCCATACTCCATACTGCTTGTTAACCCGCTTGATGTCTAAATACACGGAAATGGGGAAGGGGAGGGGTAGATCGGTGGCCCTTCCTTCCATCTTTCCAACATATTTTACATTTGACCGTGGGGAGTTGCATGATAAGAAGCGTTTTGAAAACATTGCGACAATAACTATCCCCCTTCTCACCTCTACCCAATCCCCATAACCTTGAAGGTGCCATATCCTTGGACTAGTTGATGCCTAGGCCATGTGAAACATAGGCACATAAATGAAAGATTTCTTTGGCTCTTTTCGTAGAATCGTTCCAAAAGCATGGCGGAACGACGAAAACCTGTTAACTAACAAGTTTTTGGCCGGTGGATGATTGACGACGATACTAAGATCCGCGGCCACATTTGTCCCGTCTTATAATCAGCATCACGATGAGCATCATGCAAAACCAGGACAAGAGCCAAGCAATACTCACCCGAATTTGTACTTGAGCGATGTCACAGCTGCATCTAGCACCGAATCGTGGCAGCAACCAAGGTCCGGTTGTGGGGTAGTTTCGAAATTTGGGGCTATGTACAAATACCCAGCAATAATTGTTCTGTTTGATGTTTCCACCGCTTTGGAAAGCTGCCTATCATTAACTGTCACCGCTAGAGTAATACCACTAATATCGTCGATTCCAATCCAATCGTAACAAGTCAATGCAATGAAACAGCCATAGCGAAACAGACAGCAGGAGTAGCGAAATGACGCAAACTTGGGACTGAGCGCCCTATTACGGTATTAAACCAATGCAAACCAGCGTCAGCGGCGGTGGGTTCAAGGACACGGCCTACCTTTACCCTGACCTCTTGGTCCGGTGACCTGCCACGAGGTCACGGTCTCGCTCTAAATCATCAAAGCACTCCTGTAACCACTGGACCAGACAAATCGAGGCAGGCCCGCTGCTTGCGTACGCGCTACGGCGGGGATGCTGACAGCAAGCGTGTGGTCAAGACTGTTCCACAGGCGTGTCAAAAAACGAAACCTCTACCATGTACCGTCAGCAGGAGCCGCGTGCTTCGCGCCACGTGAGGCGGACCTCGCGCGGCTGATGGTGGTCCAATGTATATGGCAGGGACAGAGATCTGCTCGCTGGCCACGGGGTTCGTTGAAAGACACCATTCAAAGAACAGCTGTCTTCCCCGCTCTTCTCGCGATCTTACAGCCACAGAAGGCGATCCTTTATCCATCGCAGTGTCTGGCAGGTTATATAGCACGATGAGCGCATATCTCTTGGAATCTGAGAACCACACAAGATTCGCGCACTGACTAGAGCACAGCCCGCCGTAATGCAATTCACTGTCGGTCATCTCGTCTCCGCTCCACTGTTGGTCATCTCGCCTCCGCTCCACTGTTGGTCATCTCGCCTCCGCTCCACTGTTGGTCATCTTGTCTCCGCTCCACCGTTGCTCATATCATCTCCGCTCCACTGTTGGTCGTCTCGGCTCCTCTCCAGTGTTGATCGTCTCGTTCCCTCATCTGAAAGCATCGTTAAAGGATATCACATCTAGGGACGGTTGAAACGCAATGATGGCAAAGCAACCATCGCCCCACTCAAAACTTGAATGCCTTTTTCTTCTTCATTTCTCATGAGGCCTGTTCCTGTCGCTCCTCTAACCTTCTCTTACCTCATCAAAGGCTATGTTCCGCATTGAAATGAGGTTTTGAACTGAAATAGCCACCTTGAGGACCTTTCTGTGCTGTTAACACTCCTGCCTTTCTTAAAACCTAAGCATCTCTAGTTTCCGAGCTACACACCAGCGAAAATGGGGAAAGGTGTACAGGAGGGGGGGGGGGGGGGAGTCTTTCAAACTCACCTTCGTGTTCATAACGTCATAATAACGTCATTGGATCCTGTCATTCCAAGCTAATGCGGCGATTACAAGAAATAGACAGCAGAAAAATAAAAATGCAGAGGCGTTCATATCTGGCGTTCTTGAGCACGATTTTGGAATATAACGGCCGCTATTGGCTCTCAATCAATGCTATGCAAGGTACGATGATATAATCAAACCGTGACACATTGAGGGGAATATTTGCTGAACAGAGCATTGTGCTGTCTACAGCAGACTTTCCTCCTAAAAAGTGTACCAATAGTCTTAAGTTAGCTTGTTTTATCACATTTGATGTTTGCTTCAGCGCCCTCAAATATGAACCATTTGCTTTAAAGCTCATCCATACTAATCTGATCGTTCCCGTGGCTCTTCCAGCCTCCTCCAAGCTCCTCAAAGCTCGCCCCGAACCTCCTCCAATCTAGTCCGGAATAAAAGCTGTCTTTTTCGGACAAGTTTGGATGAGGGTGTGGGAGACATAAGCAGCGCTGTTTACTCACATGCTTCATTGGCCCGATGTGTTACCACTAACAGAAACAGAGTACTGGAACGTTAATTTGTGCACATGCATGATATATCAAATCTGTTTTTATAGTTTCGTATTCTTAAAACTATAAATACCGTACATTTTCCGAATCTGTATGCGTCTTTTCAGTACACTATACGACCATTGCTATTCGCCGTCCGTGCGCGAAAACCATGTGGCCAAATTGGGCACTGGTACAGGTGATGCCTCTTCCGACGCTGTTTCCGTCTGAGCGGACCTCACCGTTCCTCCAACCTCCTCCAGAATCATCTCATTCTGTTTTGCTTTGTTTTGTTCATTTGGAGGAGCGACGGCAGCGCACTAATGGTGTCACGATGGCCGAGCGGTCCAAGGCGCTGCGTTCAGGTCGCAGTCCGGTTCTCCGGGCGTGGGCTCGAATCCGGCTTCCGCCAGTGCTCTTCAACTCCGGCTGGGATGCGCTTGGTTGCTTCCGTATAGCACCGCTCATCGCTTTTTCAGCATACGTATCCAGTCACTCATATTTACGTGCCATTCCACCGCGCTGCTCTTGGCGCAATTACAGCTGATGATTTGACAAGACACTTCCGTGTTTAAAAGGAGATCGGTTGCTAAGGGCCTTCGTGGGGAACGGGGAACGGCGGCAAATAACATATGAGCTCTGAGCCATATTTAGGGTCTCTGCGAGCTACTGCTTTTCGTAATTTACACAGTCGCAGAACTCTAGCCTATAAACCTTCTAGCCACGCCAGTACCTGGCAAGATACGTAGCAGACGAGGGCACACCTCTTGTAATCTGAGAAACACCAGACCCGCCCACACAGGCCTACTCAGCGTGATTGCATCCCTCCAGGTCACATGCCACGGAATTGCTGATTCATCTAGCGTTGGGTTCAACGACCCGGCCGAATGCGCAAAAGCATGGATGTGACAAGTACAGCAGATATTTGAACACAGACCACAGGATTGAAAGTCCTGACTGTTAACCATTACACCACGGAGCCGTCCACAAGTGGTATAAAAACAGGCAGCAAATGAAAGTGTTCCTTCCTTTTGTGTCGAGGAAGTTTATGATATGGTTTTCCCGTAGAGAGTGTTGCCTAGATTTTCTTGGAACTCAATAAGTGTGTTTTTCGTTGCATGTATCTCTCCCTTCTCCTGGTTATTCCAGAATAGCTCAGGCCAACACTAATGTGCCACCTTTATTTGCAGTATTCGTACTAAAAGGCCTGAACAATCTGTGTAATATGTATTTTTGCCCAACTTTTATCATTTTGACGGACCATGGCCCAGTTGGCCTTCTGGGTCCCCAGCTAGACCACGATCATTGCTATAATTAACTTCCACTAAACATGAGCGTAATCACGTGGCATGCACAAATCCACGTCCGAGACAGGTCCCGCCGAGATTTGAACTCGGATCGCAGGATTCAGAGTCCTGAGTGCTAACCGTTACACCACGGGGCCGGTTTACCGCGGTGTAATGACATGCAGCAAATTATCCCATCATATACCGTGCTGTTAATCCAGGTACGCAGCGCCATTCAGTCGCCAAGACCAGTTCAGTCGCATGCTGTTGGGCATTATATGACTTGCAGCCTGCTCGGTGTCCAAATACACGGAAACAGTGGGGGTTAGGCCCTTCCCTCCAGCTTCTTGACATAATTAACATTGGAACGGGAGAAGTTGCATGGTGGGAAGTGTTTTGAAAATATTGTAACGTGTAGTTGTCCGTTTCTTAACTCTTGTAGCTTTCTACAATCCATAGGGTGTCGTATTATTTGTCTGATTGAGACCTAAGTCATGTGAAACATAAATATACAAGTGAATGATGTCTACGTTCTTTTCGTAGAATCGTTCCAAAAACATAGCTGGCGCGACTAAAACCTGCCAATTATTAACTATTCGGCCTTTCGATACTTGACAACGATGCTGAGAATTGCGGCCACATTCGCACTGTCTTATCATCATGATTACGCAGAAACTCACTCAAAAAGAGGACACGAACCAGCCAAAGCCCACCGAACTGGATTGATTGAATGGTAACGGCCGAATCCAGCACTGGATCTTGGGAGATGACTGGGCCCGCTCGTAGTGCGGTTTCCAAATTTGGGGCCAGTTGCACAAATGCTGAGCAAAAATTGTTCTGTTTGTAGTTTTCCGCCGCTTTGGAAGGATGCTTGCATTCGCTGTCCCTGCTAGACAGCAAATGACAAGCAACTGTCGCCTTTAAATGACATTACTAATAATGTCGACTGCAATCCAATCGTAGCAAGCCATTCCACGGAACCAGTCACCGTTCACTCAAATTTTTCGCTCGCTTGAACCCAGCGCGTCAGGATGGCCGAGCGGTCCAAGGCGCTGCGTTCAGGTCGCAGTCCGGTTCTCCGGGCGTGGGTTCGAATCCCACTTCTGACATTGGATCTTTTGTGTAACTGTTGTAATTAGAGCATTGCCAATTTACTTATCACTAATTCCTGCATATCGAATCCAACAAATGCTTTTCAACCTGCTATTTCTTGTGCTCTGCTGTGTGTCCACTTGCTCACCATCATGTTCAGAATTTTGCTACGAAATCTTCGCACTCCTCAATGCTCGCCACGGTCCACACTGCCGTGCTCTCAGTCACTTTGCTAAAAGACGTAAAACAATTGATGTTTATGTTAACCTTGAGTAAGGGATCCAGCTTCGCAAAACAAGTTAGGACTCGAGGTTCAGGGGAAAAATTGGGTAACTTGGCCCAAAATGCACTACAAAATGTTTCTCCACGGTTTAACCCAACTTTATCTCAACGTTTAGGGGTCTGGTGTCTCTCCGCACAACTGAACAGGACATCACACTCTCATCTTAAACTGTCGACTCCAGCGACGTCAAACTGATCGTCTTTCCGCAAATTATGTGGCTGATCTGCCGGCAATGTCCTTGAGCCATATAAACGTTAACACCGATACTGTGTTAAGTGTGGCATATTCGACTTACGACAAAACAATATGTGTGGTTGGGACTGGAGCCCATACTTCATCTAAAAGGCACTTACGACGACCTCGGGAGTGCGGTTGGTCAGTACACGTGCTAATATGGACGGGGGTCGGGAAGTGGCGGCCACTGGGGACTGTGCGCCCTGTTGCTGTCTTAAACCAGTGCCAACCAGCGCCAGCGGCGGTGGGTTTAAGGGCATAAGCTGCCTTTATCTTGACCTCTTGATCCGGTGACCTGCCACGAGGGCACGGTCTCGCTCTATGTCACCAAAGCACTCCTCTAACCACTCGACCAGACAAATCGAGACAGGCCCGCTGCTTGCATACGCGATGCGGCGGGGATCCTGACAGCAAGCGTGTGGTCAAGATTGTCCCACAGGCGTGCCGAAAAACGAAACCCCTGCCATGTACCATCGGCAGGAGCCGCGTGCTTCGCGCCATGTGAGGCGGGCTTCGCGCGGCTGATGGTAGTCCCCAATGTGACACGGACAGAGACCTGCTCGCTGGCCACGGGGTTCGTTGGAAGATACCGTGGAAAGAACAGCTGTCTTCTCCGCTCTTCTCGCGATTTTACAGCCACAGAAGGCCATGTTCTGGCCACGGCAGTGCCTAGCACGCCGTGCAGCAGGATAAGCGCGAGTCTCTTTCAATTTGAGAACCACACAAGATTTGCGCACTGACTTGAGCCTGCCCGCCGTAATGCAATTGTATCCCCGGTGGTCTTGCGCTCAGTTCCGGTAGTCTTGCGCTTATTGACGCAGCTAAATGCACAAAACCACGAATATGGCAGGTCCCGCCGATATCTGAACTCGGGTCGCAGGGTGAAGAGTCCTGATTGCCAACCGTTACACCACGGGGCTTTGATCTTGAAATCATGACGCAAATCAGGGTGGCCGAAATCTGGCAAGATGCTATGATTTGGTGATAAGTTGGGTAAAACTGATAGGCTCAGTGCCCCTTCCAACCGATTTCGAAAATGACACCGCTGGTCATAGCCTAATTGCGTAAAATCAATCGTCTTAGACACCCCTCCAACTGGCCTAGAAAACAACAGCGCTGGTCATAGCCTAGTTGCCCCCCACCTGGATCCATTCCCGCATACAGTGATGACGAGGTGATCCCCTGGCTGGAAGGCCGCGCTATGACCCGATTCAGTCCCTTCTGCGCGACATCCTAGCTGCCTCTTTGTTGGCTATCTCGTTTCCTCATCTGAAAGCAGTGTGAAAATGATATCACTTGGAGGGACCGCTCAAACGCAATGACGAGAAATCAATCCATTACCGCCCCCAAAACTTGAGGGATTGCTTCTTCCGTATTTCTCATGTGGCCTGTTTCCGTCGCTCCTCTAACCTCCTCACCTCATTTAAGACTGCGCTCCGCATTTAAATGAGGTTTTGAATTGAAATAGCCATCTTAAGGACCCTTTGGTACTGTTCACAACCCTGCCTTTCTTAAGGCCTAGGCCCGCTCTAGTTTCCGAGCCACACATCCTCGAAAAGGGGAAGAGGTGTATTGGGAAAGAGCAATTCGAAGTCAACTTGTCATTCATGACGTTATAATAACGTCATTCGCATCCTGTCATTCCGTGGGCCATGCGGTGATTAAGGCCAAAATAAATATACTTGCCGGGGCGTCATATCTGGCATTCGTGGGGACGATTTCCGGATATAACGGCCGTCAATTAGCTCTCAATCAATGGCATGCAAGGCACGATAACGTAATCAAACCATGACACATTGGGGAGCAAATTCACTAAACAGAGACTTGTGCTGCCTAGAGCAGACTTATCCACTTAAAAGGTATACCAATAGTCCTAAGTTAACTTGTTTCATCATGCTTGATGTTTGCTTCAACGTTCTCAAATACGAACGTTTCCTGTAAAACTCCTCCAAACTTTTCTGATCGTTCCCGTGGCCCCTTCGACATCCTCCAGGGTCTTCAAAACTCGCCCCGAACTTTCTCCAACCTAATCAGGAATGGAAGATGTTTTTTCTGAGGAGTTTGGATGAGGGTGCGTGATATATAAGCGGCGCAGTTCATTCACACGCTTGATTGGATCTATTTATTGTTTGTAACAGAAGCAGAGAGCTGGGGTGCAAATTTGGTGCGCATATGTGATATTACGGGTCTAGCTTTTATGCTTTGTTTTCATAAAACTACACGAATTGTACATCTTTCAATTTTGAATATATTTTTTCAGTTAACTTTATGTCCATTGTTATCCACCGTCAGTGCGCCAAAACTGCGCGATCAAATTAGGTACTGATACAACTGATGCCTTCTCCGAAATCGTTCCCCGGCAGCAAACAGTGCTCCAGCAACCTCCACCCAAATCATCGCATGTTTATTTTTGATGAAGCAACGGAAATGCGTTCATGGCGTCAGGATGGCCGAGCGGTCCAAGGCGCTGCGTTCAGGTCGCAGTCCGGTTCTCCGGGCGTGGGTTCGAATCCCACTTCTGACAGCTACTTTTGATTCCGGATGCTTTATATGCGTTGCTTCCGTACCAGCACCGCTCATCACTTTTAGAATAATATATCCAGGCATACATGTTTTGCGTGCCAATTTTCACCGGGCTGCTCTGGGCATGACTGCAGCTCTTATTTGGCACTTTTAAGACACCTTGCGTTTGAGGTGGATCGGTCGCTAAGAGCCTAGTGGGGAGGGGGGGGGGGGCGGGGGGGGGGGGGGGCTAGTAACATATGCGCTACGAGCCATAACGGCCTCTTCGAGCTCCTGCTCCTCGCAATTTGCAAAGTTGCAAAACTCTTGACTGCAAACCATCTAGCCACGCCAGTATCTCGCAAGATGTGTAACAAACAAGGACGGATCTCTTCTTATCTGAAAAAAACACAAGGAACTTGCGCAATGACATCAGCACAGGCCGCCTTAGAGCAATTGTGTCCCTCCAGGCCGCGATCCACGGAGGTGTTCCTCTGGTGTTGGGTTCATCAACGCGGCCGAACGCATAAAAGCGTGGAGATGACAGGTCCCGCCGAGATCTGAACTCGGATCGCAGGATTCAAAGTCCTGAGTACTAACCGTTACACCACGGGAGTTAAGGGGAGCGCCCTTAAGCGGCGTGAAAGCAGGTAGCAAATGACAATATTACTTTCTTTTGCGGCCAGGAATTTGTGATATGATTTTCCCGTAACGAGCATTCTCGATATTTTATAAGAACTCAATAAATGTTTGACTTTTTTATTTCACCTCTCTTGTTTTGGTTAATCGACGGCAAGTTAAGGCTAACACTACCGCATTACGTATGTATCCAACATTCCTTGTAAATGCCCTTAACCATTTGCGTCACATATTTTTGCCCAACTTTGGCATTTTGACCGGCCGTGGTCCGGCTGGTTCCCTGGATCGGCAACTAAATCAACGCTCTACTTTACTTTCAATAAGCATGAACATAATCGCGATAGAATCACAAACAACATCCGAGACAGGTCCCGCCGAGATTTGAACTCGGATCGCAGGATTCAGAGTCCTGAGTGCTAACCGTTACACCACGGGGCCGGCATGCATAAGGCAGCATTCAGCGAATTATTCCATCATCTACAGTGCTGATTATTCCGCACACAACGCTATTTAGCCGCCAAAATATTTGCTCTTCGAAGACCTGTAGGTATAACACGAATATTCGACTTTATCACGCTGTGTCTGTGCGCATCACCAGACCAGGGGCACGATACAAATGATCTCACAGCCCGGTTCCATATTTATACTCTCAGATCCCGTACCGTGTCCAAATGCACGAGAGGGGTATGGGCAGAGACGATCTCTTCCAATATGACAACTCAAATGACAGTATAACTACTACGCTGCATGGCAAGAAACGTGTTTAGCGACGTAAGAAGTGTGCATGTCCATTTCCCACTTCTCGCAGGCTTCTGTGCCCCGTCCTTGTCATGTAAGTAAGCAGATGTAAACTTTTCACGGTAGCAAAGGTAGAACGGGTCTGTTTCCATACCCTATCTGAACAGCATTGAAAACAGAGTCAATAAGGACAAAGCGAATCCACTGTTGTCATTTACGCCACGAGTTGCCTCACCTGGAGACCACTTACATAGAAGGTCGACACGCAATGGCGACAAATCAAGCCAAAGCCACAGCCGAAGCACCAATGTATTATTCACCCTGATCTCATGTGTCAGGATGGCGAGCGGTCCGAGGCGCTGCGTTCAGGTTGGTCCGGTCTCCGGGCGTGGTTGGAATCCCATTGCTAACGTGGCTTTTCGATATCGAGTGCTCTCTTTATTCCTCCCACATAGCGTTGCACAGCACTCACCTCAGCATATGTTACAAGATATACAGATGACTACGTGCCAGCCCTCAGGTTTCCACGGGCGTGGCTGCCTTGATAAAGCAGGCACGGCTGACCTAAGAATATGTCCAGGTCTGTTGGCGTCTTCGCTATGCATTGACGGTGATGATAACATGGGCTCCACCCTCCCCTCTTA
>NW_023596156.1:19267-109534 GCF_011947565.3 Pollicipes pollicipes
CAGGTCCCGCCGAGATTTGAACTCGGATCGCAGGATTCAGAGTCCTGAGTGCTAAGCGTTACACCACGGGGCCGGTATAACGCAGTGTGACAGCATGCGGCGAATTTCCCAACTTCTCCCGTGCTGATAATCCAGGCAAGCAACGCCCTTTGGTCGCCAAAACCTGTTCCATAGCAGGTTGTTGGACATAATATGAATGGTCGGCCGGACCACGTCATATCACCAGACGAGTGACTGGAAACGAAGGGCCCCACATTCGGGATCCAGGTCCATACTCCATACTGCTTGTTAACCCGCTTGATGTCTAAATACACGGAAATGGGGAAGGGGAGGGGTAGATCGGTGGCCCTTCCTTCCATCTTTCCAACATATTTTACATTTGACCGTGGGGAGTTGCATGATAAGAAGCGTTTTGAAAACATTGCGACAATAACTATCCCCCTTCTCACCTCTACCCAATCCCCATAACCTTGAAGGTGCCATATCCTTGGACTAGTTGATGCCTAGGCCATGTGAAACATAGGCACATAAATGAAAGATTTCTTTGGCTCTTTTCGTAGAATCGTTCCAAAAGCATGGCGGAACGACGAAAACCTGTTAACTAACAAGTTTTTGGCCGGTGGATGATTGACGACGATACTAAGATCCGCGGCCACATTTGTCCCGTCTTATAATCAGCATCACGATGAGCATCATGCAAAACCAGGACAAGAGCCAAGCAATACTCACCCGAATTTGTACTTGAGCGATGTCACAGCTGCATCTAGCACCGAATCGTGGCAGCAACCAAGGTCCGGTTGTGGGGTAGTTTCGAAATTTGGGGCTATGTACAAATACCCAGCAATAATTGTTCTGTTTGATGTTTCCACCGCTTTGGAAAGCTGCCTATCATTAACTGTCACCGCTAGAGTAATACCACTAATATCGTCGATTCCAATCCAATCGTAACAAGTCAATGCAATGAAACAGCCATAGCGAAACAGACAGCAGGAGTAGCGAAATGACGCAAACTTGGGACTGAGCGCCCTATTACGGTATTAAACCAATGCAAACCAGCGTCAGCGGCGGTGGGTTCAAGGACACGGCCTACCTTTACCCTGACCTCTTGGTCCGGTGACCTGCCACGAGGTCACGGTCTCGCTCTAAATCATCAAAGCACTCCTGTAACCACTGGACCAGACAAATCGAGGCAGGCCCGCTGCTTGCGTACGCGCTACGGCGGGGATGCTGACAGCAAGCGTGTGGTCAAGACTGTTCCACAGGCGTGTCAAAAAACGAAACCTCTACCATGTACCGTCAGCAGGAGCCGCGTGCTTCGCGCCACGTGAGGCGGACCTCGCGCGGCTGATGGTGGTCCAATGTATATGGCAGGGACAGAGATCTGCTCGCTGGCCACGGGGTTCGTTGAAAGACACCATTCAAAGAACAGCTGTCTTCCCCGCTCTTCTCGCGATCTTACAGCCACAGAAGGCGATCCTTTATCCATCGCAGTGTCTGGCAGGTTATATAGCACGATGAGCGCATATCTCTTGGAATCTGAGAACCACACAAGATTCGCGCACTGACTAGAGCACAGCCCGCCGTAATGCAATTCACTGTCGGTCATCTCGTCTCCGCTCCACTGTTGGTCATCTCGCCTCCGCTCCACTGTTGGTCATCTCGCCTCCGCTCCACTGTTGGTCATCTTGTCTCCGCTCCACCGTTGCTCATATCATCCGCTCCACTGTTGGTCGTCGGCTCCTCTCCAGTGTTGATCGTCTCGTTCCCTCATCTGAAAGCATCGTTAAAGGATATCACATCTAGGGACGGTTGAAACGCAATGATGGCAAAGCAACCATCGCCCCACTCAAAACTTGAATGCCTTTTTCTTCTTCATTTCTCATGAGGCCTGTTCCTGTCGCTCCTCTAACCTTCTCTTACCTCATCAAAGGCTATGTTCCGCATTGAAATGAGGTTTTGAACTGAAATAGCCACCTTGAGGACCTTTCTGTGCTGTTAACACTCCTGCCTTTCTTAAAACCTAAGCATCTCTAGTTTCCGAGCTACACACCAGCGAAAATGGGGAAAGGTGTACAGGGGGGGGGGGGGGAGTCTTTCAAACTCACCTTCGTGTTCATAACGTCATAATAACGTCATTGGATCCTGTCATTCCAAGCTAATGCGGCGATTACAAGAAATAGACAGCAGAAAAATAAAATGCAGAGGCGTTCATATCTGGCGTTCTTGAGCACGATTTTGGAATATAACGGCCGCTATTGGCTCTCAATCAATGCTATGCAAGGTACGATGATATAATCAAACCGTGACACATTGAGGGGAATATTTGCTGAACAGAGCATTGTGCTGTCTACAGCAGACTTTCCTCCTAAAAAGTGTACCAATAGTCTTAAGTTAGCTTGTTTTATCACATTTGATGTTTGCTTCAGCGCCCTCAAATATGAACCATTTGCTTTAAAGCTCATCCATACTAATCTGATCGTTCCCGTGGCTCTTCCAGCCTCCTCCAAGCTCCTCAAAGCTCGCCCCGAACCTCCTCCAATCTAGTCCGGAATAAAAGCTGTCTTTTTCGGACAAGTTTGGATGAGGGTGTGGGAGACATAAGCAGCGCTGTTTACTCACATGCTTCATTGGCCCGATGTGTTACACTAACAGAAACAGAGTACTGGAACGTTAATTTGTGCACATGCATGATATATCAAATCTGTTTTTATAGTTTCGTATTCTTAAAACTATAAATACCGTACATTTTCCGAATCTGTATGCGTCTTTTCAGTACACTATACGACCATTGCTATTCGCCGTCCGTGCGCGAAAACCATGTGGCCAAATTGGGCACTGGTGGTACAGGTGATGCCTCTTCCGACGCTGTTTCCGTCTGAGCGGACCTCACCGTTCCTCCAACCTCCTCCAGAATATCTCATTTGTTTGCTTGTTTTGTTCATTTGGAGGAGCGACGGCAGCGCACTAATGGTGTCACGATGGCCGAGCGGTTCCAAGGCGCTGCGTTCAGGTCGCAGTCCGGTTCTCCGGGCGTGGGCTCGAATCCGGCTTCCGCCAGTGCTCTTCAACTCCGGCTGGGATGCGCTTGGTTGCTTCCGTTATAGCACCGCTCATCGCTTTTTCAGCATACGTATCCAGTCACTCATATTACGTGCCATTCCACCGCGCTGCTCTTGGCGCAATTACAGCTGATGAGTTGACAAGACACTTCCGTGTTTAAAAGGAGATCGGTTGCTAAGGGCTTCTCGTGGGGAACGGGGAACGGCGGCAAATAACATATGAGCTCTGAGCCATATTTAGGGTCTCTGCGAGCTACTGCTTTTCGTAATTTACACAGTCGCAGAACTCTAGCCTTTAAACCTTCTAGCCACGCCAGTACCTGGCAAGATACGTAGCAGACGAGGGCACACCTCTTGTAATCTGAGAAACACCAGACCCGCCCACACAGGCCTACTCAGCGTGATTGCATCCCTCCAGGTCACATGCCACGGAATTGCTGATTCATCTAGCGTTGGGTTCAACGACCCGGCCGAATGCGCAAAAGCATGGATGTGGACAAGTACAGCAGATATTTGAACACAGACCACAGGATTGAAAGTCCTGACTGTTAACCATTACACCACGGAGCCGTCCACAAGTGGTATAAAACAGGCAGCAAATGAAAGTGTTCCTTCCTTTTGTGTCGAGGAAGTTTATGATATGGTTTTCCCGTAGAGAGTGTTGCCTAGATTTTCTTGGAACTCAATAAGTGTGTTTTTCGTTGCATGTATCTCTCCCTTCTCCTGGTTATTCCAGAATAGCTCAGGCCAACACTAATGTGCCACCTTTATTGCAGTATTCGTACTAAAAGGCCTGAACAATCTGTGTAATATGTATTTTTGCCCAACTTTTATCATTTTGACGGACCATGGCCCAGTTGGCCTTCTGGGTCCCCAGCTAGACCCACGATCATTGCTATAATAACTTCCACTAAACATGAGCGTAATCACGTGGCATGCACAAATCCACGTCCGAGACAGGTCCCGCCGAGATTTGAACTCGGATCGCAGGATTCAGAGTCCTGAGTGCTAACCGTTACACCACGGGGCCGGTTTACCGCGGTGTAATGACATGCAGCAAATTATCCCATCATATACCGTGCTGTTAATCCAGGTACGCAGCGCCATTCAGTCGCCAAGACCAGTTCAGTCGCATGCTGTTGGGCATTATATGACTTGCAGCCTGCTCGGTGTCCAAATACACGGAAACAGTGGGGGTTAGGCCCTTCCCTCCAGCTTCTTGACATAATTAACATTGGAACGGGAGAAGTTGCATGGTGGGAAGTGTTTTGAAAATATTGTAACGTGTAGTTGTCCGTTTCTTAACTCTTGTAGCTTTCTACAATCCATAGGGTGTCGTATTATTTGTCTGATTGAGACCTAAGTCATGTGAAACATAAATATACAAGTGAATGATGTCTACGTTCTTTTCGTAGAATCGTTCCAAAAACATAGCTGGCGCGACTAAAACCTGCCAATTATTAACTATTCGGCCTTTCGATACTTGACAACGATGCTGAGAATTGCGGCCACATTCGCACTGTCTTATCATCATGATTACGCAGAAACTCACTCAAAAAGAGGACACGAACCAGCCAAAGCCCACCGAACTGGATTGATTGAATGGTAACGGCCGAATCCAGCACTGGATCTTGGGAGATGACTGGGCCCGCTCGTAGTTGCGGTTTCCAAATTTGGGGCCAGTTGCACAAATGCTGAGCAAAAATTGTTCTGTTTGTAGTTTTCCGCCGCTTGGAAGGATGCTTGCATTCGCTGTCCCTGCTAGACAGCAAATGACAAGCAACTGTCGCCTTTAAATGACATTACTAATAATGTCGACTGCAATCCAATCGTAGCAAGCCATTCCACGGAACCAGTCACCGTTCACTCAAATTTTTCGCTCGCTTGAACCAGCGCGTCAGGATGGCCGAGCGGTCCAAGGCGCTGCGTTCAGGTCGCAGTCCGGTTCTCCGGGCGTGGGTTCGAATCCCACTTCTGACATTGGATCTTTTGTGTAACTGTTGTAATTAGAGCATTGCCAATTTACTTATCACTAATTCCTGCATATCGAATCCAACAAATGCTTTTCAACCTGCTATTTCTTGTGCTCTGCTGTGTGTCCACTTGCTCACCATCATGTTCAGAATTTTGCTACGAAATCTTCGCACTCCTCAATGCTCGCCACGGTCCACACTGCCGTGCTCTCAGTCACTTTGCTAAAAGACGTAAAACAATTGATGTTTATGTTAACCTTGAGTAAGGGATCCAGCTTCGCAAAACAAGTTAGGACTCGAGGTTCAGGGGAAAAATTGGGTAACTTGGCCCAAAATGCACTACAAAATGTTTTCTCCACGGTTTAACCCAACTTATCTCAACGTTTAGGGGTCTGGTTGTCTCTCCGCACAACTGAACAGGACATCACACTCTCATCTTAAACTGTCGACTCCAGCGACGTCAAACTGATCGTCTTTCCGCAAATTATGTGGCTGATCTGCCGGCAATGTCCTTGAGCCATATAAACGTTAACACCGATACTGTGTTAAGTGTGGCATATTCGACTTACGACAAAACAATATGTGTGGTTGGACTGGAGCCCATACTTCATCTAAAAGGCACTTACGACGACCTCGGGGAGTGCGGTTGGTCAGTACACGTGCTAATATGGACGGGGGTCGGGAAGTGGCGGCCACTGGGGACTGTGCGCCCTGTTGCTGTCTTAAACCAGTGCCAACCAGCGCCAGCGGCGGTGGGTTTAAGGGCATAAGCTGCCTTTATCTTGACCTCTTGATCCGGTGACCTGCCACGAGGGCACGGTCTCGCTCTATGTCACCAAAGCACTCCTCTAACCACTCGACCAGACAAATCGAGACAGGCCCGCTGCTTGCATACGCGATGCGGCGGGGATCCTGACAGCAAGCGTGTGGTCAAGATTGTCCCACAGGCGTGCCGAAAAACGAAACCCCCTGCCATGTACCATCGGCAGGAGCCGCGTGCTTCGCGCCATGTGAGGCGGGCTTCGCGCGGCTGATGGTAGTCCCCAATGTGACACGGACAGAGACCTGCTCGCTGGCCACGGGGTTCGTTGGAAGATACCGTGGAAAGAACAGCTGTCTTCTCCGCTCTTCTCGCGATTTTACAGCCACAGAAGGCCATGTTCTGGCCACGGCAGTGCCTAGCACGCCGTGCAGCAGGATAAGCGCGAGTCTCTTTCAATTTGAGAACCACACAAGATTTGCGCACTGACTTGAGCCTGCCCGCCGTAATGCAATGTATCCCCGGTGGTCTTGCGCTCAGTTCCGGTAGTCTTGCGCTTATTGACGCAGCTAAATGCACAAAACCACGAATATGGCAGGGTCCCGCCGATATCTGAACTCGGGTCGCAGGGTGAAGAGTCCTGATTGCCAACCGTTACACCACGGGGCTTTGATCTTGAAATCATGACGCAAATCAGGGTGGCCGAAATCTGGCAAGATGCTATGATTTGGTGATAAGTTGGGTAAAACTGATAGGCTCAGTGCCCCTTCCAACCGATTTCGAAAATGACACCGCTGGTCATAGCCTAATTGCGTAAAATTCAATCGTCTTAGACACCCCTCCAACTGGCCTAGAAAACAACAGCGCTGGTCATAGCCTAGTTGCCCCCCACCTGGATCCATTCCCGCATACAGTGATGACGAGGTGATCCCCTGGCTGGAAGGCCGCGCTATGACCCGATTCAGTCCCTTCTGCGCGACATCCTAGCTGCCTCTTTGTTGGCTATCTCGTTTCCTCATCTGAAAGCAGTGTGAAAATGATATCACTTGGAGGGACCGCTCAAACGCAATGACGAGAAATCAATCCATTACCGCCCCCAAAACTTGAGGAATTGCTTCTTCCGTATTTCTCATGTGGCCTGTTTCCGTCGCTCCTCTAACCTCCTCACCTCATTTAAGACTGCGCTCCGCATTTAAATGAGGTTTTGAATTGAAATAGCCATCTTAAGGACCCTTTGGTACTGTTCACAACCCTGCCTTTCTTAAGGCCTAGGCCGCTCTAGTTTCCGAGCCACACATCCTCGAAAAGGGGAAGAGGTGTATTGGGAAGAGCAATTCGAAGTCAACTTGTCATTCATGACGTTATAATAACGTCATTCGCATCCTGTCATTCCGTGGGCCATGCGGTGATTAAGGCCAAAATAAATATACTTGCCGGGGCGTCATATCTGGCATTCGTGGGGACGATTTCCGGATATAACGGCCGTCAATTAGCTCTCAATCAATGGCATGCAAGGCACGATAACGTAATCAAACCATGACACATTGGGGAGCAAATTCACTAAACAGAGACTTGTGCTGCCTAGAGCAGACTTATCCACTTAAAAGGTATACCAATAGTCCTAAGTTAACTTGTTTCATCATGCTTGATGTTTGCTTCAACGTTCTCAAATACGAACGTTTCCTGTAAAACTCCTCCAAACTTTTCTGATCGTTCCCGTGGCCCCTTCGACATCCTCCAGGGTCTTCAAAACTCGCCCCGAACTTTCTCCAACCTAATCAGGAATGGAAGATGTTTTTTCTGAGGAGTTTGGATGAGGGTGCGTGATATATAAGCGGCGCAGTTCATTCACACGCTTGATTGGATCTATTTATTGTTTGTAACAGAAGCAGAGAGCTGGGGTGCAAATTTGGTGCGCATATGTGATATTACGGGTCTAGCTTTTATGCTTTGTTTTCATAAAACTACACGAATTGTACATCTTTCAATTTTGAATATATTTTTTCAGTTAACTTTATGTCCATTGTTATCCACCGTCAGTGCGCCAAAACTGCGCGATCAAATTAGGTACTGATACAACTGATGCCTTCTCCGAAATCGTTCCCGGCAGCAAACAGTGCTCCAGCAACCTCCACCCAAATCATCGCATGTTTATTTTTGATGAAGCAACGGAAATGCGTTCATGGCGTCAGGATGGCCGAGCGGTCCAAGGCGCTGCGTTCAGGTCGCAGTCCGGTTCTCCGGGCGTGGGTTCGAATCCCACTTCTGACAGCTACTTTTGATTCCGGATGCTTTATATGTCGTTGCTTCCGTACAGCACCGCTCATCACTTTTTTAGAATATATATCCAGGCATACATGTTTGCGTGCCATTTCACCGGGCTGCTCTGGGCATGACTGCAGCTCATTATTTGGCACTTTTAAAGACACCTTTGCGTTTGGAGGGGGATCGGTCGCTAAGAGCCTACGTGGGAGGGGGGGGGGGCGGGGGGGGGGGGGGGGCTAGTAACATATGCGCTACGAGCCATAACGGCCTCTTCGAGCTCCTGCTCCTCGCAATTTGCAAAGTTGCAAAACTCTTGACTGCAAACCATCTAGCCACGCCAGTATCTCGCAAGATGTTGTAACAAACAAGGACGGATCTCTTCTTATCTGAAAAAAAACACAAGGAACTTGCGCAATGACATCAGCACAGGCCGCCTTAGAGCAATTGTGTCCCTCCAGGCCGCGATCCACGGAGGTGTTCCTCTGGTGTTGGGTTCATCAACGCGGCCGAACGCATAAAAGCGTGGAGATGACAGGTCCCATCAAGATTCGAACTCGGATCAAAGGATTCAAAATTCTGACTGTTAACGGCTGCACCTTAAGCGGCGTGAAAGCAGGCAGAAAATAAAAAAATCCTTTTACGTCCAGGAATTTCTTACATGATTGTCCCGTAGCGAGCATTGCCAAAATTTTCTCAGAACGCAATGAATGTGTGCCTTTTCCGTTTCAGTGAACTTTTTTGGTAATTCGATCACAGTTAAGGCTAACACTACTGTATTACCTATGTATCTAACATTCCTCATAAATGCCCTTAACCATTTGCGTAGTACATTTTTGCCCAACTTTCGGCATTTTGACCGGCCGTGGTCCGGCTGGTCCCCTGGATCCGCAACCAGATCAACGCTCTACTTTACTTTCAATAAGCATGAACATAATCGCATAGAATACACAAAATTACATCCGAGACAGGTCCCGCCGAGATTTGAACTCGGATCGCAGGATTCAGAGTCCTGAGTGCTAACCGTTACACCACGGGGCCGGCATGTTGCATTAAGGCAGCATTCAGCGAATTATTCCATCATCTACAGTGCTGATTATTCATCACACAACGCTATTTAGCCGCCATAACATATTTGCTCTTCGAAGACCTGTAGGTATAACACGACTATTCGACTTTATCACGCTGTGTCTGTGCGGCATCACCAGACCAGGGGCACGATACAAATGAATCTCACAGCCCGGTTCCGTATTTATACTCTCAGATCATCCGTACCGTGTCCAAATGCACGAGAGGGGTATGGGCAGAGACGATCTCTTCTCTAGTATGACAACTCAAATGACAGTATAACTACTACGCTGCATGGCAAGAAACGTGTTTAGCGACGTAAGAAGTGTGCATGTCCATTTCCCACTTCTCGCAGGCTTCTGTGCTCCCGTCCTTGTCATGTAAGTAAGCAGATGTAAACTTTTTCACGGTAGCAAAGGTAGAGACGGGTCTGTTTCCATACCCTATCTGAACAGCATTGAAAACAGAGTCAATAAGGACAAAGCGAATCCACTGTTGTCATTTACGCCACGAGTTGCCTCACCTGTAGACCACTTACATAGAAGGTCGACACGCAATGGCGACAAATCAAGCCAAAGCCACAGCCGAAGCACCAATGGTATTATTCACCCTGACTCTCATGTGTCAGGATGGTCGAGCGGTCCGAGGCGCTGCGTTCAGGTTGCGTCTCCGATCTCCGGGCGTGGGTTGGAATTCCATTGCTAACGTGGCTTTTCGATATCGAGTGCTCTCGTTTTATTCCTCCCACATAGCGTTGCACAGCACTCACCTCAGCATATGTTACTAGATATACAGATGACTACGTGCCAGCCCTCAGGTTTCCACGGGCGTGGCTGCCTTGATAAAGCAGGACAGGCTGACCCTAAGAATATGTCCAGGTCTGTTGGCGTCTTCGCTATGCTTTGACGGTGATGATAACATGGGCTCCACCCTCCCCTCTTTATTGATGAAGAAATGCTTGGCCATCAATATCGCTGCAGTTTGCTCTCAATCAGCACATGACTTACGACTTGGCACGATAATCTCGCATTTAAAACTTATTACAACCAAGCTATACTTAAAAGTAGAGTGTGTTTGCAAACGAGAGGACTGTTGAACACGGAGTGAGTGCCACCTTTTCACCCATGCTCTGTTTGGGAGAAAGGTACCGAACCCACAAACCAGTGGCGCTGGAGAAGGCGCTAAGCTACCGCTATCTCTCGCAAGTGTGCATCTCTCGCAATTTGAGAACCACACGAGACTTGCGCCCTGACTTCAGCAGTGCCCGCCTTTGCGCAATGGTATTCCCACATAACGTGCCACGTGAGTGTTGCTTCCAGTAGTCCTAGGCTAATTAACCTGACTGAATACACAAAGCCATGCGCGAGACAAATCTCGGCAAGATTTGAACTCGGATCACAAGAATCAGAGTCCTCAGTGCTACACGTTACACTACGGGTTCGGTGGGCGATAACGGGACAACGGGCAGTGCATTATCCTGCAAGTCTACCGTGCTGATAATAAAGTATATAACGCCCTTCGGTAGCCAGGGCCTGTTCAGCCGCAGGCTGTTCGGCATAATATGAAAAGTGGGCTGGATCATGTCATACCACCAGGCGAGTGACTGGAAACAACGGGATCCTATAATCAGGATCCAGATTCATAGCACATATTACCTGGCAGCCTACTCGGTGTCCAACTGCACGGAAACGGGGGAGGGGGAGCGGTGAGGGTGTTTGAAGGGATCGGTGATCCTTGCCTCCAACTTCTTAACACAAGTAACATTAGGCCAGAGGGAGTTGCATGCTAAGAAATACTTTCAAAACGTTGAAAATGTATTTATCCCGTCCCTACCGCTAACAATTTCCACGACTGTTATATCCATAGACAAATCAAAACCTAGGTCAGGGAAAATATAGGTACATTAATGGATGATTGCTTGCTCTTTTTACGTTCTTTTCGTTTGCTCATTCTAAGGTACAGCTAGGACGACTAAAACATGCAAACTAAAGAATATATGATCAATGGATGCTTGAAAACGATGCTGAGACCTGTGGTCACCTTCGTACTGTCTTATGATCATCATCGCGAAGAACACCACGTACAACCAGGGCAAATACAAACCAATGTCCACCCAAGTTGATATTGAAGGATGTTACGGTTATATCTGGTACCGGATTTTGGCAGCAGCCAGGGTCCGATTGTGGGGGCAAATTTCAAACTGGGACCGGTTGCACACACACCAGGCGCAACCTGCGCTTTTAGTCGCTTTTCACCGTCTTGAAATGTTGTTTGTCATTTGTTTTCGCCACCAGAAATGTCCTTCAATAATATCAAAAATATTGCCGATTGGGACCGAAAAGTACCAACTCACTGAAAGAAGGCACCAACGACGCACAGCCCGATTTTTCGCTCGCGTCCACCCCGTGCGTCAAGATGGCCGAGCGGTCCAAGGCGCGGCGTTCAGGTCACAGTCCGGTTCTCCGGGCGTGGGTTCGGATCCCACTTCTGACATGGTTTTTCGGTATCGGGTACCACCACATATCATATCCACATACCTATTACATAGCGCCGCACACCACGTACTTCAACCTGCCTAGCAAAACATATACATGATTGTGCGCCACTCATCGGTTTTCCTGCGCGTGACTGAAAGAGTTGAGCCTGGCAGGCTGGGACCCAGCGATACTTCAGGCCTCCTGGGATCATCGCCATGCGTGATGCCGATGATAACCTCAACCAACATGTGACCCCCCATGTTGCCGAGTGCACAGCTCTCGTAATCCGAAGCTCACACAAGACTTGCACCCGAACGTCGATCATCGTTCACCTTAGCGCAAATATGTTTCCACATTACGTGCCGCAGAATTGTCGGATGCCTGTAGTCTTAGGTGGATCGACCCGGTTGAATGTACAAAACTACGGGTGCGACAGGTCCCGCCGAGATTTGAACTCGGATCGCAGGATTCAGAGTCCTGAGTGCTAACCGTTACACCACGGGGCCGGTCTCCGGATGTATGACGGCATGCAGAAAATTATCCCATTATCTTCCGCGCTGATAATCCAGCACACAACGCCCTCCGGCCGCCAATACGTATTCTCCTGGCGATCGCCGCGAGGTATAACACAACTAATCGACTTTATCATGTGATGAAAAGTTCAAATGCGTCAGCCGCGTTCAAATGCATGAGAAGGGCATAGGCAGAGGCGGCCACTCATTCGGTTCTATAACTCAAATAACAGTGTATCTGCTACGCTGCGTGACAAGAAATGTGTTCATCAATCTGAAAAAATGCGCATGCCCACTTCTCACATATCGCAGGTTACTGCGCTCCTGGAGATTTATTCATTTGCTTGTTTATTTAGGACAGAAGAATTCTACAGTCAAAAGCCCAATTATGGAAACAGTCCAGTTTTAAAAACAATAAGTATACGATACACACAAACAAAAAAACTTAACCAAACACACACATATACACATTACACAGTCCCACATACACCTTAGCTCAGACACAGCGGTCATCAAGAGAATGTTCCATGTGTGCCGGCGAACCTAAGCACATCAGATCGGAATGATTTTGTTGGCTGAAAAAGTCAGTTGAGGGCGAATCTTGCAAAAAGTGATTGCAGACAACGGGTAGTCGTGCGACAAACCCATTGTTAACAATGTGGACCCTTGCAAGTGCCTCGTGGAAAAGGGCGGTATGCCATGAACGCCCAACGGGTGTAGTCAAACTGAAAAGTAATGTCATGTGAATGCAGTCAAGCCTGTGATGATATATCTTGTATAGAAATGAGATGTCTTAGACTGCAGGCGCACTTTGATAGTCTCTGTAAGTGGTCCAAAACCTGGAGACTAAAACTGGGGTGCCATTTAATTAGGGAGTCTAAAATCTCTTCGCGGTAGCATTAGTAGTTCAGCAGTTGATGTCGTTCGAAGCCTTACCTGCATGAAAAATAGAGTAAACAAGGATAAAACGCATCTATTGTTGCCCAAATCATCAGCGCTAATCGTTGCACAACGGGGCTGGTGGGTGATTGCGGGACAACAGACAGCAAGTTCTCTCACATGCCTACCGTGCTGATGATCAAGCATATAACGCCATGCAGTCCCCAGGACCGGTTCAGTCGCAGTCTGTTCGGCATTATATGAAAAGTCCTCTGGATCATGTCATATCACCAGGTGAGTGACTGGAATCAGCGGGATCCTATAATCGCGATCCATATTCATAGTACATGCCACCTGGCAACCTACTCGGCGTCCAAATGCACGGAAACGGAAGGGGGATGGGGTCTGGGGGATCGGTGGCCCTTGCCTGCAACTTCTTAACACAAGTAAGATTAGACCAGAGGGAGTTGCATGGTAAAACAATTGTGTAATGATGTCCTTATCCCATCCTTACCGCTCACAATTCCTCACGGTTGTCATACCACTGGACGAATGGATGTCGGGATCAGGTGAAATATACGTACATGAGTGAATGGTTACTTGCTCTTTTTACTCTCCTTTCGCAGTCCCGTTCCAAAAGTATAGCTAGGGCGGCTAAAACATGGAAATTGATATGCACGTGGCCAGTGAATGCTTGACAACGATGGTGAGATCCGCGGGCACGTACCGTCTTATGAACATCATCACGTAGAACATCGCGTAAAACCAGGAAAAGTACCACCAATGCCCACCCGAATTTGAAATTGAAGGACGTGGCGACTACATCCAGCACCAGATCTCGGCAGCAGCTAGGGTCCCGTTGTGGGGCAGGCTTGAAACCTGAATCAAATCGGTTGCCCACACACACCAGGTACAAATTGCGCTATTAAGCGCTTTTCACCATCTTGGAATGCCGTTTGTCATTTAGTGCTCTCACTGGGAATTTCACAAATAACATCACAAATATTGTAGATTAACCAATTTGCAACAAATCATTTAAAGAAGCCGCCACCGACGCGCAGCCCACTTTTTCACCCTTCCTACCGCTATATGTCAGGATGGCCGAGCGGTCCAAGGCGCTGCGTTCAGGTCGCAGTCCGGTTCTCCGGGCGTGGGTTCGAATCCCACTTCTGACAGGGCTTTTCGGTATTGGGTACCACCACATGTCTACCACATAGCGCCGCACATCACATACTTTAGCCTGCCTAGCAGAATATATAGGTGATTGAGCGCCATTCATCGGTTTTCCTGCGCGTGACTGAAGTAGTTGAGCCTAGCAGGCTGAGACCCAGCAATGCTCCAGGCCTCCTGGGAACATCGCTATGCGTGATGACGATGATAATCTCAACCAACGTGTGACCCCCATGTTGCTGAGTGCGCAGCTCTCGTAATCCGAAAATCACACAAAACTTGCGCCCGAACTTCAATCATTGTCCGCCTTAGCGCAGTTATGTTCCCCACATTACGTGCCACATACGTGTCGGATGCCAGTAGTCTTAGGTGGATCGACTCGGTTGAATGTACAAAACTACGGGTGTGGCAGGTCCCGCTGAGATTTGAACTCGGATCGCAGGATTCAGAGTCCTGAGTGCTAACCGTTACACCGCGGGGCCGGCGTGTGGAGATGTGACTGCATGCGGCGAATTATCCATCATCGACCGTGCTGATAATCCAGTATATATCGCCCTTCGGGCACCACGACGTGTTCTCCTGCCGGTAACCTCTACACGAAAAGTCGGGTTGTTCATGTTGTATCTGTGCGACATCACCAGACAAGTGACTGGATGCAAATGAATCCTACAACCTGGATCCAAGCTGTGACTACCTGGTAACTTGTGCTGCACCCAAACGCACCAAAAGGGGGATGAGCATGGGCAGTTAGGTCTCCACTTTTGAAACCCAAACAGCGATACACCTGCTACACTGCATAGCAAGAAATGCCTGTACCAATCTGAAAGTGTGTGAAACACCGAAAAGTAACAACTCATTGAAAGAAGGCACCAACGACGCACAGCACAAATTTTCGCTCGCGTTCACAGCATATGTAATGATGGCCGAGCGGTCCAAGGCGTTGCACTCAGGCCGCCAATACGTATTCTCCTGGCGATCGCCGCTAGGCATAACACAAATAATTGGCTTTATCATGTGATGAAAAGTTCAAATGCGTCAGCCACGGTCAAATGCGTGAGAAGGGCATAGGCGGAGGTGGCCAATCATTCAGTTCTACAGCTCAAATAACGGTGTATCTACTACGCTGCGTGACAGTAAATGTGTTCATCAATCCGGGAAAATGCGCATTCCCACTTCTCACATATCACAGGTTACTGCGCTCCTGGGGATTTATTCAGTTACTTGTTTATTTAGGACAGAAGAATTCCACAGACAATAGCCCAATTACGGAAACAGTCCAGTTTTAAAAAACAATAAGTATACGATGCACACAAACGAAAAAACTTAGCCAAACACACACATACACACATTACACAGTCACACATACACCTTACACGCTCAGACACAGCGGTCATCAAGAGAATGTTCCATGTGTGCCGGCGAACCTAAGCACATCAGATCGGAATGACTTTGTTGGCTGAAAAAGTAGTTGAGGGTGAATCTTGCAAAAAGAGATTGCAGACAGCGGGTAGTCGTGCGACAAACCCATTGTTAACAATGTCGACCCCTGCAAATGCCTCGTGGAAAAGGGCGGTATGCCATAGAGGCCCAACGGGTGTAGTCAGGCTGAAAAGTAATGTCATGTGAGCGCAGTCAAGCCTGTGATGATATATGTTGTATAGAAATGAGATGTCTTAGACTGCAGGCGCATTTGGATCGCCTCTGTAAGTGGTTCAAAATCTGGAGATTAAAACTGGGGTGTCATTTAGTTAGGGAATCTGAAATCTCTTCGCGGTAGCATTAGTGGCTAAGTAGTTGGTGTCGTTCGAAGCCTTACCTGCATGAAAAATAGAGAAAACAAGGACAAAACGCATCAATTATTGCCCAAATCATCAGCGCTAATCGTTGCACCACGGGGCTGGTGGGTGATTGCGGGACAACAGACAGCAAGTCCTCTCACAACCTACCGTGCTGATAATCAGGCAAACAACGCCCTTCGGTCGTCAGGACCCGTTCAGTCGCAGGGCATAATGTGAACAGTCAGCTGGATCATGTCATGTCAGCAGACATGTGGCTGGAAAGAAAGGCCTATAACCAGGATTCAGATTCATAGTACATACTACCTGGCAACCTACTCGGCGTCCACGGTACACGGAAACGGTGGGGGAGCTGAGTTGCATTACACCAGTGAGAGTTGCTTGGCAACAAATGTTTTCAACTCGTATAAAGATACACTTATCCCATCCCTGCCGCTCGCAATTCCCCACCAGTGTTGTATCATTGGACGAATGGATACGCCGTCTGGTGAAAGATACGTACATTTATAAATGGTTACTTGCTCTTTTAACGCTCCTTTCGTATTTCTGTTCCAAAAGTATAGCTAGGACGACTTAAACATGGAAATTGGCAAGCATTAATAAGTGGCCAGGGAATGCTTGACAACGATGCTGAGACTTGTGGCCACCTTCGTACTGTCTGATCATCATCATCACGTAAAACATCGCGTAGAACATCGCGTAAAACCAGAGCAAGTACCAACCAATGCCTACCCGAGTTTGAAATTGAAGGATGTGACGACGATATCTAGCACCAGATCTCGGCAGAAATCAGGGTCCGGTTGTGGGGCAAACTTCAAACCTGGGCCGGTTGCACACACACCGGGCACAAATTGCGCTATTAACCGCTTTTCACCGCCTTGGAATGCTGTTTGTCATTTATTGCCCTCACTAGGAATTTCCTAAATGACATCACAAATATTGTAGATTAACGAAATTGCAACAAATCATTGAAAGAAGCCGCCACCGACGCGCAGCTCAATTTTTCGCCCGCATGGTGACCATGTGTCAGGATGGCCGAGCGGTCCAAGGCGCTGCGTTCAGGTCGCAGTCCGGTTCTCCGGGCGTGGGTTCGAATCCCACTTCTGACAATAATTTTAGATAATGGTCGTTTCACTTTTCGTTGTTTCCATATGACACTGCTGTTTGCTCTTTCAGCAGTAGCTCAGCACACATGCTTATGTGCCATTTCAACTGGTTGCTCCGGCAATAATAACACTTCATGGTTTGACAAGAGACCTTCGCCTGCAATAAGAGGTACGTTGTTACGAGCCTACGGACTGGGTGAGCGCTTGTAGTATGCTAATTACGGGCCATAGGGAATTCTACGGACTCGCACTTCCCACAATTTACAGTCACAAAACTCTAGCATTTAGCGACCCTCTAGCTACTCCAGTGCCTGGCGAGACGTGTAGCAAACAAGCGCGCAGCTCTTGTAATCTGAAAAACGCACAATGCTCACGCACTTGCTCGCTTGCTTGCACATGCCATTATTTCTCTTCATGTCACGTGTCACGGAGTGGAATTATATAGCCTCGGGCTCATCGACGCGGTCGAATGCGCAAAAACATGCGTATGAAAGGTCCCGCCGAGATTTGAACTCGGATCGCAGGATTCAAAGTCCTGAGTGCTAACCATTACACCACGGGACCGCCATTTTTTGTTGTAACAGCAGGCAGTAAATGAAAGTTTTCCTTACTTTTACGTAAAAATCATCCACGACTGATTTCTCGTGGTGAGCTCTGTTTAGATATTTTCCGAAATTGATTTCGATTTGGATTTCGATCGAAATTCAACTGAAATGGAAACACGAACTGGCGGCTTGATCATGTCATGAAAAGTCAAAATGCGTCAACCGCGTCCAAATGCATGACAAGAGGATGGGCAGAGGCGACCACTCCCTCATTTCTACAACTGAAATGACAGAAAACTGCTATGCTGCATGACGAGAAATATGTAAACCAGTACGGAAAAGGTGCATGTCCATTCCCATTCTGGCAGGTTCCTGCGCTTCTGTGGGTGTCATATTGGTTACGGAATATGAAATCTCTTCGCGGTAGCAGCAGCAACAAAGGACTGATGCCGTGCAAAGCCTGAACTGCATGGAAAATAGGGTAAAAAGGACAAGACGCACCTATTGTTGCCCAAGTCCTCAGTGCTAGCCGTTACACCACGGGGTCGGTGGGTGATAGCGAGACAGCAGACGGCGAGTTCTTTCACAGACCTGCCGTTCTAATAATCAAGCATGCAACGCCTTTGCTCGCCAGGGCCTGTTCAGCAGCAGGCTGTTCGGCATAATATGAATAGTCGGCAGGGTCATGTCATATCACCAGGGGATGGACGCGAAACATCGGGATCCTGTAATAATCGGGATCCAGGTTCATAGCACATGCTACCTAGCAATCTATTCGGTGTCTAAATTTAGGAAAACGGGGAGAAGGGGAGGAGGTTTGGGAGATCGGTGGCCCTTGTCTCCAGCTTCCTAACACAAGTAATATTATACCAGGGGGAGATGCACTGTAAAAAATGTTGGCAAAGCGTTGAAAGGTGTGCTCATCCCGTCCCTACTGCTCGCAATTTTCCACGGCTGTTATATCAATAGACAAATCGATACCTGGGTCAGGTAAAATATAGGTACATTAGTGGATGATTGCTTCCTAATGGTACCGTCTTTTCGTTTGCCCGTTCCAAGAGTAAAGCTAGGGTGACTAAAACACGCAGACTGCTAAGTATATGATCAATGGGCACTTGACAACGATGCTGAGACCTGTGGCCACATTCGTACTGTCGTAGTATCATCACCACGAAGAACATCACGTAAAACCAGGACAAGGAGCAACCGATGCCCACCCGAGTTTGAAATCGAAGGATGTCACGGCTACATCTAGTACCGGGTTTTGGCAGCAGCCAGGGTCCGGTTGTGGGGCAAATTTCAAACTGGGACCGGTTGCACACACACCGGGCACAACGCGCGCTTTTAGTCGCTTTTCACCGTCTTAAAATATTGTTTGTCATTCGTTTTCTTCACCAGAAATGTCCAAAAATGTCCTTAAAGTGTCCAACGACGCACAGCCCAATTTTTCGCTCGCGTCCACCCCATGCGTCAGGATGGCCGAGCGGTCCAAGGCGCGGCGTTCAGGTCACGGTCCGGTTCTCCCGGCGTGGGTTCGAATCCCACTTCTGACAGGGTTTTTCGGTATTGGGTACCACCACTTATCATATCCACATATCTATCACATACTGCCGCACATCACGTACTTCAGCCTGCCTAGCAAAGCATATAGATGATTGTGCGCCATTTATCAGTTTTCCTGCGCGTGACTGAAGTAGTTGAGCCTAGCAGGCTGAGACCCAGGAATGATCCAGGCCTCCTGGGAACATCGCTATGAGTGATGACGATGATAACCTCAACCAACATGTGATCCCCATGTTGCTGAGTGCGCAGCTCTCGTAATCCGAAACTCACACAAGGCTTGCGCCCGAACTTCAATCATTGTCCGCCTTAGCGCAATTATGTCCCCCACATTACGTGCCGCGGAAGTGTCGACTCCTTGTAGTCTTAGGTGGATCGACCCGGTTGAATGCACAAAACTACGGGCGCTGGAGGTCCCGCCGAGATTTGAACTCGGATCGCAGGATTCAGAGTCCTGAGTGCTAACCATTACACCACGGGGCCGGCGTGTGGCGATGTGACTGCATGCCGCGAATTAACAGCATGCTGATAATCGACCATGCTGATAATGCATGCAGGAATTAACAATCCACCATGCTGATAATCCAGTGTATATCGCCCTTCGGGCACAAAGACGTGTTCTCCTGCCGAAAACCTCTATACGAAAAGTCGGCTTGATCGTGTTGTATCTATGCAACGTCACCAGACAAGTGACTGGATGCAGATTAATTTTACAACCTGGATCCAAGCTGTGACTACCTGATAACCTGTGCTGCACCCAAATGCACCAGAAGGGGGATGAGCATGGGCAGTTAGGTCTCCAGGTTTGAAACCCAAACAGCAATACACCTGCCACGCTGCATAGCAAGAAATGCGTCTACCAATCTGAAAGTGTGTGAAACACCGAAAAGCAACAACCCATTGAAAGAAGGCACCAACGACGCACAGCCCAAATTTTCGCTCGCGTTCACCCTATGTGTAATGATGGCAGAGCGGTCCAATGCGCTGCGCTCAGGTCGCAGTCCGGTTCTCCGGGCGTGGGTTCGAATCCCACATCTGACAAGAATTCTGCTGTCGAGTGCTCTCGTTTTTTTCTCCGGTAAAGCCCTGCATATCACGTACTCCAGCCTATCTAGCAAAACATATAGACGATTGTGCACCACTCATCGGTTTTCCCCGGGCGTGACTTAAGTGGTTGAGCCTGGCATGATGAGGTGCAGAATGTCTCCAGGTATTCTGGCGTCATCGCTGTACACTGATGACGATGATAACCTAATTCAGCATGTAACCCCCATGTGGTTATGACTCATGCGGATGGGTGCTCATCTCTGGTGATTTGAAAATCACACGGGCATTTAATCACTGTCCGCTTTAATCGATCCGGTTGAATGCACAAAACTACGGGCGTTACAGGTCCCGCCGAGATTTGAACTCGGATCGCAGGATTCAGAGTCCTGAGTGCTATCCGTTACACCACGGGGCCGGTCTCCAGATATATGATGGCATGCAGAAAATTACCCCATTGTCTTCCGCGCTGATAATCCAGCACACAACGCCCTCCGGCCGTCAATACGTATTCTCCTCGCGATCGCCGCTAGGTATAACACAAATAAGCGGCTTTATCGTGTGATGAAAAGTCCAAATGCGTCAGCCGCGTTCAAATACATGAGAAGGGCATAGACAGAGGCGGCCACTCACTCAGTTCTATAACTCAAATAACAGTGTACCTGCTACGCTGCGTGACAAGAAATGTGTTCATCAATCTGAAAAAATGCGCATGCCCATTTTTGACATATCGCAGGTTACTGCGCTCCGGGAGATTTATTCATTTACTTGTTTATTTAGGACAGAAGCATTCCACAGTCAAAAAGCCCAATTACGGAAACAGTCCAGTTTTAAAAACAATAAAAATACGATGCACACAAACAAAAAAACTTAACCAAACGCACACATATACACATTACACAGTCGCACATGCACCTTGCACGCTCAGACACAGCGGTCATCAAGAGAATGTTCCATGTGTGCCGGCGAACCTAAGCACATCAGATCGGAATGATTTTGTTGGCTGAAAAAGTCAGTTGAGGGTGAATCTTGCAAAAAGTGATTGCAGACAACGGGTAGTCGTGCGACAAACCCATTGCTAACAACGTCGACCCCTGCAAGTACCTCGTGGAAAAGGGCGGTATGCCATGAAGGCCCAACGGGTGTAGTCAGGCTGAAAAGTAATGTCATGTGAGCGCATTCAAGCCTGTGATGATATATGTTGTATAGAAATGAGATGTCTTAGACTGCAGGCGCATTTGGATCGCCTCTGTAAGTGGTTCAAAATCTGGAGATTAAAACTGGGGTGTCATTTAGTTAGGGAATCTGAAATCTCTTCGCGGTAGCATTAGTGGCTAAGTAGTTGGTGTCGTTCGAAGCCTTACCTGCATGAAAAATAGAGAAAACAAGGACAAAACGCATCAATTATTGCCCAAATCATCAGCGCTAATCGTTACACCACGGAGCCGGTGGGTGATAACGGGACAACAGGCAGCAAGTTCTCTCACAAGCCTACCTTGCTGATAATCAGGCGAACAACGCCCTTCGGTCGTCAGGACCCGTTCAGTCGCAGGGCATAATGGGAACAGCCAGCTGGATCATGTCATGTCAGCAGACATGTGGCTGGAAAGAAAGGGAACCTATAACCAGGATTCAGATTCATAGTACATACTACCTGGCAACCTACTCGGATAATTCAAATACACGGAAACGTTGGGGGAGTTGAGTTGCATTGCACCAGAGAGAGTTGCATGGTAATAAATGTTTTCAACTCGCATAAAGATGTACTTATCCCATCCCTACCGCTCGCAATTCCCCCACCGGTGTTGTATCATTGGACGAATGGATACGCCGTCAGGTGAAAGATACGTACATTAATAAATGGTTACTTGCTCTTTTTACTCTCCTTTCGTATTTCCGGTCCAAAAGTATAGCTCGGACGACTTAAACATAGAAATTGGCAGGCATTAATAAGTGGCCAGGGAATGCTTGACAACGATGCTGAGACTTGTGGCCACCTTCGTACTGTCTGATCATCATCATCATGTAGAACATCGCGTAAAACCAGAGCAAGCACCAACCAATGCCTACCTGAGTTTGAAATTGAAGGATGTGACGACGATATCTAGCACCAGATCTCGGCAGAAGCCAGGGTCCGGTTGTGGGGCAAACTTCAAACCTGGGCCGGTTGCACACACACCGGGCACAAATTGCGCTATTAGGCGCTTTTCACCGCCTTGGAATGCTGTTTGTCATTTATTGCCCTCACTAGGAATTTCCTAAATGACATCACAAATATTGTCGATTAACCAAATTGCAACAAATCATTGAAAGAAGCCGCCACCGACGCGCAGCCCAATTTTTCGCCCGCGTAGTCACTATGTGTCAGGATGGCCGAGCGGTCCAATGCGCTGCGTTCAGGTCGCAGTCCGGTTCTCCGGGCGTGGGTTCGAATCCCACTTATGACATCGATAATGGTCGTTTCACTTTTCGTTGTTTCCATATGACACTGCTGTTCGCTCTTTCAGCAGTTGCGCAACACACATGTTTATGTGCCATTTCAACTGGTTGCTCCGGGAATAATAACACTTCATGGTTTGACAAGAGATCTTCGCCTGCAATAGGAGGTGCACTGTTACGAGCTTACGGATTAGGTGAGCGCTTGTAGCATGCTAATAACGGACCATAGGGAATTCTACGGACTCGCGCTTCCCACAATTTACAGTCACAAAACTCTAGCATTTAGCGACCCTCTATCTACTCCAGTGCCTGGCGAGACGTGTAGCAAACAAGCGCGCAGCTCTTGTAATCTGAGAAACGCACAATGCTCACGCACCTGCTCGCTTGCTTGCTTGCACATGCCATTATTTCTCCTCATGGCACGTGTCACGGAGTGGAATTGTGTAGTCTCGGGCTCATCGACGCGGTCGAATGCGCAAAAGCATGCGTATGACAGGTCCCGCCGAGATTTGAACTCGGATCGCAGGATTCAAAGTCCTGAGTGCTAACCATTACACCACGGGACCGCCATTTTTTGCTGTAACAGCAGACAGTAAATGAATGTTTTCCTTACTTTTACGTAAAAATCATCCACGACAGATTTTCCGTGGCAAGCTCTGTTTAGATATTCTCCGAAATTGATTTCGATTTGGATTTCGATCGAAATTAAACTGAAATGGAAACACGAACTGGCGGCTTGATCATCCTATGAAAAGTCGAAATGCGTTAACCGCGTCCAAATGCATGACAAGAGGATGGGCAGAGGCGACCACTCCCTCATTTTTACAGCTGAAATGACAGAAAACTGCTATGCTGCATGACGAGAAATATGTAAACCAATACGGAAAAGGTGCATGTCCATTCCCATTCTGGCAGGTTCCTGCGCTTCTGTGGGTGTCATATTGGTTACGGAATATGAAATCTCTTCGCGGTAGCAGCAGCGACAAGGGACTGATGCCGTGCGAAGCCTGAACTGCATGGAAAATAGGGTAAAAAGGACAAGACGCACCTATTGTTGCCCAAGTCCTCAGTGCTAGCCGTTACACCACGGGGCCGGTGGATGATAGCGAGACAACAGACAGCGAGTTCCCTCACAGGCTTACCGCTCTAATAATCAAGCATGCAACGCCCTTCGGTCGCCAGGGCCTGTTCAGCAGCAGCCTGTTCGGCATGATATGAATAGCCGGCAGGATCATGTTATATCACCGAGGGATGGACGCGAAGCATCGGGATCCTGTAATAATCGGGATCCAGATTCACAGCACATGCCGCCTGGCAACCTATTCGGTGTCCAAATGTACGAAAACATGGGGGAGGGGGTTTGGGGATCGGTGGCCCTTATCTCCAGCTTCTTAACACAAGTAACATTATACCAGGGGAGTTGCATTGTAGGAAATGTTTGCAAAGCGTTGAAAGGTGTGCTCATCCCGTCCCTACTGCTCGCAATTTTCCACGGCTGTTATATCAATAGACAAATCGATACCTGGGTCAAGTAAAATATAGGTACATTAATGGATGATTGCTTCCTAATGGTACCTTCTTTTCGTTTGCTCGTTCCAAGAGTAAAGCTAGGGTGACTAAAACACGCAGACTTCTAAGTATATGATCAATGGGCACTTAACAACGATGCTGAGACCTGTGGCCACATTCGTACTGTCGTAGTATCATCACCACGAAGAACATCACGTAAAACCAGGACAAGGAGCAACCGATGCCCACCCGAGTTTGAAATCGAAGGATGTCACGGCTACATCTAGTACCGGGTTTTGGCAGCAGCCAGGGTCCGGTTGTGGGGCAAATTTCAAACTGAGACCGGTTGCACACACACCGGGCACAACGTGCGCTTTGGGTCGCTTTTCACCGTCTTAAAATAATGTTTGTCATTCGTTTTTTTCACCAGAAATGTCCATAAATGTCCCTAAAGTGTCCAACGACGCACAGCCCAATTTTTCGCTCGCGTTCATCCTGTGCGTCAGGATGGCCGAGCGGTCCAAGGCGCTGCGTTCAGGTCGCAGTCCGGTTCTCCGGGCGTGGGTTCGAATCCCACTTCTGACATGGCTTTTCGGTATCGGGTGCCACCGCATATCATATCCACATATCTATCACATTCCGCCGCACATCACGTACTTCAGCCTGCCTAGCAAAGCATATAGATGATTGTGCGCCATTCATCAGTTTTCCTGCGCGTGACTGAAGTAGTTGAGCCTAGCAGGCTGAGACCCAGCAATGCTCCAGGCCTCCTGGGGTCATCGCTATGCGTGATGATGATGATAACCTCAACCAACATGTGATCCCCATGTTGCTGAGTGCGCAGCTCTCGTAATCCGAAAATCACACAAGTCTTGCGCCTGAACTTCAATTATTGTCCGCCTTAGCACAATTATGTCCCCCACATTACGTGCCGCGGAAGTGTCGACTCCCTGTAGTCTTAGGTGGATCGACCCGGTTGAATGTACAAAACTACGGGCGTTACAGGTCCCGCCGAGATTTGAACTCGGATCGCAGGATTCAGAGTCCTGAGTGCTAACCGTTACACCACGGGGCCGGCGTGTGGCGATGTGACTGCGTGCAGCGAATTATCCATCATCGACCATGCTGATAATCCAGTATATATCGCCCTTCGGGCACCACGACGTGTTCTCCTGCCGAAAACCTCTATGCGAAAAGTCGGGTTGGTCGTGTTGTATCTATGCGACATCACCAGACAAGTGACTGGATGCAGATTAATTTTACAACCTGGATCCAAGCTGTGACTACCTGATAACCTCTGCTGCACCCAAATGCACCAGAAGGGGGATGAGCATGGGCAGTTAGGTCTCCAGGTTTGAAACCCAAACAGCAATACACCTGCCACGCTGCATAGCAAGAAATGCGTCTACCAATCTGAAAGTGTGTGAAACACCGAAAAGCAACAACCCATTGAAAGAATGCACCAACGACGCACAGCCCAAATTTTCGCTCGCGTTCACCCTATGTGTAATGATGGCAGAGCGGTCCAATGCGCTGCGCTCAGGTCGCAGTCCGGTTCTCCAGGCGTGGGTTCGAATCCCACATCTGACAAGAATTCTGCTGTCGAATGCTCTCGTTTTTTTCTCCGGTAAAGCCCTGCATATCACGTACTCCAGCCTATCTAGCAAAACATATAGACGATTGTGCACCACTCATCGGTTTTCCCCGGGCGTGACTTCAGTGGTTGAGCCTGGCATGCTGAGGTGCAGAATGTCTCCAGGTATTCTGGCGTCATCGCTATACACTGATGACGATGATAACCTCATTCAGCACGTATCCCTCACGTGGTTATGACTCATGCGGATGGGTGCTCATCTCTCGTAATGTGAAAATCGCACGGGCATTTAATCACTGTCCGCTTTAATCGATCCGGTTGAATGCACAAAACTACGGGCGTTGCAGGTCCCGCCGAGATTTGAACTCGGATCGCAGGATTCAGAGTCCTGAGTGCTGACCGTTACACCACGGGGCCGGTCTCCAGATATATGATGGCATGCAAAAAATTACCCCATTATCTTCCGCGCTGATAATCCAGCACACAACGCCCTCCGGCCGTCAATACGTATTCTCCTCGCGATCGCCGCTAGGTATAACACAAATAAGCGGCTTTATCGTGTGATGAAAAGTCCAAATGCGTCAGCTGCGTTCAAATACATGAGAAGGGCATAGGCAGAGGCGGCCACTCACTCAGCTCTATAACTCAAGTAGCAGTGTACCTGCTACGCTGCGTGACAAGAAATGTGTTCATCAATCTGAAAAAATGCGCATGCCCACTTTTCACATATCGCAGGTTACTGCGCTCCTGGAGATTTATTCATTTACTTGTTTATTTAGGACAGAAGCATTCCACAGTCAAAAAGCCCAATTACGGAAACAGTCCAGTTTTAAAAACAATAAATGTACGATGCACACAAACAAAAAAACTTAACCAAACGCACACATATACGCATTACACAGTCGCACATGCACCTTACACGCTCAGACACAGCGGTCATCAAGAGAATGTTCCATGTGTGCCGGCGAACCTAAGCACATCAGATCGGAATGATTTTGTTGGCTGAAAAAGTCAGTTGAGGGTAATTCTGGGAAAAAGTGATTGCCGACAGCGGGTAGTCGTGCGACAAACCCATTGTTTACAATGTTGACCCCTGTAAGTGCCTCGTGGAAAAGGGTGGTATGCCATGAACGTCCAACGGGTGTAGTCAGACTGAAAAGTGATGTCATGTGAGCGCATTCAAGCCTGTGATGATGTATGTTGTATAGAAATGAGATGTCTTAGACTGCAGGCGCATTTGGATCGCCTCTGTGAGTGGTCCAAAACCTGGATACTAAAACTGGGGTGCCATTTAGTTAGGAAGTCTAAAATCTCGTCGCGGTAGCATTAGTAGCTCAGTAGTTGATGTCGCTCGAAGCCTTACCTGCATGAAAAGTAGGGAAAACAAGGACAAAACGCATCAATTATTGCCCAAATCATCAGCGCTAATCGTTGCACCACGGGGCTGGTGGGTGATAACGGGACAACAGACAGCAAGTTCTCTCACAAGCCTACCGTGCTGATAATCAGGTAAACAACGCTCTTCCATCGTCAGGACCCGTTCAGTCGCAGGGCATAAGGTGAACAGTCAGCTGGATTATGTCATGTCAGCAGACATGTGGCTGGAAAGAAAGGGAACCTATGACCAGGATTCAGATTCATAGTACATACTACCTGGCAACCTACTCGGTATTCAAATACACGGAAACGTTGGGGAAGTTGAGTTGCATTGCACCAGAGAGAGTTGCATGGTAATTAATGTTTTCAACTCGTATAAAGATGTACTTATCTCATCCCTACCGCTCGCAATTCCCCACCGGTGTTATATCATTGGACGAATGGATACGCCGTCAGGTGAAAGATACGTACATTTATAAATGGTTACTTGCTCTTTTTACTCTCCTTTCGTATTTCCGGTCCAAAAGTTTAGCTCGGACGACTTAAACATGGAAATTGGCAAGCATTAATGAGTGGCCAGGGAATGCTTGACAATGATGCTGAGACTTGTGGCCACCTTCGTACTGTCTGATCATCATCATCACGTAAAACATCGCGTAGAACATCGCGTAAAACCAGAGCAAGTACCAACCGATGCCTACCCGAGTTTGAAATTGAAGGATGCAACGACGATATCTAGCACCAGATCTCGGCAGAAGCCAAGGTCCGGTTGTGGGGCAAACTTCAAACCTGGGCCGGTTGCACACACACCGGGCACAAATTACGCTATTAAGCGCTTTTCACCGCCTTGGAATGCTGTTTGTCATTTATTGCCCTCACTAGGAATTTCCTAAATGACATCACAAATATTGTAGATTAACGAAATTGCAACAAATCATTGAAAGAAGCCGCCACCGACGCGCAGCGCAATTTTTCGCCCGCATGGTGACCATGTGTCAGGATGGCCGAGCGGTCCAAGGCGCTGCGTTCAGGTCGCAGTCCGGTTCTCCGGGCGTGGGTTCGAATCCCACTTCTGACAGTAATTTTAGATAATGGTCGTTTCACTTTTCGTTGTTTCCATATGACACTGCTGTTTGCTCTTTCAGCAGTAGCTCAGCACACATGCTTATGTGCCATTTCAACTGGTTGCTCCGGCAATAATAACACTTCATGGTTTGACAAGAGACCTTCGCCTGCAGTAAGAGGTACGTTGTTACGAGCCTACGGATTGGGTGAGCGCTTGTAGCATGCTAATTACGGGCCATAGGGAATTCTACGGACTCGCACTTCCCACAATTTACAGTCACAAAACTCTAGCATTTAGCGACCCTCTATCTACTCCAGTGCCTGGCGAGACGTGTAGCAAACAAGCGCGCAGCTCTTGTAATCTAAAAAACGCACAATGCTCACGCACTTGCTTGCTTGCTTGCACATGCCATTATTTCTCTTCATGTCACGTGTCACGGAGTGGAATTATATAGCCTCGGGCTCATCGACGCGGTCGAATGCGCAAAAACATGCCTATGAAAGGTCCCGCCGGGATTTGAACTCGGATCGCAGGATTCAAAGTCCTGAGTGCTAACCATTACACCACGGGACCGCCATTTTTTGTTGTAACAGCAGACGGTAAATGAAAGTTTTCCGTACTTTTACGTAAAAATCATCCACGACTGATTTCCCGTGGTGAGCTCTGTTTAGATATTTTCCGAAATTGATTTCGACTTGGATTTCGATCGAAATTGAACTGAAATGGAAACACGAACTGGCGGCTTGATCATGTCATGAAAAGTCAAAATGCGTCAACCGCGTCCAAATGCATGACAAGAGGATGGGCAGAGGCGACCACTCCCTCATTTCTACAGCTGAAATGACAGAAAACTGCTATGCTGCATGACGAGAAATATGTAAACCAATACGGAAAGGTGCATGTCCATTCCCATTCTGACAGGTTCCTGCGCTTCTGTGGGTGTCATATTGGTTACGGAATATGAAATCTCTTCGCGGTAGCAGCAGCAACAAGGGACTGATGCCGTGCAAAGCCTGAACTGCATGGAAAATAGGGTAAAAAGGACAAGACGCACCTATTGTTGCCCAAGTCCTCAGTGCTAGCCGTTACACCACGGGGTCGGTGGGTGATAGCGAGACAACAGACAGCGAGTTCTTTCACAGACCTGCCGTTCTAATAATCAAGCATGCAACGCCCTTTGCTCGCCAGGGCCTGTTCAGCAGCAGGCTGTTCGGCATGATATGAATAGTCGGCAGGGTCATGTCATATCACCAGGGGATGGACGCGAAACATCGGGATCCTGTAATAATCGGGATCCAGGTTCATAGCACATGCTACCTAGCAATCTATTCGGTGTCTAAATTTAGGAAAACGGGGAGAAGGGGAGGAGGTTTGGGAGATCGGTGGCCCTTGTCTCCAGCTTCTTAACACAAGTAATATTATACCAGGGGGAGATGCACTGTAAAAAATGTTGGCAAAGCGTTGAAAGGTGTGCTCATCCCGTCCCTACTGCTCGCAATTTTCCACGGCTGTTATATCAGTAGACAAATCGATACCTGGGTCAGGTAGAATATAGGTACATTAATGGATGATTGCTTCCCAATTGTACTTTCTTTTCGTTTGCCCGTTCCAAGAGTAAAGCTAGGGTGACTAAAACACGCAGACTGCTAAGTATATGATCAATGGGCACTTGACAACGATGCTGAGACCTGTAGCCACATTCGTACCGTCGTAGTATCATCACCACGAAGAACATCACGTAAAACCAGGACAAGGAGCAACCGATGCCCACCCGAGTTTGAAATCGAAGGATGTCACGGCTACATCTAGTACCGGGTTTTGGCAGCAGCCAGGGTCCGGTTGTGGGGCAAATTTCAAACTGGGACCGGTTGCACACACACCGGGCACAACGTGCGCTTTTAGTCGCTTTTCACCGTCTTAAAATATTGTTTGTCATTCGTTTTCTTCACCAGAAATATCCATAAATGTCCTTAAACTGTCCAACGACGCACAGCCCAATTTTTCGCTCGCGTTCATCCTGTGCGTCAGGATGGCCGAGCGGTTCAAGGCGCGGCGTTCAGGTCACAGTCCGGTTCTCTGGGCGTGGGTTCGAATCCCACTTCTGACAGTATTTTTCGGTATCGGGTACCACCACATATCATATCCACATATCTATCACATGCTGCCGCACATCACGTACTTCAGCCTGCCTAGCAAAGCATATAGATGATTGTGCGCCATTCATCAGTTTTCCTGCGCGTGACTGAAGTAGTTGAGCCTAGCAGGCTGAGACCCAGGAATGATCCGGACCTCCTGGGAACATCGCTATGCGTGATGACGATGATAACCTCAACCAACATGTGATCCCCATGTTGCTGAGTGCGCAGCTCTCGTAATCCGAAACTCACACAAGGCTTGCGCCCGAACTTCAATCATTGTCCGCCTTAGCGCAATTATGTCCCCCACATTACGTGCCGCGGAAGTGTCGACTCCCTGTAGTCTTAGGTGGATCGACCCGGTTGAATGCACAAAACTACGGGCGTTGGAGGTCCCGCCGAGATTTGAACTCGGATCGCAGGATTCAGAGTCCTGAGTGCTAACCATTACACCACGGGGCCGGCGTGTGGCGATGTGACTGCATGCCGCGAATTAACAACATGCTGATAATCGACCATGCTGATAATGCATGCAGGAATTAACAATCCACCATGCTGATAATCCAGTGTATATCGCCCTTTGGGCACCACGACGTGTTCTCCTGCCGGTAACCTCTATACGAAGAGTCGGCTTGATCGTGTTGCATCTATGCGACATCACCAGACAGGTGACTGGATGCAGATTAATTTTACAACCTGGATCCAAGCTGTGACTACCTGATAACC
The DNA here is from genome assembly GCF_011947565.3 of Pollicipes pollicipes. Lineage (NCBI taxonomy): Eukaryota > Metazoa > Arthropoda > Thecostraca > Pollicipedomorpha > Pollicipedidae > Pollicipes > Pollicipes pollicipes. The sequence goes on from NW_023596156.1 coordinate 50,325, forward strand.
TCTGCTGCACCCAAATGCACCAGAAGGGGGATGAGCATGGGCAGTTAGGTCTCCAGGTTTGAAACCCAAACAGCAATACACCTGCCACGCTGCATAGCAAGAAATGCGTCTACCAATCTGAAAGTGTGTGAAACACCGAAAAGCAACAACCCATTGAAAGAAGGCACCAACGACGCACAGCCCAAATTTTCGCTCGCGTTCACCCTATGTGTAATGATGGCAGAGCGGTCCAATGCGCTGCGCTCAGGTCGCAGTCCGGTTCTCCAGGCGTGGGTTCGAATCCCACATCTGACAAGAATTCTGCTTTCGAGTGCTCTCGTTTTTTTCTCCGGTAAAGCCCTGCATATCACGTACTCCAGCCTATCTAGCAAAACATATAGACGATTGTGCACCACTCATCGGTTTTCCCCGGGCGTGACTTCAGTGGTTGAGCCTGGCATGCTGAGGTGCAGAATGTCTCCAGGTATTCTGGCGTCATCGCTATACACTGATGACGATGATGACCTCATTCAGCACGTATCCCCCACGTGGTTATGACTCATGCGGATGGGTGCTCATCTCTCGTAATTTGAAAATCACACGGGCATTTAATCACTGTCCGCTTTAATCGATCCGGTTGAATGCACAAAACTACGGGCGTTGCAGGTCCCGCCGAGATTTGAACTCGGATCGCAGGATTCAGAGTCCTGAGTGCTGACCGTTACACCACGGGGCCGGTCTCCAGATATATGGTAGCATGCAAAAAATTACCCCATTATCTTCCGCGCTGATAATCCAGCACACAACGCCCTCCGGCCGTCAATACGTATTCTCCTCGCGATCGCCGCTAGGTATAACACAAATAATCGGCTTTATCGTGTGATGAAAAGTCCAAATGCGTCAGCCGCGTTCAAATACATGAGAAGGGCATAGGCAGAGGCGGCCACTCACTCAGTTCTATAACTCAAGTAACAGTGTACCTGTTACGCTGCGTGACAAGAAATGTGTTCATCAATCTGAAAAAATGCGCATGCCCACTTTTCACATATCGCAGGTTACTGCGCTCCTGGGGATTTATTCATTGACTTGTTTATTTAGGACAGAAGCATTCCACAGTCAAAAGCCCAATTGCGGGAACAGTCCAGTTTTAAAAACAATAAATATACGATGCACACAAACAAAAAAACTTAACCAAACGCACACATATACACATTACACAGTCGCACATGCAACCTACACGCTCAGACACAGCGGTCATCAAGAAAATGCTCCATGTGTGCCGGCGAACCTAAGCACATCAGATCGGAATGATTTTGTCGGCTGAAAAAGTCAGTTGAGGGTAAATCTGGGAAAAAGTGATTGCAGACAGCGGGTAGTCGTGCGACAAACCCATTGTTAACAATGTGGACCCTTGCAAGTACCTCTTGGAAAAGGGCGGTAGGCCATGAACGCCCAACGGGTGTAGTCAAACTGAAAAGTGATGTCATGTGGGCGCATTCAAGCCTGTGATGATGTATGTTGTATAGAAATGAGATGTCTTAGACTGCAGGCGCATTTGGATCGGCTCTGTGAGTGGTCCAAAACCTGGAGACTAAAACTGGGGTGCCATTTAGTTAGGGAGTCTAAAATCTCTTCGCGGTAACATTAGTAGCTCAGTAGTTGATGTCGCTCGAAGCCTTACCTGCATGAAAAATAGGAAAAACAAGGACAAAACGCATCTATTGTTGCCCAAATCATCAGCGCTAATCGTTACACAACGGGGCTGGTGGGTGATTGCGGGACAACAGACAGCGAGTTCTCTCACAAGCCTACCGTGCTGATAATCAGGTAAACAACCGCCCTTCGACCCGTTCAGTCGCAGGGCATAATGTGAACAGTCAGCTGGATCATGTCATGTCAGCAGACATGTGGCTGGAAAGAAAGGGAACCTATAACCAGGATTCAGATTCATAGTACATACTACCTGGCAACCTACTCGGTGTTCAAATACACGGAAACGTTGGGGGAGTTGAGTTGCATTGCACCAGAGAGAGTTGCATGGTAATAAATGTTTTCAACTCGTATAAAGATGTACTTATCCCATCCCTACCGCTCGCAATTCCCCCACCGGTGTTGTATCATTGGACGAATGGACACGCCGTCAGGTGAAAGATACGTACATTAATAAATGGTCATTTGCTCTTTTTACTCTCCTTTCGTATTTCCGCTCCAAAAGTATAGCTCGGACGACTTAAACATGGAAATTGGCAGGCATTAATAAGTGGCCAGGGAATGCTTGACAACGATGCTGAGACTTGTGCCCACCTTCGTACTGTCTGATCATCATCATCATGTAGAACATCGCGTAAAACCAGAGCAAGTACCAACCAATGCCTACCCGAGTTTGAAATTGAAGGATGTGACGACGATATCTAGCACCAGATCTCGGCAGAAGCCAGGGTCCGGTTGTGGGGCAAACTTCAAACCTGGGCCGGTTGCACACACACCGGGCACAAATTACGCTATTAAGCGTTTTTCACCGCCTTGGAATGCTGTTTGTCATTTATTGCCCTCACTAGGAATTTCCTAAATGACATCACAAACATTGTCGATTAACCGAATTGCAACAAATCATTGAAAGAAGCCGCCACCGACGCGCAGCCCAATTTTTCACCCGCGTAGTCACTATGTGTCAGGATGGCCGAGCGGTCCAAGGCGCTGCGTTCAGGTCGCAGTCCGGTTCTCCGGGCGTGGGTTCGAATCCCACTTCTGACAGTGATTTTGGATAATGGTCGTTTCACTTTTCGTTGTTTCCATATGACACTGCTTTTCGCTCTTTCAGCAGTTGCGTAACACACATGTTTATGTGCCATTTCAACTGGTTGCTCCGGGAATAAGAACACTTCATGGTTTGACAAGAGACCTTCGCCTGCAATAGGAGGCGCGCTGTTACGAGCCTACGGATTGGGTGAGCGCTTGTAGCATGCTAATTACGGACCATAGGGAGTTCTACGGACTGGCACTTCCCACAATTTACAGTCACAAAACTCTAGCATTTAGCGACCCTCTAGCTACTCCAGTGCCTGGCGAGACGTGTAGCAAACAAGCGCGCAGCTCTTGTAATCTGAGAAACGCGCAATGCTCACACGCTTGCTTGCTTGCTTGCACATGCCATTATTTCTCTTCATGGCACGTGTCACGGAGTGGAATTGTGTAGTCTCGGGCTCATCGACGCGGTCGAATGCGCAAAAACATGCGTGTGACAGGTCCCGCCGAGATTTGAACTCGGATCGCAGGATTCAAAGTCCTGAGTGCTAACCATTACACCACGGGACCGCCATTTTTTGTTGTAACAGCAGACGGTAAATGAAAGTTTTCCTTACTTTTACGTAAAAATCATCCACGACAGATTTCCCGTGGCGAGCTCTGTTTAGATATTTTCCGAAATTGATTTCGATTTGGATTTCGATCGAAATTAAACTGAAATGGAAACACGAACTGGCGGCTTGATCATCCTTTGAAAAGTCGAAATGCGTCAACCGCGTCCAAATGCATGACAAGAGGATGGGCAGAGGCGACCACTCCCTCATTTCTACAGCTGAAATGACAGAAAACTGCTATGCTGCATGACGAGAAATATGTAAACCAATACGGAAAAGGTGCAGGTCCATTCCCATTCTGACAGGTTCCTGCGCTTCTGTGGGTGTCATATTGGTTACGGAATATGGAATCTCTTCGCGGTAGCAGCAGCAACAAGGGACTGATGCCGTGCAAAGCCTGAACTGCATGGAAAATAGGGTAAAAAGGACAAGACGCACCTATTGTTGCCCAAGTCCTCAGTGCTAGCCGTTACACCACGAGGTCGGTGGGTGATAGCGAGACAACAGACAGCGAGTTCTTTCACAGACCTGCCGTTCTAATAATCAAGCATGCAACGCCCTTTGCTCGCCAGGGCCTGTTCAGCAGCAGGTTGTTCGGCATGATATGAATAGCCGGCAGGATCATGTTATATCACCGAGGGATGGACGCGAAGCATCGGGATCCTGTAATAATCGGGATCCAGGTTCATAGCACATGCTACCTAGCAATCTATTCGGTGTCTAAATTTAGGAAAACGGGGAGAAGGGGAGGAGGTTTGGGAGATCGGTGGCCCTTGTCTCCAGCTTCTTAACACAAGTAATATTATACCAGGGGGAGATGCACTGTAAAAAAAAATGTTGGCAAAGCGTTGAAAGGTGTGCTCATCCCGTCCCTACTGCTCGCAATTTTCCACGGCTGTTATATCAGTAGACAAATCGATACCTGGGTCAGGTAGAATATAGGTACATTAATGGATGATTGCTTCCCAATTGTACTTTCTTTTCGTTTGCCCGTTCCAAGAGTAAAGCTAGGGTGACTAAAACACGCAGACTGCTAAGTATATGATCAATGGGCACTTGACAACGATGCTGAGACCTGTAGCCACATTCGTACTGTCGTAGTATCATCACCACGAAGAACATCACGTAAAACCAGGACAAGGAGCAACCGATGCCCACCCGAGTTTGAAATCGAAGGATGTCACGGCTACATCTAGTACCGGGTTTTGGCATCTGCCAGGGTCAGGTTGGGGGTAAATTCCAAACTGGGACCGGTTGCACACACACCGGGCACAACTTGCGCTTTTAGTCGCTTTTCACCGTCTTAAAATATTGTTTGTCATTCGTTTTCTTCACCAGAAATGTCCATAAATGTCCTTTAAGTGTCCAACGACGCACAGCCCAATTTTTCGCTCGCGTCCATCCTGTGCGTCGGGATGGCCGAGCGGCCCAAGGCGCTGCGTTCAGGTCGCAGTCCGGTTCTCCCGGCGTGGGTTCGAATCCCACTTCTGACAGGGTTTTTCGGTATCGGGTGCCACCGCATATCATATCCACATATCCATCACATGCTGCCGCACATCACGTACTTCAGCCTGCCTAGCAAAACATATAGATGATTGTGCGCCATTCATCAGTTTTCCTGCGCGTGACTGAAGTAGTTGAGCCTAGCAGGCTGAGACCCAGGAATGATCCAGGCCTCCTGGGAACATCGCTATGCGTGATGACGATGATAACCTCAACCAACATGTGATCCCCATGTTGCTGAGTGCGCAGCTCTCGTAATCCGAAACTCACACAAGGCTTGCGCCCGAACTTCAATCATTGTCCGCCTTAGCACAATTATGTCCCCCACATTACGTGCCGCGGAAGTGTCGACTCCCTGTAGTCTTTGGTGGATCGACCCGGTTGAATGTACAAAACTACGGGCGTTGGAGGTCCCGCCGAGATTTGAACTCGGATCGCAGGATTCAGAGTCCTGAGTGCTAACCGTTACACCACGGGGCCGGCGTGTGGCGATGTGACTGCATGCCGCGAATTATCCATCATCGACCATGCTGATAATCCAGTGTATATCGCCCTTCGGGCACCACGACGTGTTTTCCTGCCGATAACTTCTATACATAAAGTCGGCTTGATCGTGTTGTATCTATGCGACATCACCAGACAAGGGACTGGATGCAGATTAATTTTACAACCTGGATCCAAGCTGTGACTACCTGATAACCTCTGCTGCACCCAAATGCACCAGAAGGGGGATGAGCATGCGCAGTTAGGTCTCCAGGTTTGAGACCCAAACAGCAATACACCTGCCACGCTGCATAGCAAGAAATGCGTCTACCAGTCTGAAAGTGTGTGAAACACCGAAAAGCAACAACCCATTGAAAGAATGCACCAACGACGCACAGCCCAAATTTTAGCTCGCGTTCACCCTATGTGTAATGATGGCAGAGCGGTCCAATGCGCTGCGCTCAGGTCGCAGTCCGGTTCTCCGGGCGTGGGTTCGAATCCCACATCTGACAAGAATTCTGCTGTCGAGTGCTCTCGTTTTTTTCTCCGGTAAAGCCCTGCATATCACGTACTCCAGCCTATCTAGCAAAACATATAGACGATTGTGCACCACTCATCGGTTTTCCCCGGGCGTGACTTCAGTGGTTGAGCCTGACATGCTGAGGTGCAGAATGTCTCCAGGTATTCTGGCGTCATCGCTATACACTGATGACGATGATAACCTCATTCTGCACGTATCCCCCACGTGGTTATGACTCATGCGGATGGGTGCTCATCTCTCGTAATTTGAAAATCACACGGGCATTTAATCACTGTCCGCTTTAATCGATCCGATTGAATGCACAAAACTGCGGGCGTTACAGGTCCCGCCGAGATTTGAACTCTGATCGCAGGATTCAGAGTCCTGAGTGCTAACCGTTACACCACGGGGCCGGTCTCCAGATATATGATGGCATGCAAAAAATTACCCCATTATCTTCCGCGCTGATAATCCAGCACACAACGCCCTCCGGCCGCCAATACGTATTCTCCTGGCGATCGCCGCTAGGCATAACACAAATAATTGGCTTTATCATGTGATGAAAAGTTCAAATGCGTCAGCCACGGTCAAATGCGTGAGAAGGGCATAGGCGGAGGCGGCCAATCATTCAGTTCTACAGCTCAAATAACGGTGTATCTGCTACGCTGCGTGACAGTAAATGTGTTCATCAATCTGGGAAAATGCGCATGCCCACTTTTCACATATCGCAGGTTACTGCGCTCCTGGGGATTTATTCATTGACTTGTTTATTTAGGACAGAAGCCTTCCACAGTCAAAAAGCCCAATTACGGAAACAGTCCAGTTTTAAAAACAATAAGTATACGATACACACAAACAAAAAAACTTAACCAAACACACACATATACACATTACACAGTCGCACATGCACCTAACACGCTCAGACACAGCGGTCATCAAGAAAATGCTCCATGTGTGCCGGCGAACCTAAGCACATCAGATCGGAATGATTTTGTTGGCTGAAAAAGTCAGTTGAGGGTGAATCTTGCAAAAAGTGATTGCAGACAACGGGTTGTCGTGCGACAAACCCATTGTTAACAATGTCGACTCCTGCAAGTGTCTCTTGGAAAAGGGCGGTATGCCATAGAGGCGCAACGGGTGTAGTCAAACTGAAAAGTAATGCCATGTGAACGCAGTCAAGCCTGTGATGATATATATTGTGTAGAAATGAGATGTCTTAGACTGCAGGCGCATTTGGATCGGCTCTGTGAGTGGTCCAAAACCTGGAGACTAAAACTGGAGTGCCATTTAGTTAGGAAGTCTAAAATATCTTCGCGGTAGCATTAGTAGCTCAGAAGTTGATATCGTTCGAAGCCTTACCTGCATGAAAAATAGGGAAAACAAGGACAAAACGCATCAATTATTGCCCAAATCATCAGCGCTAATCGTTACACCACGGAGCCGGTGGGTGATAACGGGACAACAGGCAGCAAGTTCTCTCACAAGCCTACCGTGCTGGAAATCAGGTAAACAACCGCCCTTCGGTCGTCAGGACCCGTTCAGTCGCAGGGCATAATGTGAACAGTCAGCTGGATCATGTCATGTCAGCAGACATGTGGCTGGAAAGAAAGGGAACCTATAACCAGGATTCAGATTCATAGTACATACCACCTGGCAACCTACTCGGTGTCCAAATACACGCAAACGGTGGAGGGGGGGGGGAGGGGGATGGTGTCTGGGGATCGGTGGCCCTTGCCTCCAACTTTTTAACACAAGTAACATTACACCAGAGGGAGTTGCATGGTAACAAATGTTTCCAACTCGTATAAAGATACACTTATCCCATCCCTACCGCTCGCAATTCCCCACCGGTGTTGTATCATTGGACGAATGGATACGCCGTCTGGTGAAAGATACGTACATTAATAAATGGTTGCCTGCTCTTTTTACGCTCCTTTCGTATTTCCGTTCCAAAAGTATAGCTAGGACGACTTAAACATGGAAATTGGCAAGCATTAATAAGTGGCCAGGGAATGCTTGACAACGGTGCCGAGACTTGTGGCCACCTTCGTACTGTCTGATCATCATCATCACGTAAAACATCGCGTAGAACATCGCGTAAAACCAGAGCAAGTACTAACCAATGCCTACCCGAGTTTGAAATTGAAGGATGTGACGACGATATCTAGCACCAGATCTCGGCAGAAGTCAGGGTCCGGTTGTGGGGCAAACTTCAAACCTGGGCCGGTTGCACACACACCGGGCACAAATTGCGCTATTAGGCGCTTTTCACCGCCTTGGAATGCTGTTTATCATTTATTGCCCTCACTAGGAATTTCCTAAATGACATCACAAATATTGTCGATTAACCAAATTGCAACAAATCATTGAAAGAAGCCGCCACCGACGCGCAGCTCAATTTTTCGCCCGCGTAGTCACCATGCGTCAGGATGGCCGAGCGGTCCAAGGCGCTGCGTTCAGGTCGCAGTCCGGTTCTCCGGGCGTGGGTTCGAATCCCACTTCTGACAGCGATTTTAGATAATGGTCGTTTCACTTTTCGTTGCTTCCATATGACACTGCTGTTTGCTCTTTCAGCAGTAACTCAGCACACATGTTTATGTGCCATTTGAACTGGTTGCTCCGGGAATAATAGCACTTCATGGTTTGACAAGTGACCTTCGCCTGCAATAAGAGGTGCGTTGTTACGAGCCTACGGATTGGGTGAGCGCTTGTAGCATGCTAATTACGGGCCATAGGGAATTCTACGGACTCGCGCTTCCCACAATTTACAGTCACAAAACTCTAGCATTTAGCGACCCTCTAGCTACTCCAGTGCCTGGCGAGACGTGTAGCAAACAAGCGCGCAGCTCTTGTAATCTGAGAAACGCACAATGCTCACGCACTTGCTTGCTTGCTTGCTTGCACATGCCATTATTTCTCTTCATGTCACGTGTCATGGAGTGGAATTGTATAGTCTCGGGCTCATCGACGCGGTCGAATGCGCAAAAACATGCGTATGAAATGTCCCGCCGAGATTTGAACTCGGATCGCAGGATTCAAAGTCCTGAGTGCTAACCATTACACCACGGGACCGCCATTTTTTGTTGTAACAGCAGGCAGTAAATGAAAGTTTTCCTTACTTCTACGTAAAAATCATCCATGACTGATTTCCCGTGGCGAGCTCTGTTTAGATATTTTCCGAAATTGATTTCGATTTGGATTTCGATCGAAATTGAACTGAAATGGAAACACGAACTGGCGGCTTGATCATGTTATGAAAAGTCGAAATGCGTCAACCGCGTCCAAATGCATGACAAGAGGATGGGCAGAGGCGATCACTCCCTCATTTTTACAGCTGAAATGACAAAAAACTGCTAAGCTGCATGACGAGAAATATGTAAACCAATACGGAAAAGGTGCATGTCCATTCCCATTCTGGCAGGTTCCTGCGCTTCTGTGGGTGTCATATTGGTTACGGAACATGAAATCTCTTCGCGATAGCAGCAGCAACAACGGACTGATGCCGTGCGAAGCCTGAACTGCATGGAAAATAGGGTAAAAAGGACAAGACGCACCTATTGTTGCCCAAGTCCTCAGTGCTAGCCGTTACACCACGGGGTCGGTGGATGATAGCGAGACAACAGACAGCGAGTTCCCTCACAGGCTTACCGTTCTAATAATCAAGCATGCAACGCCCTTTGCTCGCCAGGGCCTGTTCAGCAGCAGGCTGTTCGGCATAATATGAATAGTCGGCAGGGTCATGTCATATCACCAGGGGATGGACGAGAAACATCGGGATCCTGTAATAATCGGGATCCAGGTTCATAGCATATGCTACCTGGCAATCTATTCGGTGTCTAAATTTACGAAAACAGAGAGAGGGGGAGGAGGTTTGGGGGGATCGGTGGCCCTTGTCTCCAGCTTCTTAACACAAGTAATATTATACCAGGGGGAGATGCACTGTAAAAAATGTTGGCAAAGCGTTGAAAGGTGTGCTCATCCCGTCCCTGCTGCTCGCAATTTTCCACGGCTGTTATATCAGTAGACAAATCGATACCTGGGTCAGGTAGAATATAGGTACATTAATGGATGATTGCTTCCCAATTGTACCTTCTTTCGCTTGCTTGTTCCAAGAGTTTACCTAGGGCGACTAAAACATGCAGACATGCTTTAAGACAACATAAAGTATATGATCAATGGACACTTGACAACGATGCTGAGACCTGTGGCCACATTCGTACTGTCGTAGCATCATCACCACGAAGAGCATCACGTAAAACCAGGACGAGGAGCAACCGACGCACACCCGAGTTTGAAATCGAAGGATGTCACGGCTATATCTAGTACTGGGTTTTGGCAGCTGCCAGGGTCCGGTTGTGGGGCAAATTTCAAACTGAGACCGGTTGCACACACACCGGGCACAACTTGCGCTTTTAGTCGCTTTTCACCGTCTTGAAATACTTTTTGTCATTTGCTTTCTTCGCCAGAAATATCCTTAAATGATTTCAAAAATGTTGTCGATTGTGACCGGAAAGTAAACAAACATTGAAAGAAGACACCAACGATGCAGTCCAATTTTTCGTTCGCGTTTACCCCACGCGTCAGGATGGCCGAGCGGTCCAAGGCGCTGCGTTCAGGTCGCAGTCCGGTTCTCCGGGCGCGGGTTCGAATCCCACTTCTGACAGGGATTTTCGGTATCGGATACTACCACGTGTCATAACCACATATCTACCACGTAGCGCCGCACATCACGTACGTCAGCCTGCCTAGCAAAACATATATATGATTATGCGCTATTCATCGGGTTTTCCTGCGTGTGACTGAAGTAGTTGAGCCTAGCAGGCTGAGACCCAGCAATACTCCAGGCCACCTGGGGTCATCGCTATGCGTGATGACGATGATAACCTCAACCAACATGTGACCCCCATGTTGCTGAGTGCGCAGCTCTCGTAATCCGAAGCTCACACAAGACTTGCACTCGATCATCGTCCGCCTTAGCGCAACTATGTCTCCCACATTACGCGCCGCAGAAGTGTCGAATGCTTGTAGTGTTATGTGGATCAACCATGTTGAAAGTACAAAACTACGGGTGTGACAGGTCCCGCCGAGATTTGAACTCGGATCGCAGGATTCAGAGTCCTGAGTGCTAACCGTTACACCACGGGGCCGGTCCCTGGATGTATGATGACGTGCAGAAAATTATCCCATTATCTGCCGCGCACATCCAGCACACGCCCTCCGGCCGCCAATACGTATTCTCCTGGCGATCGCCGCTAAGTATAACACAAATAATCGGCTTTATCATTTGATGAAAAGTCCAAATGCGTCAGCCACGGTCAAATGCGTGAGAAGGGCATAGGCAGAGGCGGCCACTCATTCGGTTCTATAACTCAAATAACAGTGTATCTGCTACGCTGCGTGACAAGAAATGTGTTCATCAATCTGAAAAAATGCGCATACCCACTTCTCACATATCGCAGGTTACTGCGCTCCTGGAGATTTATTCATTTACTTGTTTATTTAGGACAGAAGAATTCTACAGTCAAAAGCCCAATTATGGAAACAGTCCAGTTTTAAAAACAATAAGTATACGATACACACAAACAAAAAAACTTAACCAAACACACACATATACACATTACACAGTCCCACATACACCTTACACGCTCAGACACAGCGGTCATCAAGAGAATGTTCCATGTGTGCCGGCGAACCTAAGCACATCAGATCGGAATGATTTTGTTGGCTGAAAAAGTCAGTTGAGGGTGAATCTTGCAAAAAGTGATTGCAGACAACGGGTAGTCGTGCGACAAACCCATTGCTAACAACGTCGACCCCTGCAAGTACCTCGTGGAAAAGGGCGGTATGCCATGAAGGCCCAACGGGTGTAGTCAGGCTGAAAAGTGATGTCATGTGAACGCAGTCAAGCCTGTGATGATATATATTGTGTAGAAATGAGATGTCTTAGACTGCAGGCCTATCTGGATCGGCTCTGTGAGTGGTTCAAAACCTGGAGACTAAAACTGGGGTGCCATTTAGTTAGGGAGTCTAAAATATCTTCGCGGTAGCATTAGTAGTTCAGTAGTTGATGTCGTTCGAAGCCTTACCTGCATGAAAAATAGAGTAAACAAGGATAAAACGCATATATTGTTGCCCAAATCATCAGCGCTAATCGTTACACCACGGGGCTGGTGGGTGATAACGGGACAACCGACAGCGAGTTCTCTCACAAGCCTACCGTGCTGATGATCAAGCATATAACGCCATGCAGTCGCCAGGACCGGTTCAGTCGCAGTCTGTTCGGCATTATATGAAAAGCCCTCTGGTTCATGTTATATCACCAAGTGAGTGACTGGAATCAACGGGATCCTATAATCGCGATCCATATTCATAGTACATGCCACCTGGCAACCTACTCGGCGTCCAAATGCACGGAAACGGAAGGGGGATGGGGTCTGGGGATCGGTGGCCCTTGCCTGCAACTTCTTAGCACAAGTGAGATTAGACCAGGGGAGTTGCATGGTAAGAAAAACTGTGTAAAGATGTCCTTATCCCATCCTTACCGCTCACAATTCCTCACGGTTGTCATACCACTGGACGAATGGATGCCGGGATCAGGTGAAATATACGTTCATGAGTGAATGGTTACTTACTCTTTTTACTCTCCTTTCGCAGTCCGGTTCCAAAAGTACAGCTAGGGCGGCTAAAACATGGAAATTGATATGCACGTGGCCAGTGAATGCTTGACAACGATGCTGAGATCCGCGGGCACATTCGTACTGTCTTATGAACATCATCGCGTAGAACATCGCGTAAAACCAGGAAAAGTACCACCAATGCCCACCCGAATTTGAAATTGAAGGACGTGGCGACTACCTCCAGCACCAGATCTCGGCGGCAACTAGGGTCCCGTTGTGGGGCAAGCTTGAAACCTGAATCAAATCGGTTGCCCACACACACCAGGTACAAATTGCGCTATTAAGCGCTTTTCACCATCTTGGAATGCTGTTTGTCATTTAGTGCTTTCACTGGGAATTTCACAAATAACATCACAGATATTGTAGATTAACCAATTTGTAACAAACCATTTAAAGAAGCCGCCACCGACGCGCAGCCCACTTTTTCACCCTTGCTGCCGCTATTTGTCAGGATGGCCGAGCGGTCCAAGGCGCTGCGTTCAGGTCGCAGTCCGGTTCTCCGGGCGTGGGTTCGAATCCCACTTCTGACAGGGCTTTTCGGTATTGGGTACCACCACATGTCTACCACATAGCACCGCACATCACATACTTTAGCCTGCCTAGCAGAATATATAGGTGATTGAACGCCATTCATCGGTTTTCCTGCGCGTGACTGAAGTAGTTGAGCCTAGCAGGCTGAGACCCAGCAATGCTCCAGGCCTCTTGGGAACATCGCTATGCGTGATGACGATGATAATCTCAACCAACGTGTGACCCCCATGTTGCTGAGTGCGCAGCTCTCGTAATCCGAAAATCACACAAAACTTGCGCCCGAACTTCAATCATTGTCCGCCTTAGCGCAGTTATGTCCCCCACATTACGTGCCACAGAAGTGTCGGATGCCAGTAGTCTTAGGTGGATCGACTCGGTTGAATGTACAAAACTACGGGTGTGGCAGGTCCCGCCGAGATTTGAACTCGGATCGCAGGATTCAGAGTCCTGAGTGCTAACCGTTACACCACGGGGCCGGCGTGTGGCGATGTGACTGCATGCGGCGAATTATCCATCATCGACCGTGCTGATAATCCAGTATATATCGCCCTTCGGGCACCACGACGTGTTCTCCTGCCGGTAACCTCTACACGAAAAGTCGGGTTGTTCATGTTGTATCTGTGCGACATCACCAGACAAGTGACTGGATGCAAATGAATCCTACAACCTGGATCCAAGCTGTGACTACCTGGTAACTTGTGCTGCACCCAAACGCACCAGAAGGGGGATGAGCATGGGCAGTTAGGTCTCCACTTTTGAAACCCAAACAGCGAATTTGAAACCCAAACCCAAACCTGCTACACTGCATAGCAAGAAATGCCTGTACCAATCTGAAAGTGTGTGAAACACCGAAAAGTAACAACTCATTGAAAGAAGGCACCAACGACGCACAGCACAAATTTTGGCTCGCGTTCACAGCATATGTAATGATGGCCGAGCGGTCCAAGGCGTTGCACTCAGGTCGCAATGCGGCTATCCGGGCGCGAGTTCGAATCCCACTTCTGACGGGTATTTTGCTGTCGAGTGCTCTGGCTTTTTTTCTCCGATAAAGCCCTGCATATCACGTACTTCAGCCTATCTAGCAAAACATATAGACGATTGTGCACCACTCATCGGTTTTTTCCGGGAGTGTGACTTCAGTGGTTGAGCCTGACATGCTGAGATGCAGCATGTCTCCAGGCGTCATCGCTATACACTGATGACGATGGTAATCTCATTCGGCATATGACCTCCACGTGGTTACGACTCTTATGCGGATGAGCTCGCATCTCTCGAAATTTGAAAATCACACAAGACTTGCTCCTGAAGTTTAATCACTCCGCTTTAATCGATCCGGTTGAACGTACAGAACTGCGGGTGTTACAGGTCCCGCTGAGATTTGAACTCGGATCGCAGGATTCAGAGTCCTGAGTGCTAACCGTTTCACCACGGGGCCGGCGTGGGGACTCGCGACAGCATACAGTGAGTCATCCCATCATCCACCGTGCTGATAATCCGGTATACAACGCCGTTCGGTCGCCTATACACATTCCCCTGCCAACGCCAGTAGGTACAATACCAGTAGTGGAGTTGATCATGTTGCGTCTGTGCAACATCACCGGACAGTTGGCTGGATGAAAGTTGATCTGGACATGATTACAGCTCGTGATTTGACAAGAGACTTTCGGAAGCAAAAGGAGACCGGTTGTTCCGAGACTACAGAAGGAGGGGGGGGGGGGGGGGGGGGGGGAGATGGTGAGGCGGGGGCACTCGTAACACGCTATTTACGAGCCATAAGGAGCTCTACAAGCTCCCACTGCTCACAATCTACATACTAACAGAACTCTAGCCTCTAAACCCTTTAGCTACGCCAACGCCTGGTAAGACTTGTAACGGACGAAGACGCATCTCTTGTTATCTGAGAAACACACAGGACTCAAGCAACTGACATCAGCACTGAATGCCTTACCGAGATTGTATCCCTCCGGGACACGTGCCACGGAAGTGCCGATTCCTCTAATGTTGGGTTCATCAAGGTGGTCAAATACACAAAATCGTGGATGTGACAGGTCCCGCCGAGATTTGAACTCGGATCGCAGGATTCAGAGTCCTGAGTGCTGACCGTTACACCACGGGGCCGGTATCCGGATGCGTGATGGCATCCAGAAAATTATCCCATTATCTTCCGCGCTGATAATCCAGCACACAACGCCCTCCGGCCGCCAATACGTATTCTCCTGGCAATCGCCGCTAGGCATAACACAAATAATTGGCTTTATCATGTGATGAAAAGTTCAAATGCGTCAGCCACGGTCAAATGCGTGAGAAGGGCATAGGCGGAGGTGGCCAATCATTCAGTTCTACAGCTCAAATAACGGTGTATCTACTACGCTGCGTGACAGTAAATGTGTTCATCAATCCGGGAAAATGCGCATTCCCACTTCTGACATATCACAGGTTACTGCGCTCCTGGGGATTTATTCAGTTACTTGTTTATTTAGGACAGAAGAATTCCACAGAGAATAGCCCAATTACGGAAACGGTCCAGTTTTAAAAAACAATAAGTATACGATGCACACAAACGAAAAAACTTAGCCAAACACACACATACACACATTACACAGTCACACATACACCTTACACGCTCAGACACAGCGGTCATCAAGAAAATGTTCCATGTGTGCCGGCGAACCTAAGCACATCAGATCGGAATGATTTTGTTGGCTGAAAAAGTAGTTGAGGGTGAATCTTGCAAAAAGAGATTGCAGACAGCGGGTAGTCGTGCGACAAGCCCATTGTTAACAATGTCGACCCCTGCAAATGCCTCGTGGAAAAGGGCGGTATGCCATGAAGGCCCAACGGGTGTAGTCAGGCTGAAAAGTAATGTCATGTGAGCGCATTCAAGCCTGTGATGATATATGTTGTATAGAAATGAGATGTCTTAGACTGCAGGCCTATTTGGATCGGCTCTGTGAGTGGTTCAAAACCTGGAGACTAAAACTGGGGTGCCATTTAGTTAGGGAGTCTAAAATATCTTCGCGGTAGCATTAGTAGTTCAGTAGTTGATGTCGTTCGAAGCCTTACCTGCATGAAAAATAGAGTAAACAAGGATAAAACGCATCTATTGTTGCCCAAATCATCAGCGCTAATCGTTACACCACGGGGCTGGTGGGTGATAACGGGACAACCGACAGCGAGTTCTCTCACAAGCCTACCGTGCTGATGATCAAGCATATAACGCCATGCAGTCGCCAGGACCGGTTCAGTCGCAGTCTGTTCGGCATTATATGAAAAGTCCTCTGGTTCATGTTATATCACCAAGTGAGTGACTGGAATCAACGGGATCCTATAATCGCGATCCATATTCATTGTACATGCCACCTGGCAGCCTACTCGGCGTCCAAATGCACGGAAACGGAAGGGGGATGGGGTCTGGGGATCGGTGGCCCTTGCCTGCAACTTCTTAACACAAGTAAGATTAGACCAGGGGAGTTGCATGGTAAGACAAATTGTGTAAAGATGTCCTTATCCCATCCTTACCGCTCACAATTCCTCACGGTTGTCATACCACTGGACGAATGGATGCCGGGATCAGGTGAAATACACGTTCATGAGTGAATGGTTACTTACTCTTTTTACTCTCCTTTCGCAGTCCGGTTCCAGAAGTACAGCTAGGGCGGCTAAAACATGGAAATTGATATGCACGTGGCCAGTGAATGCTTGACAACGATGCTGAGATCCGCGGGCACATTCGTACTGTCTTATGAACATCATCGCGTAGAACATCGCGTAAAACCAGGAAAAGTACCACCAATGCCCACCCGAATTTGAAATTGAAGGACGTGGCGACTACCTCCAGCACCAGATCTCGGCAGCAGCTAGGGTCCCGTTGTGGGGCAAGCTTGAACCCTGAGTCAAATCGGTTGCCCACACACACCAGGTACAAATTGCGCTATTAAGCGCTTTTCACCATCTTGGAATGCTGTTTGTCATTTAGTGCTTTCACTGGGAATTTCACAAATAACATCACAAATATTGTAGATTAACCAATTTGTAACAAATCATTTAAAGAAGCCGCCACCGACGCGCAGCCCACTTTTTCACCCCTGTTGCCGCTATCTGTCAGGATGGCCGAGCGGTCCAAGGCGCTGCGTTCAGGTCGCAGTCCGGTTCTCCGGGCGTGGGTTCGAATCCCACTTCTGACAGGGCTTTTCGGTATTGGGCACCACCACATGTCTGCCACATAGCGCCGCACATCACATAGTTTAGCCTGCCTGGCAGAATATATAGGTGATTGAGCGCCATCCATCGGTTTTCCTGCGCGTGACTGAAGTAGTTGAGCCTGGCAGGCTGAGACCCAGCAATGCTCCAGGCCTCCTGAGAACATCGCTATGCGTGATGACGATGATAATCTCAACCAACGTGTGACCCCCATGTTGCTGAGTGCGCACCTCTCGTAATCCGAAAATCACACAAAACTTGCGCCCGAACTTCAATCATTGTCCGCCTTAGCGCAGTTATGTCCCCCACATTACGTGCCACAGAAGTGTCCGATGCCAGTAGTCTTAGGTGGATCGACTCGGTTGAATGTACAAAACTACGGGTGTGGCAGGTCCCGCCGAGATTTGAACTCGGATCGCAGGATTCAGAGTCCTGAGTGCTAACCGTTACACCACGGGGCCGGCGTGTGGCGATGTGACTGCATGCGGCGAATTATCCATCATCGACCGTGCTGATAATCCAGTGTATATCGCCCTTCGGGCACCACGACGTGTTCTCCTGCCGGTAACCTCTACACGAAAAGTCGGGTTGTTCATGTTGTATCTGTGCGACATCACCAGACAAGTGACTGGATGCAAATGAATCCTACAACCTGGATCCAAGCTGTGACTACCTGGTAACTTGTGCTGCACCCAAACGCACCGGAAGGGGGATGAGCATGAACAGTTAGGTCCCCACTTTTGAAACCCAAACAGCGATACACCTGCTACACTGCATAGCAAGAAATGCCTGTACCAATCTGGAAGTGTGTGAAACACCGAAAAGTAACAACTCATTGAAAGAATGCACCAACGACGCACAGCACAAATTTTGGCTCGCGTTCACAGCATATGTAATGATGGCCGAGCGGTCCAAGGCGTTGCACTCAGGTCGCAATGCGGCTATCCGGGCGCGAGTTCGAATCCCACTTCTGACGGGTATTTTGCTGTCGAGTGCTCTGGCTTTTTTTCTCCGATAAAGCCCTGCATATCACGTACTTCAGCCTATCTAGCAAAACATATAGACGATTGTGCACCACTCATCGGTTTTCCCCGGGAGTGTGACTTCGGCGGTTGAACCTGACATGCTGAGATGCAGCATGTCTCCAGGCGTCATCGCTATACACTGATGACGATGATAATCTCATTCGGCATATGACCTCCACGTGGTTACGACTCTCATGCGGATGAGCGCGCATCTCTCGAAATTTGAAAATCACACAAGACTTGCTCCTGAAGTTTAATCACTCCGCTTTAATCGATCCGGTTGAACGTACAAAACCGCGGGTGTTACAGGTCCCGCCGAGATTTGAACTCGGATCGCAGGATTCAGAGTCCTGAGTGCTAACCGTTTCACCACGGGGCCGGCGTGGGGACTCGCGACAGCATACAGTGAGTCATCCCATCATCCACCGTGCTGATAATCCGGTATACAACGCCGTTCGGTCGCCTATACACATTCCCCTGCCAACGCCAGTAGGTACAATACCAGTAGTGGAGTTGATCATGTTGTGTCTGTGCAACATCACCGGACAGTTGGCTGGATGAAAGTTGATCTGGACATGATTACAGCTCGTGATTTGACAAGAGACTTTCGGAAGCAAAAGGAGACCCGTTGTTCCGAGACTACAAAGGGAGGGGGGGGGGGGGGAGATGGTGAGGCGGGGGCACTCGTAACACGCTATTTACGAGCCATAAGGAGCTCTACAAGCGCCCACTGCTCACAATCCACATACTAACAGAACTCTAGCCTCTAAACCCTTTAGCCACGACAACGCCTGGTAAGACTTGCAACGGACGAAGACGCATCTCTTGTAACCTGAGAAACACACAGGACTCAAGCAACTGACATCAACACTGAATGCCTTACCGAGATTGTATCCCTCCGGGACACGTGCCACGGAAGTGCCGATTCCTCTAGTGTTGGGTTCATCAAGGTGGTCAAATACACAAAATCGTGGATGTGACAGGTCCCGCCGAGATTTGAACTCGGATCGCAGGATTCAGAGTCCTGGGTGCTGACCGTTACACCACGGGGCCGGTATCCGGATGCGTGATGGCATGCAACAAATTATCCCATTATCTTCCGCGCTGATAATCCAGCACACAACGCCCTCCGGCCACCAATACGTATTCTCCTGGCGATCGCCGCTAGGCATAACACAAATAATTGGCTTTATCATGTGATGAAAAGTTCAAATGCGTCAGCCACGGTCAAATGCGTGAGAAGGGCATAGGCGGAGGTGGCCAATCATTCAGTTCTACAGCTCAAATAACGGTGTATCTACTACGCTGCGTGACAGTAAATGTGTTCATCAATCCGGGAAAATGCGCATTCCCACTTCTCACATATCACAGGTTACTGCGCTCCTGGGGATTTATTCAGCTACTTGTCTATTTAGGACAGAAGAATTCCACAGACAATAGCCCAATTACGGAAACAGTCCAGTTTTAAAAAACAATAAGTATACGATGCACACAAACGAAAAAACTTAGCCAAACACACACATACACACATTACACAGTCACACATACACCTTACACGCTCAGACACAGCGGTCATCAAGAGAATGTTCCATGTGTGCCGGCGAACCTAAGCACATCAGATCGGAATGATTTTGTTGGCTGAAAAAGTAGTTGAGGGTGAATCTTGCAAAAAGAGATTGCAGACAGCGGGTAGTCGTGCGACAAACCCATTGTTAACAATGTCGACCCTTGCAAATGCCTCGTGGAAAAGGGCGGTATGCCATGAAGGCCCAGCGGGTGTAGTCAAACTGAAAAGTGATGTCATGTGAACGCAGTCAAGCCTGTGATGATATATATTGTGTAGAAATGAGATGTCTTAGACTGCAGGCGCATTTGGATCGCCTCTGTAAGTGGTTCAAAATCTGAAGACGAAAACTGGGGTGTCATTTAGTTAGGGAGTCTAAAATCTCTTCGCGGTAGCATTAGTGGCTCAGTAGTTTGTGTCGCTCGAAGCCTTACCTGCATGAAAAATAGAGAAAACAAGGACAAAACGCATCAATTATTGCCCAAATCATCAGCGCTAATCGTTACACCACGGGGCTGGTGGGTGATAACGGGACAACCGACAGCGAGTTCTCTCACAAGCCTACCGTGCTGATAATCAGGCAAACAACGCCCTTCGGTCGTCAGGACCCGTTCAGTCGCAGGGCATAATGTGAACAGTCAGCTGGATCATGTCATGTCAGCAGACATGTGGCTGGAAAGAAAGGGAACCTATGACCAGGATTCAGATTCATAGTACATACCACCTGGCAACCTACTCGGTGTCCAAATACACGTAAACGGTGGGGGGGGGGGGGGGGGGAGAGGGGTGGTGTCTGGGGATCGGTGGCCCTTGCCTCCAACTTTTTAACACAAGTAACATTACACCAGAAGGAGTTGCATGGTAACAAATGTTTTCAACTCGTATAAAGATGCACTTATCCCATCCCTACCGCTCGCAATTCCCCACCGGTGTTGTATCATTGGACGAATGGATACGCCGTCAGGTGAAAGATACGTACATTAATAAATGATTACTTGCTCTTTTTACGCTCCTTTCGTATTTCCGTTCCAAAAGTATAGCTAGGACGACTTAAACATGGAAATTGGCAAGCATTAATAAGTGGCCAGGGAACGCTTGACAACGATGCTGAGACTTGTGGCCACCTTCGTACTGTCTGATCATCATCATCACGTAAAACCTCGCGTAGAACATCGCGTAAAACCAGAGCAAGTACCAACCAATGCCTACCCGAGTTTGAAATTGAAGGATGTAACGACGATATCTAGCACCAGATCTCGGCAGAAGTCAGGGTCCGGTTGTGGGGCAAACTTCAAACCTGGGCCGGTTGCACACACACCGGGCACAAATTGCGCTATTAGGCGCTTTTCACCGCCTTGGAATGCTGTTTGTCATTTATTGCCCTCACTAGGAATTTCCTAAATGACATCACAAATATTGTCGATTAACCAAATTGCAACAAATCATTGAAAGAAGCCGCCACCGACGCACAGCTCAATTTTTCGCCCGCGTAGTCACCATGCGTCAGGATGGCCGAGCGGTCCAAGGCGCTGCGTTCAGGTCGCAGTCCGGTTCTCCGGGCGTGGGTTCGAATCCCACTTCTGACAGGGTTTTTCGGTATCGGATAATACCACGTGTCATAACCACATATCTACCACGTAGCGCCGCACATCACGTACGTCAGCCTGCCTAGCAAAACATATATATGATTATGCGCTATTCATCGGGTTTTCCTGCGCGTGACTGAAGTAGTTGAGCCTAGCAGGCTGAGACCCAGCAATACTCCAGGCCTCCTAGGGTCATCGCTATGCGTGATGACGACGATAACCTCAACCAACATGTGACCCCCATGTTGCTGAGTGCGCAGCTCTCGTAATCCGAAGCTCACACAAGACTTGCACTCGATCATCGTCCGCCTTAGCGCAACTATGTCTCCCACATTACGCGCCGCAGAAGTGTCGAATGCTTGTAGTCTTATGTGGATCAACCATGTTGAAAGTACAAAACTACGGGTGTGACAGGTCCCGCCGAGATTTGAACTCGGATCTCAGGATTCAGAGTCCTAAGTGCTAACCGTTACACCACGGGGCCGGTCTCTGGATGTATGATGACGTGCAGAAAATTATCCCATTATCTGCCGCGCACATCCAGCACACGCCCTCCGGCCGCCAATACGTATTCTCCTGGCGATCGCCGCTAAGTATAACACAAATAATCGGCTTTATCATTTGATGAAAAGTCCAAATGCGTCAGCCACGTTCAAATGCACGAGAAGGGCATAGGCAGAGGCGACCACCCATTCGCTTCTATAACTCAAATAACGGTGTATCTGCTGCGCTGCGTGACAAGAAATGTGTTCATCAATCTGAAAAAATGCGCATGTCAACTTTTCACATATCGCAGGTTACTGCGCTCCTGGGGATTTATTCATTTACTTGTTGATTTAGGACAGCAGCATTCCACAGTCAATTACGGAAACAGTCCAGGTTTAAAACAATAAATATGCGATGCACACAAACAAAAACTAAACCAAGCACACACATATACACATCACACAGTCGTACGCACACCTTACACGCTCAGACACAGCGGTCATCAAGAAAATGTTCCATGTGTGCCGGCGAACCTAAGCACATCAGATCGGAATGATTTTGTTGGCTGAAAAAGTCAGTTGAGGGCGAATCTTGCAAAAAGTGACTGCAGACAGCGGGTAGTCGTGCTAGAAATCCATTGTAAACAATGTCGACCCTTGCAAATGCCTCGTGGAAAAGGGCGGTATGCCATGAAGGCCCAACGGGTGTAGTCAAACTGAAAAGTGATGTCATGTGAACGCAGTCAAGCCTGTGATGATATACATTGTGTAGAAATGAGATGTCTTAGACTGCAGGCGCATTTGGATCGCCTCTGTAAGTGGTTCAAAATCTGGAGACTAAAACTAGGGTGTCATTTAGTTAGGGAATCTGAAATCTCTTCGCGGTAGCATTAGTGGCTAAGTAGTTGGTGTCGTTCGAAGCCTTACCTGCATGAAAAATAGAGAAAACAAGGACAAAACGCATCAATTATTGCCCAAATCATCAGCACTAATCGTTACACCATGGGGCTGGTGGGTGATAACGGGACAACCGACAGCGAGTTCTCTCACAAGCCTACCGTGCTGATGATCAAGCATATAACGCCATGCAGTCGCCAGGACCGGTTCAGTCGCAGTCTGTTCGGCATTATATGAAAAGTCCTCTGGTTCATGTTATATCACCAAGTGAGTGACTGGAATCAACGGGATCCTATAATCGCGATCCATATTCATAGTACATGCCACCTGGCAACCTACTCGGCGTCCAAATGCACGGAAACGGAAGGGGGATGGGGTCTGGGGATCGGCGGCCCTTGCCTGCAACTTCTTAACACAAGTAAGATTAGACCAGGGGAGTTGCATGGTAAGACAAATTGTGTAAAGATGTCCTTATCCCATCCTTACCGCTCACAATTCCTCACGGTTGTCATACCACTGGACGAATGGATGCCGGGATCAGGTGAAATATACGTTCATGAGTGAATGGTTACTTACTCTTTTTACTCTCCTTTCGCAGTCCGGTTCCAAAAGTACAGCTAGGGCGGCTAAAACATGGAAATTGATATGCACGTGGCCAGTGAATGCTTGACAACGATGCTGAGATCCGCGGGCACATTCGTACTGTCTTATGAACATCATCGCGTAGAACATCGCGTAAAACCAGGAAAAGTACCACCAATACCCACCCGAATTTGAAATCGAAGGACGTGGCGACTACCTCCAGCACCAGATCTCGGCAGCAGCTAGGGTCCCGTTGTGGGGCAAGCTTGAAACCTGAATCAAATCGGTTGCCCACACACACCAGGTACAAATTGCGCTATTAAGCGCTTTTCACCATCTTGGAATGCTGTTTGTCATTTAGTGCTTTCACTGGGAATTTCACAAATAACATCACAAATACTGTAGATTAACCAATTTGTAACAAATCATTTAAAGAAGCCGCCACCGACGCGCAGCCCACTTTTTCACCCCTGTTGCCGCTATCTGTCAGGATGGCCGAGCGGTCCAAGGCGCTGCGTTCAGGTCGCAGTCCGGTTCTCCGGGCGTGGGTTCGAATCCCACTTCCGACAGGGCTTTTCGGTATTGGGTACCACCACATGTCTGCCACATAGCGCCGCACATCACATAGTTTAGCCTGCCTAGCAGAATATATAGGTGATTGAGCGCCATTCATCGGTTTTCCTGCGCGTGACTGAAGTAGTTGAGCCTAGCAGGCTGAGACCCAGCAATGCTCCAGGCCTCCTGAGAACATCGCTATGCGTGATGACGATGATAATCTCAACCAACGTGTGACCCCCATGTTGCTGAGTGCGCACCTCTCGTAATCCGAAAATCACACAAAACTTGCGCCCGAACTTCAATCATTGTCCGCCTTAGCGCAGTTATGTCCCCCACATTACGTGCCACAGAAGTGTCGGATGCCAGTAGTCTTAGGTGGATCGACTCGGTTGAATGTACAAAACTACGGGCGTTACAGGTCCCTCCGAGATTTGAACTCGGATCGCAGGATTCAGAGTCCTGAGTGCTAACCGTTACACCACGGGGCCGGCGTGTGGCGATGTGACTGCATGCGGCGAATTATCCATCATCGACCGTGCTGATAATCCAGTATATATCGCCCTTCGGGCACCACGACGTGTTCTCCTGCCGGTAACCTCTACACGAAAAGTCGGGTTGTTCATGTTGTATCTGTGCGACATCACCAGACAAGTGACTGGATGCAAATGAATCCTACAATCTGGATCCAAGCTGTGACTACCTGGTAACTTGTGCTGCACCCAAATGTACCAGAAGGGGGATGAGCATGGGCAGTTAGGTCTCCACTTTTGAAACCCAAACAGCGATACACCTGCTACACTGCATAGCAAGAAATGCCTGTACCAATCTGGAAGTGTGTGAAACACCGAAAAGTAACAACTCATTGAAAGAAGGCACCAACGACGCACAGCACAAATTTTGGCTCGCGTTCACAGCATATGTAATGATGGCCGAGCGGTCCAAGGCGTTGCACTCAGGTCGCAATGCGGCTATCCGGGCGCGAGTTCGAATCCCACTCCTGACGGGTATTTTGCTGTCGAGTGCTCTGGCTTTTTTTCTCCGATAAAGCCCTGCATATCACGTACTTCAGCCTATCTAGCAAAACGTATAGACGATTGTGCACCACTCATCGGTTTTCCCCGGGAGTGTGACTTCGGCGGTTGAACCTGACATGCTGAGATGCAGCATGTCTCCAGGCGTCATCGCTATACACTGATGACGATGATAATCTCATTCGGCATGTGACCTCCACGTGGTTACGACTCTCATGCGGATGAGCGCGCATCTCTCGAAATTTGAAAATCACACAAGACTTGCTCCTGAAGTTTAATCACTCCGCTTTAATCGATCCGGTTGAACGTACAAAACCGCGGGTGTTACAGGTCCCGCCGAGATTTGAACTCGGATCGCAGGATTCAGAGTCCTGAGTGCTAACCGTTACACCACGGGGCCGGCGTGGGGACTCGCGACAGCATACAGTGAGTCATCCCATCATCCACCGTGCTGATAATCCGGTATACAACGCCGTTCGGTCGCCTATACACATTCCCCTGCCAACGCCAGTAGGTACAATACCAGAAGTGGAGTTGATCATGTTGTGTCTGTGCAACATCACCGGACAGTTGGCTGGATGAAAGTTGATCTGGACATGATTACAGCTCGTGATTTGACAAGAGACTTTCGGAAGCAAAAGGAGACCGGTTGTTCCGAGACTACAGAAGGAGGGGGGGGGGGGGGGGGAGATGGTGAGGCGGGGGCACTCGTAACACGCTATTTACGAGCCATAAGGAGCTCTACAAGCGCCCACTGCTCACAATCCACATACTAACAGAACTCTAGCCTCTAAACCCTTTAGCCACGCCAACGCCTGGTAAGACTTGTAACGGACGAAGACGCATCTCTTGTAACCTGAGAAACACACAGGACTCAAGCAACTGACATCAACACTGAATGCCTTACCGAGATTGTATCCCTCCGGGACACGTGCCACGGAAGTGCCGATTCCTCTAGTGTTGGGTTCATCAAGGTGGTCAAATACACAAAATCGTGGATGTGACAGGTCCCGCCGAGATTTGAACTCGGATCGCAGGATTCAGAGTCCTGAGTGCTGACCGTTACACCACGGGGCCGGTATCCGGATGCGTGATGGCATGCAACAAATTATCCTATTATCTTCCGCGCTGATAATCCAGCACACAACGCCCTCCGGCCGCCAATACGTATTCTCCTGGCGATCGCCGCTAGGCATAACACAAATAATTGGCTTTATCATGTGATGAAAAGTTCAAATGCGTCAGCCACGGTCAAATGCGTGAGAAGGGCATAGGCGGAGGTGGCCAATCATTCAGTTCTACAGCTCAAATAACGGTGTATCTACTACGCTGCGTGACAGTAAATGTGTTCATCAATCCGGGAAAATGCGCATTCCCACTTCTCACATATCACAGGTTACTGCGCTCCTGGGGATTTATTCAGTTACTTGTTTATTTAGGACAGAAGAATTCCACAGAGAATAGCCCAATTACGGAAACGGTCCAGTTTTAAAAAACAATAAGTATACGATGCACACAAACGAAAAAACTTAGCCAAACACACACATCCACACATTACACAGTCACACATACACCTTACACGCTCAGACACAGCGGTCATCAAGAAAATGTTCCATGTGTGCCGGCGAACCTAAGCACATCAGATCGGAATGATTTTGTTGGCTGAAAAAGTAGTTGAGGGTGAATCTTGCAAAAAGAGATTGCAGACAGCGGGTAGTCGTGCGACAAACCCATTGTTAACAATGTCGACCCCTGCAAATGCCTCGTGGAAAAGGGCGGTATGCCATGAACGCCCAACGGGTGTAGTCAAACTGAAAAGTGATGTCATGTGAGCGCATTCAAGCCTGTGATGATGTATGTTGTGTAGAAATGAGATGTCTTAGACTGCAGGCGCATTTGGATCGGCTCTGTGAGTGGTCCAAAACCTGGAGACTAAAACTGGGGTGCCATTTAGTTAGGGAGTCTAAAATCTCTTCGCGGTAGCATTAGTGGCTAAGTAGTTGGTGTCGTTCGAAGCCTTATCTGCATGAAAAATAGAGAAAACAAGGACAAAACGCATCAATTATTGCCCAAATCATCAGCGCTAATCGTTACACCACGGGGCTGGTGGGTGATAGCGGGACAACAGACAGCGAGTTCTCTCACAAGCCTACCGTGCTGATAATCAGGTAAACAACGCTCTTCGGTCGTCAGGACCCGTTCAGTCGCAGGGCATAATGTGAACAGTCAGCTGGATCATGTCATGTCAGCAGACATGTGGCTGGAAAGAAAGGCCTATAACCAGGATTCAGATTCATAGTACATACTACCTGGCAACCTACTCGGCGTCCACGGTACACGGAAACGGTGGGGGAGTTGAGTTGCATTACGCCAGTGAGAGTTGCATGGTAACAAATGTTTTCAACTCGTATAAAGATACACTTATCCCATCCCTGCCGCTCGCAATTCCCCCACCGGTGTTGTATCATTGGACGAATGGATACGCCGTCTGGTGAAAGATACGTACATTTATAAATGGTTACTTGCTCTTTTTACGCTCCTTTCGTATTTCCGTTCCAAACGTATAGCTAGGACGACTTAAACATGGAAATTGGCAAGCATTAATAAGTGGCCAGGGAATGCTTGACAACGATGCTGAGACTTGTGGCCACCTTCGTACTGTCTGATCATCATCATCACGTAAAACATCGCGTAGAACATCGCGTAAAACCAGAGCAAGTACCAACCAATGCCTACCAGAGTTTGAAATTGAAGGATGCAACGACGATATCTAGCACCAGATCTCGGCAGAAGCCAGGGTCCGGTTGTGGGGCGAACTTCAAACCTGGGCCGGTTGCACACACACCGGGCACAAATTGCGCTATTAAGCGCTTTTCACCGCCTTGGAATGCTGTTTGTCATTTATTGCCCTCACTAGGAATTTCCTAAATGACATCACAAATATTGTAGATTAACGAAATTGCAACAAATCATTGAAAGAAGCCGCCACCGACGCGCAGCCCAATTTTTCGCCCGCATGGTGACCATGTGTCAGGGTGGCCGAGCGGTCCAAGGCGCTGCGTTCAGGTCGCAGTCCGGTTCTCCGGGCGTAGGTTCGAATCCCACTTCTGACAGTAATTTTAGATAATGGTCGTTTCACTTTTCGTTGTTTCCATATGACACTGCTGTTTGCTCTTTCAGCAGTAGCTCAGCACACATGTTTATGTGCCATTTCAACTGGTTGCTCCGGCAATAATAACACTTCATGGTTTGACAAGAGACCTTCGCCTGCAATAAGAGGTACGTTGTTACGAGCCTACGGATTGGGTGAGCGCTTGTAGCATGCTAATTACGGGCCATAGGGAATTCTACGGACTCGCACTTCCCACAATTTTCAGTCACAAAACTCTAGCATTTAGCGACCCTCTAGCTACTCCAGTGCCTGGCGAGACGTGTAGCAAACAAGCGCGCAGCTCTTGTAATCTGAAAAACGCACAATGCTCACACACTTACTCGCTTGCTTGCACATGCCACTATTTCTCTTCATGTCACGTGTCACGGAGTGGAATTATATAGCCTCGGGCTCATCGACGCGGTCGAATGCGCAAAAACATGCGTATGAAAGGTCCCGCCGAGATTTGAACTCGGATCGCAGGATTCAAAGTCCTGAGTGCTAACCATTACACCACGGGACCGCCATTTTTTGTTGTAACAGCAGGCAGTAATTGAAAGTTTTCCTTATTTTTACGTAAAAATCATCCACGACAGATTTCCCGTGGTGAGCTCTGTTTAGATATTTTCCGAAATTGATTTCGATTTGGATTTCGATCGAAATTGAACTGAAATGGAAACACGAACTGGCGGCTTGATCATGTCATGAAAAGTCAAAATGCGTCAACCGCGTCCAAATGCATGACAAGAGGATGGGCAGAGGCGACCACTCCCTCATTTCTACAACTGAAATGACAGAAAACTGCTATGCTGCATGACGAGAAATATGTAAACCAATACGGAAAAGGTGCATGTCCATTCCCATTCTGACAGGTTCCTGCGCTTCTGTGCGTGTCATATTGGTTACAGAGTATGAAATCTCTTCGCGGTAGCAGCAGCAACAACGGACTGATGCCGTGCAAAGCCTGAACTGCATGTAAAATAGGGTAAAAAGGACAAGACGCACCTATTGTTGCCCAGGTCCTCAGTGCTAGCCGTTACACCACGGGGTCGGTGGGTGATAGCGAGACAACAGACAGCGAGCTCTTTCACAGACCTGCCGTTCTAATAATCAAGCATGCAACGCCCTTTGCTCGCCAGGGCCTGTTCAGCAGCAGGCTGTTCGGCATAATATGAATAGTCGGCAGGGTCATGTCATATCACCAGGGGATGGACGCGAAACATCGGGATCCTGTAATAATCGGGATCCAGGTTCCTAGCACATGCTACCTAGCAATCTATTCGGTGTCTAAATTTAGGAAAACGGGGAGAAGGGGAGGAGCTTTGGGGGATCGGTGGCCCTTGTCCCCAGCTTCTTAACACAAGTAATATTATACCAGGGGGAGATGCACTGTAAAAAATGTTGGCAAAGCGTTGAAAGGTGTGCTCATCCCGTCCCTGCTGCTGGCAATTTTCCACGGCTGTTATATCAGTAGACAAATCGATACCTGGGTCAGGTAGAATATAGGTACATTAATGGATGATTGCTTCCCAATGGTACCTTCTTTTTGTTTGCTTGCTCCAAGTGTTTACCTAGGGCGACTAAAACATGCGGACTACTAAGTATATGATCAATGGACACTTGACAACGATGCTGAGACCTGTGGCCACATTCGTACTGTCGTAGCATCACCACCACGAAGAACATCACGTAAAACCAGGACGAGGAGCAGCCGACGCCCACCCGAGTTTGAAATCGAAGGATGTCACGGCTACATCTAGTACCGGGTTTTGGCATCTGCCAGGGTCCGGTTGTGGGGCAAATTTCAAACTGGGACCGGTTGCACACACACCGGGCACAACTTGCGCTTTTAGTCGCTTTTCACCGTCTTGAAATATTGTTTGTCATTCGTTTTCTTCACCAGAAATGTCCATAAATGTCCTTAAAGTGTCCAACGACGCACAGCCCAATTTTTCGCTCGCGTTCATCCTGTGCGTCAGGATGGCCGAGCGGTCCAAGGCGCTGCGTTCAGGTCGCAGTCCGGTTCTCCGGGCGTGGGTTCGAATCCCACTTCTGACATGGTTTTTCGGTATCGGGTGCCACCGC
This sequence comes from Pollicipes pollicipes, assembly GCF_011947565.3. NCBI lineage: Eukaryota > Metazoa > Arthropoda > Thecostraca > Pollicipedomorpha > Pollicipedidae > Pollicipes > Pollicipes pollicipes. The sequence continues at coordinate 80,541 of NW_023596156.1, forward strand.
ATATCATATCCACATATTTATCACATTCCGCCGCACATCACGTACTTCAGCCTGCCTAGCAAAGCATATAGATGATTGGGCGCCATTCGTCAGTTTTCCTGCGCGTGACTGAAGTAGTTGAGCCTAGCAGGCTGAGACCCAGGAATGCTCCAGGCCTCCTGGGGTCATCGCTATGCGTGATGACGATGATAACCTCAACCAACATGTGATCCCCATGTTGCTGAGTGCGCAGCTCTCGTAATCCGAAAATCACACAAGGCTTGCGCCTGAACTTCAATCATTGTCCGCCTTAGCGCAATTATGTCCCCCACATTACGTGCCGCGGAAGTGTCGACTCCCTGTAGTCTTAGGTGGATCGACCCGGTTGAATGTACAAAACCACGGGCGCTACAGGTCCCGCCGAGATTTGAACTCGGATCGCAGGATTCAGAGTCCTGAGTGCTAACCGTTACACCACGGGGCCGGCGTGTGGCGATGTGACTGCATGCGGTGAATTATCCATCATCGACCATGCTGATAATCCAGTATATATCGCCCTTCGGGCACCACGACGTGTTCTCCTGCCGGAAACCTCTATACGAAAAGTCGGCTTGATCGTGTTGTATCTATGCGACATCACCAGACAAGTGACTGGATGCAGATTAATTTTACAACCTGGATCCAAGCTGTGACTACCTGATAACCTGTGCTGCACCCAAATGCACCAGAAGGGGGATGAGCATGGGCAGTTAGGTCTCCAGGTTTGAAACCCAAACAGCAATACACCTGCCACGCTGCATAGCACGAAATGCGTCTACCAATCTGAAGGTGTGTGAAACACCGAAAAGCAACAACCCATTGAAAGAATGCACCAACGACGCACAGCCCAAATTTTCGCTCGCGTTCACCCTATGTGTAATGATGGCCGAGCGGTCCAGTGCGCTGCGCTCAGGTCTCAGTCCGGTTCTCCGGGTGTGGGTTCGAATCCCACATCTGACAAGAATTTTGCTGTCGAGTGCTTCGTTTTTTTTCTCCGGTAAAGCCCTGCATAACACGTACTCCAGCCTATCTAGCAAAACATGTAGACGATTGTGCACCACTCATCTGTTTTCCCCGGGCGTGACTTCAGTGGTTGAGCCTGGCATGCTGAGGTGCAGAATGTCTCCAGGTATTCTGGCGTCATCGCCATACACTGATGACGATGAAAACCTCATTCAGCACGTATCCCCCATGTGGTTATGACTCATGCGGATGGGCGCTCATCTCTCGTAATTTGAAAATCACACGGACAATAAATCACTGTCCGCTTTAATCGATCCGGTTGAATGCACAAAACTACGGGCGTTCCAGGTCCCGCCGAGATTTGAACTCGGATCGCAGGATTCAGAGTCCTGAGTGCTATCCGTTACACCACGGGGCCGGTCTCCAGATATATGATGGCATGCAGAAAATTACCCCATTATCTTCCGCGCTGATAATCCAGCACACAACGCCCTCCGGCCGTCAATACATATTCTCCTGGTGATCGCCGCTAGGTATAATACAAGTAATCGGCTTTATCGTGTGATGAAAAGTCCAAATGCGTCAGCCGCGTTCAAATACATGAGAAGGGCATAGGTAGAGGCGGCCACTCACTCAGTTCTATAACTCAAATAACAGTGTATCTGCTACGCTGCGTGACAAGAAATGTGTTCATCAATCTGAAAAAATGCGCATGCCCACTTCTCACATATCGCAGGTTACTGCGCTCCTGGAGATTTATTCATTTACTTGTTTATTTAGGACAGAAGCATTCCTCAGTCAAAAAGCCCAATTACGGAAACAGTCCAGTTTTAAAAACAATAAATATACGATGCACACAAACAAAAAAAACTTAACCAAACGCACACATATACACATTACACAGTCGCACATGCACCTTACACGCTCAGATATAGCGGTCATCAAGAAAATGCTTCATGTGTGCCGGCGAACCTAAGCACATCAGATCGGAATTATTTTGTTGGCTGAAAAAGTCAGTTGAGGGTGAATCTTCCAAAAAGTGGTTGCAGACAACGGGTAGTCGTGCGACAAACCCATTGTTAACAATGTCGACCGTTGCAAGTGCCTCGTGGAAAAGGGCGGTATGCCATGAACGTCCAACGGGTGTAGTCAGACTGAAAAGTGATGTCATGTGAGCGCATTCAAGCCTGTGATGATGTATGTTGTATAGAAATGAGATGTCTTAGACTGCAGGCGCATTTGGATCGCCTCTGTGAGTGGTCCAAAACCTGGAGACTAAAACTGGAGTGCCATTTAGTTAGGGAGTGTAAAATCTCTTCGCGGTAGCATTAGTAGCTCAGTAGTTGATGTCGCTCGAAGCCTTACCTGCATGAAAACTAGAGAAAATAAGGACAAAACGCATCAGTTATTGCCCAAATTATCAGCGCTAATCGTTACACCACGGAGCCGGTGGGTGATAACGGGACAACAGGCAGCAAGTTCTCTCACATGCCTACCGTGCTGGTAATCAGGCGAACAACGCCCTTCGGTCGTCAGGACCCGTTCAGTCGCAGGGCATAATGTGAACAGTCAGCTGGATCATGTCATGTCAGCATACATGTGGCTGGAAAGAAAGGGAACCTATAACCAGGATTCAGATTCATAGTACATACTACCTGGCAACTTACTCGGTGTCCAAATACACGTAAACGGTGCGGGAGTTGAGTTGCATTACACCAGACAGAGTTGCGTGGTAATAAATGTTTTCAACCCGTATAAAGATGTACTTATCCCATCCCTACCGCTCGCAATTCCCCACCAGTGTTGTATCATGGACGAATGGATACAGCTGTCGGGTGAAATATACTTACATGAAGGAATGGCTACTTGCTCTTTTTGCTCTCTTTTCCTATTTCCGCTCCAAAGGTATAGCTAGGACGACTTAAACATGGGAATTGGCAAGCATTTACAAGTGGCCAGGGAATGCTTGACAACGATGCTGAGACTTGTGGCCACCTTCGTACTGTCTGATCATCATCATCACGTAAAACATCGCGTAGAACATCGCGTAAAACCAGAGCAAGTACCAACCAATGCCTACCCGAGTTTGAAATTGAAGGATGTGACGACGATATCTGGCACCAGATCTCGGCAGAAGCCAGGGTCCGGTTGTGGGGCAAACTTCAAACCTGGGCCGGTTGCACACACACCGGGCACAAATTGCGCTATTAGGCGCTTTTCACCGCCTTGGAATGCTGTTTGTCATTTATTGCCCTCACTAGGAATTTCCTAAATGACATCACAAATATTGTCGATTAACCAAATTGCAACAAATCATTGAAAGAAGCCGCCACCGACGCGCAGCTCAATTTTTCGCCCGCGTAGTCACCATGCGTCAGGATGGCCGAGCGGTCCAAGGCGCTGCGTTCAGGTCGCAGTCCGGTTCTCCGGGCGTGGGTTCGAATCCCACTTCTGACAGTGATTTTCGATAATGGTCGTTTCACTTTTCGTTGTTTCCATATGACACTGCTGTTTGCTCTTTCAGCAGTAGCTCAGCACACATGTTTATGCACCACTTGAACTGGTTGCTCCGGGAATAATAACACTTCATGGTTTGACACGAGACCTTCGCCTGCAATGAGAGGTGCGTTGTTACGAGCCTACGGATTGGGTGAGCGCTTGTAGCATGCTAGTTACGGGCCAAAGGGAATTCTACGGACTCGCACTTCCCACAATTTACAGTCACAAAACTCTAGCATTTAGCGACCCTCTAGCTACTCCAGTGCCTGGCGAGACGTGTAGCAAACAAGCGCGCAGCTCTTATAATCTGAGAAACGCACAATGCTCACGCACTTGCTTGCTTGCTTGCTTGCACATGCCATTATTTCTCTTCATGTCACGTGTCACGGAGTGGAATTGTATAGTCTCGGGCTCATCGATGCGGTCGAATGCGCAAAAACATGCGTATGAAAGGTCCCGCCGAGATTTGAACTCGGATCGCAGGATTCAAAGTCCTGAGTGCTAACCATTACACCACGGGACCGCCATTTTTTGTTGTAACAGCAGGCAGTAAATAAAAGTTTTCCTTACTTTTACCTAAAAATCATTCACGACTGATTTCCCGTGGCGAGCTCTGTTTAGATATTTTCCGAAATTGATTTCGATTTGGATTTCGATCGAAATTGAACTGAAATGGAAACACGAACTGGCGGCTTGATCATGTCATGAAAAGTCGAAATGCGTCAACCGCGTCCAAATGCATGACAAGAGGATGGGCAGAGGCGACCACTCCCTCATTTTTACAGCTGAAATGACAGAAAACTGCTATGCTGCATGACGAGAAATATGTAAACCAATACGGAAAAGGTGCATGTCCATTCCCATTCTGGCAGGTTCCTGCGCTTCTGTGGGTGTCATATTGGTTACGGAACATGAAATCTCTTCGCGGTAGCAGCAGCAACAACGGACTGATGCCGTGCAAAGCCTGAGCTGCATGAAAAATAGGGTAAAAAGGACAAGACGCACCTATTGTTGCCCAAGTCCTCAGTGCTAGCCGTTACACCACGGGGCCGGTGGATGATAGCGAGACAACAGACAGCGAGTTCTCTCACAGACCTACCGTTCTAATAATCAAGCATGCAACGCCCTTTGCTCGCCAGGGCCTGTTCAGCAGCAGGTTGTTCGGCATAATATGAATAGTCGGCAGGGTCATGTCATATCACCAGGGGATGGACGCGAAACATCGGGATCCTGTAATAATCGGGATCCAGGTTCATAGCATATGCTACCTGGCAATCTATTCGGTGTCTAAATTTACGAAAACAGAGAGAGGGGGAGGAGGTTTGGGGGGATCGGTGGCCCTTGTCTCCAGCTCCTTAACACAAGTAATATTATACCAGGGGGAGATGCACTATAAAAAATGTTGGCAAAGCGTTGAAAGGTGTGCTCATCCCGTCCCTGCTGCTCGCAATTTTCCACGGCTGTTATATCAGTAGACAAATCGATACCTGGGTCAGGTAAAATATAGGTACATTAATGGATGATTGCTTCCTAATGGTACCTTCTTTTCGTTTGCCCGTTCCAAGAGTAAAGCTAGGGTGACTAAAACACGCAGACTGCTAAGTATATGATCAATGGGCACTTGACAACGATGCTGAGACCTGTGGCCACATTCGTACTGTCGTAGTATCATCACCACGAAGAACATCACGTAAAACCAGGACAAGGAGCAACCGACGCCCACCCGAGTTTGAAATCGAAGGATGTCACGGCTACATCTAGTACCGGGTTTTGGCAGCAACCAGGGTCCGGTTGTGGGGCAAATTTCAAACTGGGACCGGTTGCACACACACCGGGCACAACGCGCGCTTTTAGTCGCTTTTCACCGTCTTAAAATATTGTTTGTCATTCGTTTTCTTCACCAGAAATGTCCATAAATGTCCTTAAAGTGTCCAGCGACGCACAGCCCAATTTTTCGCTCGCGTCCACCCCATGCGTCAGGATGGCCGAGCGGTCCAAGGCGCGGCGTTCAGGTCACAGTCCGGTTCTCCGGGCGTGGGTTCGAATCCCACTTCTGACATGGCTTTTCGGTATCGGGTGCCACCGCATATCATATCCACATATCTATCACATTCCGCCGCACATCACGTACTTCAGCCTGCCTAGCAAAGCATATAGATGATTGTGCGCCATTCATTAGTTTTCCTGCGCGTGACTGAAGTAGTTGAGCCTAGCAGGCTGAGACCCAGGAATGCTCCAGGCCTCCTGGGGTCATCGCTATGCGTGATGATGATGATAACCTCAACCAACATGTGATCCCCATGTTGCTGAGTGCGCAGCTCTCGTAATCCGAAGCTCACACAAAACTTGCACCCGAACGTCGATCATCGTTCACCTTAGCGCAATTATGTTTCCACATTACGTGCCGCAGAATTGTCGGATGCCTGTAGTCTTAGGTGGATCGACCCGGTTGAATGTACAAAACTACGGGTGCGACAGGTCCCGCCGAGATTTGAACTCGGATCGCAGGATTCAGAGTCCTGAGTGCTAACCATTACACCACGGGGCCGGCGTGTGGCGATGTGACTGCATGCGGCGAATTATCCATCATCGACCATGCTGATAATCCAGTATATATCGCCCTTCGGGCACCACGACGTGTTCTCCTGCCGGTAACTTCTACACGAAAAGTCGGCTGTTCATGTTGTATCTGTGCGACATCACCAGACAAGTGACTGGATGCAAATGAATCCTACAACCTGGATCCAAGCTGTGACTACCTGGTAACCTCTGCTGCACCCAAATGCACCAGAAGGGGGATGAGCATGGGCAGTTAGGTCTCCACTTTTGAAACCCAAACAGCAATACGCCTGCCACGCTGCATAGCAAGAAAGGCGTCTACCAATCTGAAAGTGTGTGAAACACCGAAAAGCAACAACTCATTGAAAGAAGGCGCCAACGACGCACAGCACAAATTTTCGCTCGCGTTCATCATATGTGTAATGATGGCAGAGCGGTCCAAGGCGCTGCGCTCAGGTCGCAGTCCGGTTCTCCGGGCGTAGGTTCGAATCCCACTTCTGACAGGGATTTCGCTGTCGAGTGCTCTCGCTTTTTTCTCCGATAAAGCCCTGAATGTCACATACTTCAGCCTATCTAGCAAAACATATCGATGATTGTGCACCACTCATCTGTTTTCCCCGGGCGTGACTTAAGTGGTTGGGCCTGGCATGCTGAGGTGCAGCATGTCTCCAGGTCTTCTGGCGTCTTCGCTATACAATGATGACGATGATAACCTCATACAGCACGTATCCCCCACGTGGTTATGACTCATGCGGATGGGTGCTCATCTCTCGTAATTTGAAAATCACACGGGCATTTAATCACTGTCCGCTTTAATCGATCCGGTTGAATGCACAAAACTACGGGCGTTGCAGGTCCCGCCGAGATTTGAACTCGGATCGCAGGATTCAGAGTCCTGAGTGCTGACCGTTACACCACGGGTCGGTCTCCAGATATATGATAGCATGCAAAAAATTATCCCATTATCTTCCACGCTGATAATCCAGCACACAACGCCCTCCGGCCGTCAATACGTATTCTCCTCGCGATCGCCGCTAGGTATAACACAAATAATCGGCTTTATCGTGTGATGAAAAGTCCAAATGCGTCAGCCGCGTTCAAATACATGAGAAGGGCATAGGCAGAGGCGGCCACTCACTCAGCTCTATAACTCAAGCAGCAGTGTGCCTGCTACGCTGCGTGACAAGAAATGTGTTCATCAATCTGAAAAAATGCGCATGCCCACTTTTCACATATCGCAGGTTACTGCGCTCCTGGAGATTTATTCATTTACTTGTTTATTTAGGACATAAGCATTCCACAGTCAAAAAGCCCAATTATGGAAGCAGTCAAGTTTTAAAAACAATAAATGTACGATGCACACAAACAAAAAAACTTAACCAAACGCACACATATACGCATTACACAGTCGCACATGCACCTTACACGCTCAGACACAGCGGTCATCAAGAGAATGTTCCATGTGTGCCGGCGAACCTAAGCACATCAGATCGGAATGATTTTGTTGGCTGAAAAAGTCAGTTGAGGGTAAATCTGGGAAAAAGTGATTGCCGACAGCGGGTAGTCGTGCGACAAACCCATTGTTTACAATGTCGACCCTTGCAAGTGCCTCGTGGAAAAGGGCGGTATGCCATGAACGCCCAACGGGTGTAGTCAAACTGAAAAGTGATGTCATGTGAGCGCATTCAAGCCTGTGATGATGTATGTTGTATAGAAATGAGATGTCTTAGACTGCAGGCGCACTTTGATCGCCTCTGTGAGTGGTCCAAAACCTGGATACTAAAACTGGGGTGCCATTTAGTTAGGGAGTCTAAAATATCTTCGCGATAGCATTAGTAGCTCAGTGGTTGATGTCGCTCGAAGCCTTACCTGCATGAAAAATAGAGAAAACAAGGACAAAACGCATCAATTATTGCCCAAATCATCAGCGCTAATCGTTGCACCACGGGGCTGGTGGGTGATTGCGGGACAACAGACAGCAAGTTCTCTCACAAGCCTACCGTGCTGATAATCAGGCAAACAACGCCGTTCGGTCGTCAGGACCCGTTCAGTCGCAGGACATAATGTGAACAGTCAGCTGGATCATGTCATGTCAGCAGACATGTGGCTGGAAAGAAAGGGAACCTATAACCAGGTTCAGATTCATAGTACATACTACCTGGCAACCTACTCGGTGTCCAAATACACGTAAACGGTGCGGGAGTTGAGTTGCATTACACCAGACAGAGTTGCGTGGTAATAAATGTTTTCAACCCGTATAAAGATGTACTTATCCCATCCCTACCGCTCGCAATTCCCCACCAGTGTTGTATCATGGACGAATGGATACAGCTGTCGGGTGAAATATACTTACATGAAGGAATGGCTACTTGCTCTTTTTGCTCTCTTTTCCTATTTCCGCTCCAAAGGTATAGCTAGGACGACTTAAACATGGGAATTGGCAAGCATTTACAAGTGGCCAGGGAATGCTTGACAACGATGCTGAGACTTGTGGCCACCTTCGTACTGTCTTACCATCATCATCATGTAAAACATCGCGTAAAACCAGGCAAGTACCAACCGATGCGTACCCGAGTTTGAAATTGAAGGATGTAGCGACGATATCTAGCACCAGATCTCGGCAGAAGCCAGGGTCCGGTTGTGCGGGAAACTTCAAACCTGGACCGTTTGCACACACACCGGGCACACACCGGGCACTTTTCACCGCCTTGGAATACTGTTTGTCATTTATTGCCCTCACTGGGAATTTCCTAAATTATATCACAAATAATGTCGATTAACCAAATTGTAACAAGTCATTGAAAGAAGCCTCCACCGACGCGCAGCCCAATTTTTCGCCCGCGTTAAGACCATGTGTCAGGATGGCCGAGCGGTCCAAGGCGCTGCATTTAGGTCGCAGTCCGGGTCTCCGGACGTGGGTTCGAATCCAGCTTCTGACAACGTTTTTCGATAATGGTCGTTTCACTTTTCGTTGTTCCCATGTGACACCGCTGTTCGCTCTTTCAGCAGGCGTAGGTCAACACACATGTTTACGTGCTATTTCAGCTGGTTGCTCTGGGAATAATAACACTTCATGGTTTGCCAACAGACTTTCGCGTGCAAAAGGAGGTCCGTTGTTACGAGCCTACGGAGGGGGTGGGCACTTGTAACATGCTCATCACGAGCCATAGGGGGTTCTACAGGCTCCCACTTCCCACAATTTACAGCGTCACAAAACTCTGGCATTTAGCGACCCTCAAGCTACTCAGGTGCCTGGCAAGACGTGTGGCAAACAAGCGCACAGCTCTTGTAATCTGAGAAACCCACTAGACCCACGCACTGACGTCAGTGCTTGCCGCCTCCGCGCCATTATGTCTCTTCAGGTCCCGTGTCACTGAGTCGACGCGTATAGTCTTGGGCTCATCGACGTTGTCGAATGCGCAAAATCACGTGTATGACAGGTCCCGCCGAAATTTGAACTCGGATCGCAGGATTCAAAGTCCTGAGTGCTAACCGTTACACCACGGGACCGTGACTTACTGGTGTGACAGCAGGCAGCGAATGCTTGTTTTCCTTACTTTTACGTAAAAAATCCTCCAGGACTGATTTCCCGTGGCAAGCGCTGTTTAGATATTCTCCGAAATTGATTTCGATTTGGATTTCGATCGAACTTGAACTGAAATGGAAACACGAACTGGCGGCTTGATCATGTTATGGAAAGTCAAAATGCATCAACCGCGTCCAAATGCATGACAAGAGGATGGGCAGAGGCGACCACTCCCTCATTTCTACAGCTGAAATGACAGAAAACTGCTATGCTGCATGACGAGAAATATGTAAACCAATGCGGAAAAGGTGCATGTCCGTTTCCCATTCTGGCAGGTTCCTGCGCTTCTGTGGGTGTCATATCAGTTACGGTATATAATCTCTTCGCGGTAGCAGTAGTAGCAAGGTGCTGATGCTGTGCGAAGCCTGAGCTGCATGGAAAATAGGGTAAAAAGGACAAGACGCACCTATTGTTGCCCAAGTCCTCAGTGCTAGCCGTTACACCACGGGGTCGGTGGGTGATAGCGAGACAACAGACAGTGAGTTCTTTCACAGACCGACCGTTCTAATAATCAAGCATGCAACGCCCTTCAGTCGCCCGGGCCTGATCAGCAGCAGGCTGTTCGGCATAGTATGAATAGGCGGCAGGATCATGTCATATCACCAGGGGATGGACGCGACACGTTGGGATCCTGTAATAATCGGGATCCAGATTTATAGCACATGCTGCCTGGCAATCTATTCGGTGTCCAAATGTACGAAAACAGTGGGGAGGGCGTTTGGGGGGGGGGGGGTCGGTGGCCCTTGTCTCCAGCTTCTTAACACAAGTAACGTTATAGCAGGGGGAGTTGCATTGTAAGAAATGTTTGCAAAACATTGAAAGGTGCACGCATCCCGTCTCTGCTGCTTGCTGCTGTTTTCCACGGCTGTTATATCAATAGACAAATCGATACCTGGGTCGGGTAAAATATAGACACATTAATGGATGATTACTTCCTAATTGTGCCTTCTTTTCGTTTGCCCGTTCCAAGAGTATAGCTAGGGCGACTAAGACATGCAAATACTAAGTATATGATCAGCGGGCATTGACAACGATGCTGAGACCTGTGGCCACATTCGTACCGTTTTAGTATCATCACCACGAAGAACATCACGTAAATCCAGGACAAGGAGCAACCGATACCCACCCGAGTTTGAAATCGAAGGATGTCACGGCTACATCTAGTACCGGGTTTTGGCATCTGCCAGGGTCCGGTTGTGGGGCAAATTCCAAACTGGGACCGGTTGCACGCACACCGGGCGTAACCTGCGCTTTCAGTCTCTTTTCACCGTCTTGAAATACTGTTTGTCATTTGCTGTCTTCACCAGAAATGTCTTTAAATAATATAAAAAATATTGTCGATTGTGACCGAAAAGTAAAAAATCACTGAAAGGAGAAACCAGCGAGGCACACCCCAATTTTTCGTTCGCGTCCATCCCGTGCGTCAGGATGGCCGAGCGGTCCAAGGCGCTGCGTTCAGGTCGCAGTCCGGTTCTCCGGGCGTGGGTTCGAATCCCACTTCTGACAGGGTTTTCGGTATCGGGCACCACCGCATATCATATCCACATATCGACCACATAGCGCCGCACATCACGTACTCCAGCCTGCCTAGCAAAATATATAGATGATTGTGCGCCATTCATCAGTTTTCCTGCGCGTGACTGTAATAGTTGAGCCTAGCAGGCTGAGACCCAGCAATGCTTCAGGCCTCCTGGGGTCATCGCTATGCGTGATGACGATGATAACCTCAACCAACATGTGACCCCCATGTTGCTGAGTGCACAGCTCTCGTAATCCGAAACACACACAAGACTTGCGCCCGAACTTCAGTCATTGTCCGCCTTCGCGCAATTATGTCTCCCACATTACGTGCCGCGGAAGTGTTGACTCCCTGAAGTCTTAGCTGGATCGACACGGACGAATGTACAAAACCACGGGTGTGACAGGTCCCGCCGAGATTTGAACTCGGATCGCAGGATTCAGAGTCCTGAGTGCTAACCGTTACACCACGGGGCCGGCGTACGGCGTAACTGGATGCAAATGAATCCTTCAACCTGGATCCAAGCTGTGACTACCTGGTAACCTGTGCTGCGCCTAAATGCACCAGAAGGGGGATGAGCATAGACGGTTGGGTCTCTAGTTTTGAAACTCAAACAGTAATGCACCTGCTACGCATAGCATACATAGCAAGAAATGCGTCTACCAATCTGAAACAGTGCGCATGTCCACTTCCCATTACTGGCAAGTTCCCGCGTTCTTGTGGATGCCATCTCATTTAGGGAATAAAAAACCTCTGCACGATAGCATTAGTAGAAAGGGAGATGATTTCTTACCCAATCTAAGCTGCATTCAAAATAGGGCAAATAAGAAAGAAACGAATACGCTTTCGTTAACTATTTCATGCATTGTTTACGCCACGAGCTGCCCTCTCTGGAGACCATTTGTCGGGCGCTTGAAACGCAATGGCGCGAAATTAATCAAAAGCCACAGTCGAAGCGCTACTGATTCCATTCACCGCGTTTTGCGGACTGTTAGTATGGCCGGGCGGTCCAAGGCGCTGCGTTCGGTCGCAGATCGTTCACTGGGCGTAGGTTCGAATCCCGCATCTAACAGGCGTCTTTGACATCGAGTGCTTTTGCGGCTTTTCTCCCACATATCACTGCACATCACTGACATATCTAGTATCTAGTATGACATACGGATGATTATGCGCCATTCCTCGGGTCTTTCCGACGTGACTACAATGACTGGGCCGGGCGGGCTGACCCCCAGCATGCCTTCAGGCCTCTTGAAGTCATCGCTATGCGTTGGTGGTCATAGTGAGATGGGCTTCGCCTTCACTTGTTCATTGTTGAAGCAAAAGCTTGACCGTGACATATGCCGAGTGAGGGCAAATTTTAGCGATTTTAGGGAAACCCTTGCCTCACGCGCATGTGACTTCCTAGCGGTTATGAATCCCGTGCAGACAAGCGCGCATTTCTCGCAATCCGAGAATCTGATTGTTCATCGACGAGGTTGAATGTATAAGATAACCCCCGGAACAGGCCCACCGAGATTTGGACTCGGATCACAGGATTCAGAGTGCTGGGTGCTGACCGTTACACCACGGGATGGGGGGGGGGGGGGGGAGGCGGCGTTTGCACATGTGATGGTAGGTAGTAAATGAGACCACAAATTTTCCGTGCTGCTACAAAAGCAACTTAAGGCATACATCAAATAAATGTCTTGATCATGCTGCGACTGTACGGCATCGCCAGTCCAGTGACAGGATACAGCTGCATCCCACAACCTGGATCCAGATTGGTACTATCTGGTAATCTACACCGCGTCCAAATGCACCATAAGTGCAATGGGTAGACGGGGCAACTCCTCCCAATTGAGGATGAAGAAGTGTTTAACGATATTGAAAAGTGCACATGTACCGTACACAGTTTTGGCAGGTTCCCGTGCTCCTTCGTGTACCATACTATTTGGGACATGTACAACCTCCCCATGCTAGCGTCAATAGAGAGGAATCCAGTTTGGTCCACAATGCAAAATGCGCGGAGAATAAGGTAAATAAGGGCAAGGTCCATTATTTGATGTCAACCGTTAACCGTTACAACACGGGGCTGACGTATGGCGGTATGACAGCATGGAGCGAAATATCTCATTATCCACCATACTGATAATCAGATACGGTAGCCTACAACCCGCATCCAGGCTGATGCTACCTGGTTATCTGTGCCGCCCCCAAAAAGGGGGGAAGGGGTATGGGCGATCACTGCCAGCTTGAAAGTATGCATAGGTGCTTGATATCAAAGGAAGCCACCTCGAGTAATATGACACAAGAACGCCTGGTTTTCGTAAAGTGATGAAATGTCCCTTTATTTTACCTCATGGCATACTATAATGACCAATATTTCTCCAAACGAGTGTCCTAGATTTCCTGCAGCCTATATAAGTGCGTCATTTTGCCCCAATTTTCCACCCTTGGTGAGCCATGGGTCAGTGGGCCCCACTCGATCCTTCGCCGGACCGTACACAACTGCATGACAAATTCATTAGCGTTTAGTCTCTGGCTTTGGATCGCAGAACGTCGGGAAGGGCGTCCTGCCCGGTTGGCTTGGCTGGCAGATCCTTATTGAAGTCCCAGCATTCCAAGAAGATAACTGAGGCTATAGCGCATGCATGACTGAAAGACAAACATCATCTAGTCCTTCACAGTACTCAGCACAGCACGGCCGTAGTGGCACCTGAAGACGGCCGCAGTCTAATTCTCGTGGTATCAACCTCATGTGTGTGCATCTTTTTCGCGAAGAAGTGTTTCAAAATTTCGTACCCTCTATTATGCATGCATTTTGACAAATATGTGCATGACAAACATTGCAGAACACTCACGTTTGAAAAAAAAACAAGCCACATGAAGATATACCACTTCCATAGTGGTAGGCAGATGTTCCAGTGACATACCGCCGGAGCGTCTACTTCCAATGGAAATTCGGAGCTATTCAGAAGGACTTTGAGAAAACTAGCATTTCCAATCAAAGCGGACGCTCATAATCCAAAAAACAAAAAACAAAGAAATGTGGCAAGCTCCCTTTAGGCGGTAGCGGTGCTCACAGCTCACGTTTTCATTTATCAACAAAGAAGTGAAGATGAAATCTGGATAGCCACCACCACCGATGCATAGCATTCGTGCCAGTAGACCTTCTGTCATGGAGGGTCTTTGTCTGCCCTCCCCAAGGATTGTTACCATACCCGGAGGGACTCGATGAACATCACGTAAACATCGGCCACCGCCCTCCATGTGGTGGATATTCGGTAAACGGTATTGGAAAGAGCGTTGAAAGGACGGAAATTGGACTAGAACACGTCTGCCAGAAGTGGGATTCGAACCCACGCCCGGAGAACAGGACTGCGACCTGAACGCAGCGCCTTGGACCGCTCGGCCATCCTGACACCACTGACCGGTGCGGCTGAAAAATTGGCCTGGGTGTCGGCTAGAAAGAGGCTGCTTGCCTGTACGAACGGGCGCGAAAGTCAAGGCAAGTATTCAATAAAGACTCGCCTGAGTGAAGGGCATAACTCAGACCAAGAGGAGACACGACATATCGAACGAAATGCAATTCCTTAGCTGATGTCGATTTTCTCAGGCTCTAGTAAAAAGGCAAGAGTAAAATAAGCTCCCCGTTATGCATCAGTGGTACTGCGCTAACACTACCGAGCACAATCCGTACATGTAAATGGCGCTTAGGTTTCAACAGGGCTTTATTTTCCCGAAGGTGGCACATTCCACTAATGTCCCATGAATCAGACTCAGGGTTCGACAAGAGCTTCACGTGCAAAAGGAAACTGGCTTGTTACCTACGACTGTAACCCCGGGTTTATGAAAGTCGGCGAAAAATCAAGTCAAAGTCACAGCCGACGCCGAAGCCAATTTTGTACCCGGAGCACTTGCTGATATCAGGGTGGCCAAGCGCTCCAACGCGCTGCGTTCAGGTCGCGGTCCGGTTCTCCGGGCGTGGGTTCGAACCCCACTTCTGACAGACATTTTCAGCATCAAGCCACGTTGTTTCCTCTACCCTTCATGATGTCACTTAGCGCTGATGTTGCACTGATGTTCATAGCACGCTGTTCATCGTATGCTGCCATGCACGTTCGTAATCCTTGTTAAGAAAGGCTGAAACGATACATGTCTCGAGGCCTCTTCACGATGTCCCTTCGCGTTTATGGTAATGGCAATCCGTTATCCATCCACATTCAGTTGTTCCTGAAAAAGTCAACACGTTGCATCATGAACAGCGCTGAAGCTTGTCGTCACTAAATTCCGCTCACGATTTGACCGTGTGCTTTCGCATGCAACATGGTGCAGACCACGTTTTTCTTATAAGCGGGAAAGCGGGTCGAATGAGACCACCTAGTACAGTAAATACATAACCCATTCTGCCTTTTGAAAAAGTTGACCAAACATACCGGACGTTCCACAGATTAGCGCTAGTCCCCTCTCCCAAACCGCACCACGTGGCTCACATCAGGCGTTTTAGTCAACCTGTGATACAAATGCAGCATGAAAAATTAATAATTAATAGTGTTAACACTGCCTCGTATTCTACCTGTTCATATACAGCAGCAGCAATGGCTCGTAACATGGCGTCCTCTTGCCAGCTTTGAGAATTTGTCTTTGTTTTGTAATGTTGCTCCATCACTGAGAAGATGGATTCTATAACAAAGTTACTGTTCTTTCGAAACACTAGTTATCTGGTAATCTCGACCAACGTGTTTGCGATTTTGTGGCATGCTGAAACGCGCTAGAAATGTTTTTAAAGACCTGCTTTGAGTTGTTATGCCAGCAAGAAACACCTTCTAGGAACATAACCGTAATACATCAGCGACTGTGTTCTGGTAATGGCAACTTAAAATATTTCGTTAAAACCCTAAAAGCAAATTGCGTTGACGGTAGTTCTTGTTTCATCCGCGAACAAGCATTCATTCTTGCACAATTGTTGATACCTGAAATTCCAGAAACGGGGTGTGCAATTGCTACGTTTCTACTATTCAAATAAGCTGGATTTCAAGGTTCGTCCTATTGCGATTTCCTTTAATCCAATTTAAGCGCAATTTCTGCTGTCTACGTACTTCTAGCTCAGTTTTGAGATGCCGTTAAAAATGTCGTGTGTTTTGTCTTGAAAAACAACGATATGGATGGACATCAAGGCAATCTTCGTCGTTCCCTG
Source organism: Pollicipes pollicipes (assembly GCF_011947565.3). Lineage (NCBI taxonomy): Eukaryota > Metazoa > Arthropoda > Thecostraca > Pollicipedomorpha > Pollicipedidae > Pollicipes > Pollicipes pollicipes. The sequence goes on from NW_023596156.1 coordinate 96,861, forward strand.
AGGTCCCATCGTTCATCCGTTAGCAGAAGTAGACCTGCACCTTCGCATAGCTACAGCGCATCGCCGCGTTAACGTGGCTACGAATGAGTCCCACCTCCTTCGGCATCCTCGAGCCGGCACCGGGTGCTTCACGCAGCCCGAGGCGGGCCTCGCGCGGCTCCGTGTTGGCTCCGCTGCGTTTACTACGGATAGAGACCTGCTCGCTGGTCTCGGAGTCCTTTGCAACACCATTGGTTAATGGAAGGTCGATGGGCATCTCACTTTTCACGGGTTGGAGAACTTCCCACTTCCTTTTTTAGCTTGCAGCTCGTCAAGGAATGTCCAGCATCGGAACTGTTTCGTTGACGACGGTGTACTTCCAAAGAGCAGAGCGACAACTTTGGCTCGTCATATGAACATCACCACGCTATGCGCGAACACTGATACGTCTTTAACCATGCTGTCATCAATCATCTGACATAGACTGACACGGTCAGGCAGGTGGAACATACACCGCCGATATCAGGCTTAGCAGCAGCAGGAACTCGTTCGGCGCCGCTCGGCCGGAAAATATGTTCTTTGTCCATAATTCTGAAACAACGCCAGATGATCCTGAATAACAACCCAAATCCAAAGAAGAGGACGATCTTAAAATCCAAAAGCAGCAACGCAGACCAAAAATTTTCTCGCACTTATCACGACTTTACACTGTCGCAGAATGCGCCCCTCGCGACCCTCCAACTACGCCAGTGCCTGGCAAGATGCGCAGCACGACAAGCGCACATCTCTCGCAATCTGAGGACCGCGCATGACTTGCGCACTTAATTGAACACTACCCAAGTTGCGTAATTGTGTCCACCAAGTTTCGAGCCAGAGAAATATCGATTCCAGTAGCCTTATCTTAACCTTGATCTTGCCGCCGCGGTTCTGTTCATAAAGACGTGGATCCGACAGGTCCCGCCGAGATTTGAACTCGGATCGCAGGATTCAGAGTCCTGAGTGCTAACCGTTACACCACGGGGCCGGCATGCATGTGCGTGACACCATGCGGCGAATTATCCCATCATCTCCCGTGCTGATAATACAGATGATCCAGGGGAGAGTTGTATCAGCCATCATGCATTGCATGGTCATATCGTGTTTGTTCACACCACCGTCATGGGCGGCGGCGTGAAAGTGGAACACCCCTTTAAACAAACCGCGTGACCATCTGTTTCCGTTGTGTAGAAGATTTCGGATAGCTTTTCGTGTAATCCAATTGTATATTTGCTGATGTAGGGACAGGAGATGTCATGATGAGGCATTTGCTGATGTTGCATATTAATAATTTTTAATGATTGAAAAAGGAACTTTGGCAATCATTTAAAAATCAACCACCTCCAAAAAGCTTGAGAAGCGGGTTTATCCGATTATCACTCCTTGCAGGCTCCACGCTCACGATGCTGGTAAGTTAAAGTGGCTCAAAGTTAGGAAAGACTGGTTTTTAGGCAAGATGAAATATAGGCGCATGAATGAATAACCTCACCGATAACATCGTACAATCGTTCATAAGAGGTAGCGAACACGTCTAAAACGTGCTAATGGTCGCATTTGGCCGTCGGCAGCCGAAGACGATGCCGAAGTACGCGGCCACGTTCCTTATGGCTGTTATCATCACGTACCACATCGTGTGAAAGCAGTCGATCCGAATTTTCCATTGAATGACGTCGCGACCAGGTCTAGTAATATGTTCTGGAAGGAATTAAGGTCTGTTTTCCGGCCAAGTCCCAATTTTTTGGATGATTATACCAGCACCGAGCATCAACCGCGTCATTAGTAGTTGAATATAGTCGTGGAGGGCTGTTTGCCATGCTTGTGTCAACGCTAATGACGCATTTGAATGATATCAATGGTATTGTCGATTGTAACTTAAAATGATAGTAGCAAGTACATCCCACGATGACATCGATGTAGGTGCATTGTCGTGTTGATACAACATGCCCCATGCACAGCCGATTCAACGTGTACCGCCCGACATGTTGGAAGAAAGGTCACGCCACCGCGAAATTCCTGGCAGGCAGACGCCGAATGTTTTGCGGCATGTGCGGCATATGCACTTCCCCACCATTCAGTATAGTATTCATATTACGCTGGTTATCCCGTGACATTCGAAACCAATTTACGCCGATCGCTAAGCGTTTTCAACGATTTCAAAAAACTGGATTTGTCGTGCTCGTCTCAAGAAACGCGCACGTATGCCGCCTCAAGTACAGATAAATGCCGAGGCCGCCGTTGTGTCAAAGGTGACTGACTTAAGGCTGTCACCAGCTGCATAGATTTGGAGTAAACCTTCCTGCTGCTGCTTGGTCTTGATACAGCTAGCTAAACTCTCCCCGGATTATCTGCATTATCAGCACAGGAGATGATGGGATAATTCGCTGCATGGTGTCACGCGAATGTATGTCGGCCCCGTGGTGTAACGGTTAGCACTCAGGACTCTGAATCCTGCGATCCGAGTTCAAATCTCGGCGGGACCTGCTACAGTGGCGCTTTTGTTATCAGTTCACCATCTCTTTCTCACACCACGTTTCGGCAAAAAGCGGCGTTCCATTTGGCCTGAAACACTTCTCTTGTATGTAAACAACCGCGTCATGCGAAATTATCTTGCCAAATCATCAGCGATGTGTTGAGTGAAAACAACTGCAGCGATGATCAATCATCTCCTTTATCCATAGTGAGGGTGAAGGTGGAGCCCATGTCATCATGGCCATCAATGCATGGTGATGACGCCAAGAGGCCTGGAGACATATTGGGGGTCAATCTGCCGTGTCCCACTATTGTAGTCACGCCCCGGGAAACCCTGTGAAAGGTGCGCAACCGTCTAGATGTTTTGCTAGGTAGGCTGAAGCATGTGACATGCGGTGCTATGTTGGAGACATGAAGAGGAGGACATTCTATATCGAAAACACTGTCAGACGTGGGTTTCGAACCCACGCCCGGAGAACCAGACTGCGACCTGAACGCAGCGCCTTGGACCGCTCGGCCAACTTGACACTCCACATGGGTGAAAAATCATTCATGCTTCCTCTGGAGCTTTGGGTTAATCTGTCACCACTGGGTTCCAGCCGTATAAGGGATACCGTTCCAGGACGTGTACACAAGGGAAAACAATACGACAAACAGTGGCATGGGAGAATGTCGCCCAAGAGGAACAAAATTGCGCCATAGATGAGTCCTTCCAGTTCAAGAGGTCCTTTTCACCGCTGATGCAGGGGCAGATCCGGGGGATCAACCGAACGATGGCTTGCCAAGATGGTAACAGTGGGGCAAGAGTGACTCTTTCATTGGCTGCAATGTTCAACATTTGAAAACATTGAAGCCAGAATCAGATGTGAGTAAATAACCCCACTGCACTCCAGACTGGGCACCAAATTACATCCTTCTGTAATAGCACTAGAGTGAAGAATATTTGTATACCCCAAACAAGATGAAAAACAGGAGCACGGGAGCCTGCAAGAAGTAGAAAGCGAACATGCACTCCGTTTTGACATTGTCGAACACATTTTTTTCCGCGGTGCCTAACAGGGTGTCAGGTATCGGTAAGTGGCCCCGAGTCCGTCGCGGGCTTCGTCTGAGGAGACCCGAAGAGGGGCCAAAGGGACCCTCGGGACCGAAGATCAAGGCCTCGATTGGTAGGTTGAAGGGACCGAAGGCCCCGAAGGGCTGGCCGTAGGTCACAATAAGGACAGCCCCTGCCCACAGGGCTGGGACTTCAATTGTCGGAGAGCCTCTTGCACCGAGCAATTGAGGACCTCTGAGACAATGCGGGCCTCTATTTCGGTGACAAACCAGCAGCACCGAACAGTCAGCTTCGTGTCAACAGTCAACAGTCAGCTTCGTGTTGGTCTGAGCCCTATGGCCTCACTTCCCAAGCACGAGCAAGGCCCAGCCCGCGATTTGCTTTGGTCTGGGTCCCTGAAACAATGAGGATGTTGCTCAGGGACCCGCATTGCCTAACAGGGGGTTTTGTGTCGGCAAGTGGCCCGAGACACCAGGAGCCGTTTTTGAGGGGCTCTGAAAAAAGGCCCTAAAAGCTCATTGTGGCTAAAGATCATACGCCCAATTGGAATACTCAAGGGTCCAAACGGCTGGCTGAAGCTCATATTATAGGCCCGGCCTGTGGAGCTGTGATTTGGCAGGCAATTTTGAATTCATTTCTGCTATTGTTTCGATACAGGCATGTTGCCGAAATATCAACCCAATCATATCTCCATTCTCCTGGCTTTCTCCGAGGAATAAGGCTAATACTGCTGTCTTTTCTACGAAGATCAATTTATTACTTGGTACCCGGCGTAGTGTGTTTATAAATAGCAAACCGTTAATTTTATCAGCCTTACGACAGAGGATGAGTTTCGCCCATGTTTCTGTCTAAAATTACAGTAGTCCTCTTCATTGTTTCTTGTTATGAAGCAAACACTTGTGCCCCCAAAGTCGGCACCGACTTTCCAACTGTAAATTATTCGAGACATTCGGTCTTTTCTCTTCGCCTGGTTCGGGTTTTTGTTGGCTAATTGGAACAAGTCATTGTTAGACTAACTCTTCTATAAGCTTATGAATTGTTTGCGTGGGAGGTTGTTACGTTCAAGGTACGCCCTGAGCATAGTTTATTGCGCATACCTCCATCCCACCACACAAGTTGTGCCCATTAATTCAACAAATAATTATAAATTTGTTTTTTCGCGAGATAGGACTACAGAGGCCGCGCAATGCTTTCACGCGGTCGGCCTGAGTCGACCCTTGTCGGCTATCTGCCAGCTGACCTTTTCATATCAGTCGAATAACTCTGCGTAGGTTTAAGAACTCGCGTCCGATGCTGCTGGATTATGAGTGCAGCATTTTTCTCCCAGAACGCATGCTGCAAAAGGTGGCAACTCGTTTGGCCTACAGCTTCGCTCGTATGTAGACAAGATATCTCCCTGTGCATGCGAAAGCATTTTGCCAAATCATGAGTCATTTTTAGTGAAAGCAGACTATAGCAGTTATCTTCGTCTAGTTTTACGCTTCATGAGCAAACAAGTGCAGCTGGAGCTCAGATGACCACCATCGTCCATGCATGGCAATGGCGCTCACAGGCCTGAAAACATGTTTGGTCTCACCTTTCTCGGCCAACGAATGCAGGCATATCCGGAGGAACCCTCTGAATGGCGAGTTACCCTCTGCGTGTCTGGTTACGCATGCTGAAAGCAATGTTCAGCGGTGTTATGTGGGAGGAATGGCAACAAAACATTCGTCATCGAAAAAACGTTTGCACAAGCGGGGCTCGAACGCACACCCTGGATACCAAATTTTGACCTCAAAGCTGCGTACCGCACAGACCGTTTCCGGGTATTCGGCCACCGAGCGGGCTGCCAGGTCTGCTCCTGTTATAGATCTTTATCCTGGTTATAGAATCCCTTTGCTTCCAGTCCCTCGCCTGGTGATTTGACATGATCCAGCCGACTGCTTATGTTATGCCCAACAGCCAGACGGGGCTTTTCGATATTGATTGCTCTCGTTTTGTTTTCTAACACATAGCCCCGCATCTCGCTGACTTTGAGATATCTAGTAAGATGTAAAGATGATTGCGCGCTATTTCTCCAACTTCTGAACAGAATTAACATAAGACCGTGGGAATTGTACAATAAGGAACGTTTTCGAGGCGTTGAAAGATGTACGCATCCCGTTTCTACTGCACACAAACTCCCACGGGTGTCATATCACTAGACAAATGGATGTCTAGGTCATGTTGAATATACGTACATGAATGAATGATTATTTGTACCCGTTTCGTGGAATGGTTACAAAAGAACAGCGAGCACAACTAAACCTGTCAATTAATACGTATTTGTCTCGTGGATTTTCCACGACGATGCTGAGATCCGCGGCCGCATTCGTACTGCTTTATCATCATAATCGCGTAGAACATCGCATAAAACGATGGCAAGAACCAACCAATGCCCGACCGAATTTGAAATCGAAGGATGCCAAGGCTATATCTAGCACCGGATCTTGGCAACAGCTAGAGTCTGGTTGTGGAGTAAGGTCCTAATTCAGAACTGATTGCACAAATACCGAGCAAAAATTGTGTTTTTAGTCGTTTTCTACCGTCCTGGAAAGTTGTTTGTCATCTGCGGCCCTCGCCAGACATGTCCTTTAGTGATATCACTAACGTTGTCTATTGGAACGGCATTGTAACAAAGCATCCAAAGCAGCCTCCATAAGCCCAGACCAATTTTTGGCCCGCGCGATTCGCGTCTGTGAAGATGGCCGAACGGTCCAAGGCGCTGCGTTCATGTCGCAGTCCGGTCCTCCGGGCGTGGGTTCGAATCCCACTTCCGACGGGGCTTTTCGATGTTGCCTGTCTTTGTTGTCTCTTCTTGCAGATAGCACAGCTAAGCGTCGACTTCAGCATGTCTAGTACAACATAAAGATGATTGCGTGCCATTTCTTGGGCTTCCCCGGGCGTGACTATAATGGTTGATTTAGGCTGGGTGATCTCCAAGCCTCTTGGCGCCATCGCTATGCACTGATGGTGATACCTGATGATATCTCATGGTGATATCTAATACAGATGATGACGCACCACTCCTTGAGTTTCCAGGCATGCAGCCACAATGGTTGTGCCGGGCGGGCTGACTCTCACATGTCTACAGGCCTCTTGGCGTCATCGCTCTTCACTGATGGCCATGATAACATGGACTCCGTCTTCACTTGCTCACATCCCAGTCTAGGGCTCATCTACGTTGTTGAATGCACAAAACAACATCTGAGACAGGTCCCGCCGAGATTTCAACTCGGATCGCAGGATTCAGAGTCCTGAGTGCTAACCGTTACACCACGGGGCCGTGGTGTAATTATGCAATTGTGTAATTGTATAATTGTGTAATTTCTACTAATGCTACTTTGAAGAGGTTTTATATTCTCTAACTAGCATTACACCCACAGGAGCACGGAACCCCCGAAAAGTAGGAAGTGGATTTGCACACTTTTCAGATTCAGATTGGCTACCACATTTCCTGGCATGCAGCGTATCAATTATAAAGTCATTTGAGTTCTCAACTTGGAGAAGTGCCTGTCTCCGCCCACCCTCCTTCTAATGCATTTGGATGTTGCACAGGCTACCACGTAGCATCAACCTGGATCCGGGTTGTGGGATTCATTTGTATCCAATGACTGGTCTGGTGATGTCGCATACACAACATGATCAAGACATTCGGTACAGTTCAGGTCCAATCGAGAACGTTAGTGATGTCATTAATGAGCGTTTCTGGCTGGGCCCGCAAATGATAAACAGCCTTTCATGGTGGTGACAAATGATTAACAGCGCCATTTTTGCCCCTTACATGTGCAATCAGTCCAAAATTTGGACCTAACTCCACAATCGCACGCTGGCTGCTGCCGAGATCCGGTGCTAGATGACAGTGACATTATTCAATTTCGAATTCGGACGGAAATTGGTTGGTGGTTGCCCTGGTTTTAATCCTTATTTTTTGCCTGTTTTTACTTAAGCACTTATTGGCCCAGTGGCGTTACAGGAAGTGCTGATCACTCTGACTACAAAGAGTGCTTTTCCTTCTTGTTTATCCCTTTTTCCATGCAGTTCGGTTTGGGCACGAAAATAGCCATCTATCTACTAATGCTACCGTGGAGAGGTTATATGTTCCCTGACTCACCTAGCACCCACAGGAGAGCGGAAACCTGCGAGAAGTGGGAAGTGATATTGCACTTTTTCAGGTCGGCTGCCACATTTCTTGTCATGCAGCGTAGCCGGTATAATGTTATTTGATTTGTGAAGCTGGAGAATTGACCGCCTCCGCTCATCCTCCTTCTCATGCATTTGGAAAGAATACAGTTTACGAGGTATTCTCAATCTGGATCCAGGTTGCCAGATTTATTTCTATCCAGTCAATTATTTAGTGATGTCGCACAGACACAACATAATCAAGCCGCTTTTTTCGTGTTCGTATTATGCCTAAATGCTATCGTGTTGTACCTGTTAATTCGTGTTATACCTGAAGGATCTCGACGGAGGAAAGTCTTGGCAGCCGAAAGATGTACGTTGGATTATCAGCACGGTGGATGATAGGATAGCTCGCTGCATGATGTTAAATATCCAAACGTCGGCCCCGTGGTGTAACGGTTAGCACTCAGGACTCTGAATCCTGCGATCCGAGTTCAAATCTCGGCGGGACCTGTCTCGGACGTAGTTTTGTGCATTCAACAACTTGACGACCCCAAGACGGGAATACAGTTGCACCGATACGTCATATGTTGAGAGCAAACTGTAGTGATAGTCATGACCGATGCTTTGGTTCATCAATGAATAATTGAAGGTGGGGCCCATTTTGTCATGGCCATCAATGCAAGACAATGACCCCAAGAGTTCTGGACACAGGTTTAGGGGCAGCCCTCCCGGCACAATCATTGTAGTTTCTTTCGGTAGACCCGAGGAATAGCACGCAACACCTGTATGCCGTACCAGACATGCTGAAGCCGTTGATGTTCTGTGCTATGTGGGGGAGAGATCATAGGCGTTAGCCATATAGAAAATCCATGTCAGAAGTGCGATTCGAACCCACGCCCGGAGAACCGGACTGCGACCTGAACGCAGCGCCTTGGACCGCTCGGCCATCCTGACACCCTCATCCAACGCGGCCGGAAAATTGAACCGCGCATCGGTGGTGGTTCCGTTGGATGATTTGCTACAATTCGGTTCCAATCGACAACGTTAGTGATACCATTAATGGACATTTCTGGCGAGGACGGCAAATGACAAACAGGCTTTGATGACGTTGAAAAAACGACTAATAACATGATGCTTGCTCCCTGCGTGTGCAGCCGGTCATAAATTTAATCCTCACTCCACGATCGCACCCTGGCTGCCGCCAAGATTCGATGTTAGGTAGCTGTCACATAATTCAATTTCAAGTTTGGGTGGGAATCGGTTGGTGTTTGTCCTGGTTTCACGTGATGTTCTACGTGATGATGATGATGATGATAAAACAGTACGAATGTGACGGCAGATCTTAACATCGTTGTCAAGCACCCGCCTGCCAAACACCTATCACGTGGCAGGTTTTGATAGTGCTGGCTATGTTTTTAGAACCATTTACGAAGCGCTTGCAAGTAATCCTCTATTCATCCTCGTATATTTTACACGACCCAGGTGTTCATCCTACTGGCCACGTGGTGTAAAGGTTAGCATTCAGGAAGCTGACAGCAAAGGTTGCGTTTCGTCCTTGGGGGAACTGGAGTCTCTATGCCAACCGCGACTGGGAAAGAAGTTCTTAAAACTTTCTTCAATCTAAAGCTAGAGCCGAAGAAGAAAGATTGGTGAGGTGTCAAGGTGGCCGAGCGGTCAACGGCGATCTCAGGTCGCAGTCCGGCAATCCGGAGGTGGGTTTCGAGTCCCGCTTCTGACAGGGGTGTTTGATATTAAATGCTCCTTTTTCACTCCTACATGGTACCGCATATCACATACTTAAGCGTGTCTAGTATGGCATACAGATAATTGCGCGCCATTCCTCGGGGTTTCCGGTCGTGGCTACAATGGTTGGTACGTGCGTGCTAGCCTCCAGCGCGTCCCTGGGCCTCTTGGCGTTATCGCTATGCATGGGTAACGATGATAAAATGGGCTCCACCTTCACTTGTTTCTTTACGAAGTAAAAACCTAGAGCGTCGCAAGCTATAAAATGTTCCATCACTCAGCACATGACTCCCATGCGGATGTGATTATCCGGTAGTTATGACTCCCCTGCGGATAAACGCGCACCTCTCGTAATCCGAGAGCCATACAGGACTCGCGTGCTGAATTCAGCAGTGCCCGCCTCAGCGCAGTTGTATTCCGCACATAGCGTGCCACGTGCACATCATGCGCCCCGGGAGTGTTGTCTCCGGTAGCCTTGGGGCTCATCGACTCGGTTAAATGTACAAAATGGCGTCCGCAAATTAGTCAGCGAATTCGCCCATGAGGTTCTCTTGCTGATTATCCAGGCATGCAACGCCTTTGGGTCGCCAGATGCCTGTTCTGTCACAGGCTGTTGGGCATAACTCAAATAGATGTCTTGATCGCCATGTGGCTGTGCGGCATCACCAGGGAAATGTTTGTATCCAGATGGATCCCACTACCTGGATCCAGATTGAGACTATCTGGTAAACTGCACTGCGTCCAAACGCACGCGAAGTGCGATGACGGCCACTTCTCTCAACTGAGAGGTCAAATGACAGCATGTCCTCAACGTCGCATTGCAAGAATATGAAACAAAAGCGTTCAGAGAAACTGAAAAGTCTGCGCGCCCCGTACACAGTGTTGGCATGATCCCGCGCTGCTCCGTGTGTCATGCTCTTCCGGACATATAAAACGTCCCCACGCTAGTGTTATTAGAGAGGGGCCCAACGTGGTGCGTAGTCGAAATTCCGTGGAAGATGGGATAAACAAGGGCGAAATGTATCCGGCCTACTAGACGTTACTCAGAAATCCTTTTTGATTCGTGATCATGTATCCACCTGGCACAAATAACCAATGTAGTTGACGCGCCTTTAAAACTCAATAACTAACGATCATGTACCCAATAATGCGTTGTTTTGCGCGTGGAGATTTGGCCCAAGGTGACATAGGTAATGCAATGCTGAAAACACAAATGATAAATGGTGAATAACTATGAAACAAAAACGTCAGCGTATAAGAAATGCAAGCTTCATAGTCCAGGCTATATGACTATCGGGACTATAGGTAGGTATACGCTATGCATATACCAAGGTCGTGGAAAATGCTGTCACTAAAATGAGTGGTTTCTGGCACGGTGTCATGGATTCATCTGGAAAGGTGGTGGTGGTCGTTGGGACTTTGCGACGTGTCCGACTGCTGAGGCTGTAATGCGTCGCCTGGACTAACGGCCACAGCAGTTGTTGACAGTTTAAGAACTAAAAAGCTACTAAGCGGCGTCCCTGGGAATAACGGCCACAGCAATTTTTGGCAGCTTAAGAACCATAAAGCTCCTACAACTTAACAAATGCCTTCAGGTGGCGTGCCACGAAAGTGTTGATTCCCACAGTGCTGCGGTCATCGCTGCGGCCGAATGCTCAAAAGCACGGATATGACAGGTCCCGCCGAGATTTGAACTCGGATTGCAGGATTCAAAGTCCTGAGTGCTAACCGTTACACCACGGGACCGTCGCTTAGTGGCGTGACAGCAGGCAGCGAAGGGTAATTTTCCCTTCTTTTAAGTCAAGAAATGCCCTTATACTATTTTCCATTGGTTGCGTTGGTTAAATTTTCTTCCAACACAATACTTTGCTGTTGTTGTTGTATAGTTGCCATCTTTCTCTCTTTTCTCCCGGTTTTTCGACGAGGAATAAGACGAACACTTGCATCACATCAATTCTTTTCAAAGCGTTGAAAGATGTACATATTCCGTCCCTACTACTCGTAAATTCCCAGGAGTGTCATATCACTGGACAAATGGATACCTGGGTCTTGTGAATTTTCGTGCATGAATGAATGATTACTTACACCCGTTTCGTGGAATGATTACAAAGGCATATGTAGCACGACTAAGCCTGTCATGGCCGGTGGATGCTTGATGACGATGCTGAGATCCGTGGCCACTTTCGTACTGACTTATCATCATCATCATGTAGAACATCTCGTGAAACCGGAACAAAAATCAACCAATACCCAACCGAATTTGAAGTCGAAGCATGCCACGACTATATCTAGCACCGGGTCTTGGCAGCAGCTAGGGTCCGGCTGTGGGGTGAGGTCCAAATTTAGGACCGATTGCACATGTCAGGGGAAAAAATCATGCTAGTAGTCGTCTTTTCAACGTCATGGAAGGCTGTTTGTCATTTGTTGTCCTCGCCAGAAACGTACATAAATGATATCACTAACGTTGTGGATTGGAACCGAGTTGTAACAAACCATCCAACGGAACCACCATCGACGGCCAGGCCAATTTTTGGCCCGCAGCGTCAGCATGTGCTAGGATGGCCGAGCGGTCCAAGGCGCTGCGTTCAGGTCGCAGTCCGGTTCTCCGGGCGTGGGGTCGAATACCACTTCTGACACGGCTTTTCGATATCGCTTGCTCTTGTTACCTCTTCTCCCACGTACAGCTGGGGCAGATGGCGTCTCTTCTACCACATACACGACGTTTAGATGATGCATGCCATTCGTCAGGTTTTCCCGGCCGTGACTACAATGGTCGGTTTGGGGTGGGCAAACCTCCAGCATGTCTCCAAGCCTCGTGACGTCATCGCTGTGCATGATGGTGATACCTGATAGTCTTAAAATGATATCTAATACAGATAATAACGCGTCACTCCTTGAGTTTCCACGCATGTGACCTCAATGGTTGGCCCGGGCGGGCTTACCCGCAACATGCCCTTAGGCCTCTTTCCCGTCATCGCTATGCGTTAATAGCCATGCCATGGTAACGTGAGCTCCACCTTCACTTGTCTAGTGACATACCAAAGCCATGGCCATGACCACTGCTACGGCTCGCTCTCAATCAGCATATGACTCATTTGTCAACTGTGCTATCGTCTGGGGTCATCGACGCTGTTGAACGCAAACCACGTCCGAGACAGGTCCGCCGAGATTTGAACTCGGATCGCAGGATTCAGAGCCCTGAATGCTGATCGTAACACCACGGGGCTGTGGTTGACGACAGGATAGTAGG